>NC_087086.1:12258333-12597608 GCF_036172545.1 Culicoides brevitarsis
CACTTTTGCTGCACTAAAATTCCCCTCGTGCACTAATAAATAATTAACTATGCAAAATTTTGCTCAATTGCGAGACCTTGAAGCAACTGTCTAGCGTGTGTCGCGCAACAAAGTTAGCGAATTCCCCATCTTATCATCCTCACGCGCTCTTTTCCTCTTCGAAACTATTTGCGTCGCATCAGCCACTCGACGAGTGTTTACTTTGAATATTCGGACCTACATTGTTTTTGTTTATTAGTCTCTTCATAAAATGGGTTAGACGACGACGTCAAAAAAAAGCGTGAAATAAGCACAATTTATATTGCACATCGATTAAAAACTGATAATAAGTCGATTTTTATGACGTCGCTTGTCGCGTATCAATTTTACAGCGCCTAATCTAGGTCAGGATGATTTTGTCTACAGAGTGCGAAGTAATTAAATAAGATTATCATTTCATGTAATCAGAGGGTGATTCTCAGTCCAGATGCGCGTTCCATTTAAATATTTTTCCTTCGATCGATAAAAATTTTGTAATTGTGACGCATTATATTCTAATTGTTTAATTTATTGTATTAAATATTTATAAATTGACTGAACGAAACCAAACCAAGTCCGGTGTCACACATTTATTATGGCACTGTGTCACGCATCTATTTTTGCCGTTTAGCGTCTCTTGTTTGTTTATTTTTACATGTTTCGTCAAACGTCATCAAGCTAAGCCATTGTTGTGGTAGATGATCCATTTTTGAGTAAATAAACATTGTCACTGTTGAGAAATTAAAAAAAAAATAAATTTAATATAAATTGAACAAAATATTTAAATGAAAAATAATTTGACTAATTATTTATAATTGAAAATAAAAAATTATTAAAAATAAATGTTTTAATTATTTTAATTTTATTTTTTTAATATTTTTTTTTTTTTGAATTGATTTTTAAATTTTTTATATTTGTTGAAGTTTAAAATTTTTAATATTTTAATGTAAACAGCTTAATTTTTTATAAATTAATTTTCTCTTAAAATTCGTTCATTTTTAAAAAAAATTTTTTTTTCAAAAAAAATTTTTTTAAAAATTGAAAAATATAATGATTTCAGTTAAATTAAAATAAATTATTTTTTTTTTTGTTTCTTTGTTCAATTTTAAAAATAAATTAATTTATTTAACTTTTGATTTTAATTAAAAAAAAATTTTAGGCCGTTCCAAATTTTTTTCCGAAACAATTTTTTTTCAAATTTGATTTTTTACAAAATGCTAATTTTAACAAATTTTGTCCAAAGAAAAATTTTAAATTTTTTAAGGTATTACATTCAAAAAAAATTTTCAAAATTTCAAGTAAAAATTTTAACAAAAAAATTTCAAATAAAACTAAAATTTTGCGATGATTTTTGTTGAATTAAAAAAAAATTCACGTTAAAATTAATACAAAAATTCTTAAAAATTTAAAATATTTTTAAAAAATTTTGAAAATTTTTTAAAAATAATTAAAATTAAAAAAATTCAATTTTTATTAATTATTATGTTTTTTTCATTTTAAAATTATTTAATTTTGAAATAAAAAAAAAAATAAAAAAAATTTAAATTAAAATTAAATTAAAATAAATTTAGTAATTTATAAAAATGGGAAAACATTAAGCCAAAAATAATAAAATTTTTATAAAACTTTTCTTAACATAATATTAATTCTGAAATCAACATAAACAAAATTAATTTTAATAAATTTCTAATAAATTTGAATTTTCTCTTCCATTTTTTCAGTGTGCAGTACTTGAAGGGCATCATCGAACGACATCATGCGATTCCAGCGAAAGATCAAGTTTTGCTCGTGAGTGGCGGAGAGACTTTACAAAATAATGCCCGTGTGGGGAAATATTCCGCGGGAACAGACACAAATCCAATTTTCCTCTTTTGTAAGACGCTAACAGAATGCAAGAACATCCCGCCATGGCCCAGCATAGATTCAGGTGAGAAATTCAAGCGAAAAAAAAAGAGAAATGAAAAATTTATTTTTGGAGTGAATGTGTGACACAGACAAGCACTACAAATGTTTGTCTTGCATAGACAACGTGCAGTCGTGGCCGAGCGGTTAAGGCGTCTGACTAGAAATCAGATTCCCTCTGGGAGCGTAGGTTCGAATCCTACCGACTGCGGCAGATTTTTTTTTTTCGATTAAATTTTAATGAAAAAAATTTTTTTTTTTCGCAGAAATCGATTTGAAACAACAAGTCGACAAATGCCTAGAGTTACCTGCCACATACAACACCGTGGTAACTCGTGCACAATTGGCACAACAAGTGCACGAAATGGCAAAAGAAGAGTTTCGGATCTGCGAGAATCTCGTGATGGAGCAACATTTGCAGCAGCAGGGATGGTGCGCGGTCGTTGCGAATTTGGAAGACATCACGGTGGATTTTCACGAACGATGTGACGTGTTTTTTCGGGGATTTGACGAGCACTTAGACAAGAGAAATGAACATTTGGATTATCTTAAAAAGTAAAAATTATTTTTTTTTTTTAAAAAATTGAATTTTTAAAAATTTTTGAACTTTTTTTTAGTTTCAACGACGACTTATCCAAACTAGCGAAAATTCCAATTCTGCCGGGATTGTTGCACTGTGCGGAAAACAAGCGTTTTAGTGCGTTTGACGAAGTTTATGACGATGCGGACTTTAACAAGTCGAATAATTCGGATAAAGCTCCGTCGGAACAAGCAACGGAACAAAGCGCCATCGAGGGAACAAGTAGCACGGGCAGCAATAATGAGAAAAGTGTGTCGTCATCGTCGACAAAAAAGGAAGAGGGCAAGGGAATGACTTTGTTGCAATGGATATCGGAGACGGAAAATCAAAGATCACTTCGTTGCATGGCGGAAAATTGTGCCAAAGAGTTGGAGCGGTTCAATGAGAAGAATCGCGATGATCTGAAGTCTGAAATTAAGCTTGCGGTTGATGCAGCTTCAAGGGTAATTTTTGATTTTTTAACATTTTTTAATGAATTTTCATTGTTTTAATGGAATTTTCGCTATTTTTGATCATATTTTAATTTTTAAGTGTCTCGTTCCAGTCAAAAATTATTTTTTTAAATAATTTTTCGAGTAAAATTTAAAAAGTTTTCAATTTAAAAAAATTTTTTTGAATGAAAATCGTATTTTTGCACGATTTTTTAAAACTTTTTTCACAAAATTAATTTAAAAATTATTTTCACGGTTATTTTTAATTCGTTTTTTGATTTTTTTTTAATTTTTGACTTTAATTGTTCACGAAATCTAATTTTTAATAATTTAAAAAAATAAAAATATTAATAAATTTTTAAAAATTGCTAAAATTTTCATAATTTTATAAGAAAAAAAAATATTTAAAATTTTTATTTATTTTTTTTCTTTTTTTAAAAAATAATTTAAGACAAAAAATTTGAAAAATTTTTAAGTAATTTTAATTAATTTTCATTTTTTTCTCTTTTAGGAGGACATGAAAGAAATAAAAGGTCTCGAAGATCGTTTACAAGGTCTCGAGCGCCTCATGTTCGACGCGAAGAAAATCGTGCAAGAGCAAAGTGAGTTGTCGACGGCATTTCATCAGAATCAGATGCGTGCCGCAAACATCGGTGATACATCCATTCTGCCAGATTTGTGTGCCTCCCATAAGGGTCAACTAATGGTGATGCTGCAAAATCATCGACGCCTCTACGACATCCGGCGACGTTGTAGCAAGGCGAAAGACGAGCTCGGTGCCAATTTATTTACGCGCCTCCGGTTCATCAGCAACATCGAGAGTCGCATGTGGCATATTGACAGCTTGCTGCTGTTCTACCACAATTGCTTGAAACGCTTGCAAAAGCATCTGAACATCATCGAACAAATACATCAGGCGCCAACGGTGTATGTGACGGCAGTCAATGAAGTTGTGCGTCGCAAGGAATTTTCAGATGCTTTTTTATCGGTAAGAATTTTTCCTTTAAATCCATTGAAAAATTATAAAAATTATTTTTTTAAATTTTAGTGGGCTTCGAATCTCTCATGCCATCTCCAAACAATCTACAACGACGAGCTTGGGCGTCGACAGGATTTTGCGGCGATCTTTGACGGTCATTTCTTGAGCAGCTTGTTTCCGGGAATGAACGACATGCCGCCTCCATTCGCCACTGAAGCTCCAGTTCCGTTCGATTCTAGTCTCCCAAATTTAACTAGAAATGGTAAAAAAATAATTTTTTAACAAAAATTTCATAAAAATTCACATTTTTTTTGCATTAACAGACATTAGTGAGCTAAAAAACCAACTTCCCGAATATTCGGCAAAATCCAGTTTCTTACAAGAAATGGACAATGTGATACAATTTTTTACAAACAGGTAAGATTTTTGTCATTTTCTCACGTTTTTATCAACTTAAAATGATTTTTTATTCTTTTTTAGTCGAAGCCAACTTAAAATATTTACCTCAGAGGAGAGTAAAGTGATCGTTCAAGGTGATTCGCAAATGTTGAAACGAGCAGGACTTCATTCGCATCTTAAGGAATATGAAAAGTACGTCTCTTTGTCATCTTTTGTGATCAATTAATGATAATTTTTTCGCTTTTTAGGGGTTTTGAGTCTGAAACTGACACAGAAGAGTTCGAAAAAGTAGGTCAAAGTCCTATTGATCGACGTTCTGGGACAGTTAACGTTCAAACGGGATCCAATGCCGCCATTACTGTGCCACCAACTATTAATAAACCAGAATTTCGCAGTGTAACGACCTCCGTGATGGAAGTTCCTCTGCAATCTGTGGAGACAATGACGGAGGTAATTTCAGATTTTTCATAAAAATTTCGATTTGAGATGGTTTTCAGCCTATAAATCAATGAATGTACTTCAAAAAAATTATTTCTTGAACGAGTTTAAATAATTTTGCTCCAAATTTATTTTTAAAAAAAGGAAAAAAAAATTATTAAAAAAAATCTTTTTTTTTCAAAAAAATTTTAAAATTATTTAAAAAAAAATTTATTTAAAAATTTATTTAAATAATTATTTATTTTTTAAAATAATTTTAAATTTTTTAGAAATAATTTTCCAATTTTTAAAAATAATTTTGAAATAATTTTCAAAAAATTTTAAAATTATTTAAAAGTTTATATAAAAAAATATTTATTTAAAAAAAAAATTTAAAAATTTTTAGAAATTTTTTTTTTTAATTTTTTTAAAAAAATTTTCAAATATTTAAAAAAATTATTTTAAATTTTTTTTTTAAATAATTTTAAATTTTTAAATATTTTGTAAAATATTTTAAAAGTCATGAATTTTTTTCTCAAAAAAAATAAAAAAAAAAAATTTTTCATCGAATTTAATTAATTTTTCATTTTTTTTTATTTTAGGAAAGTTACGAATCAACTCAAGCCGAAATCACTCGTCTGAAAAACCTGATCGATGAAATCAAAACTTTCTCGTCCAATTCCATCGCTGCCGTTCGTCGCGAGCTCGAACAAGCCAAAGCCGAGACCAACACGTTCCGTAGCCAAATGTCAAGCGATTGCAAGACGCTCGTGCAAACGTGGCACGCCTTGGAGCAAGAAATGAAAAATCGCGAGCGCGAACTCGTTCAACGTCTCACGGTCGACTTCGAGCTCGAAATGAACGACATTCGCAAAACGCTGAGCACGAAGCAAGACGAAATCCAGATGTTGGCGAACGAAAAGCGCGCCTTGGAGGAAGCTCGCATGGACGAAATTACGCATCAGGAGAACGAAAAAAGTGTGTTACGTGAAGCGGTTGGCAAATTAAACGAGGAAATCGAGCAATTAAAGACTGAATTGGATAAGGCGATTGCAACGAAGGCGGAAGCGATCAAGGAGATCCGCGATACGCACAAAACGGAAATGGATTGTGTGCGGGCACGTCTGAAGCTCATGGCAAGCGTCGATCGATCGCCAAGCGACACGAGTTTGGAGAAAATTGAGCGTCCCGACATGATTGACATCGTGAACCACGAGATGTTTATGGCGCAGTTGCGCGAAGATCTCGACAAGGAACGCGAAAAAGCGGTGCAAGAAGCCGTTGAAGCAGAACGCGCACGAATTCAGACCGAAAGTGGTGGCAGCAACAACTCCACGAACGACACTTACAAACGAATTATCGAAGAAAAGGAATCCCAGATGGATTTGATGCGAGAACATGCGGAAACCTTGCGACGCGAAAACATGAAAATGCGCGATAGGATCCAATCGCTCGCAGATTCCGACATCGATGGCAGTCAAATGTCCATTTTGCGGAACAGGCTCGACAAAATGTTGGAAGAAAAGGAAAAAATCGAGAATGAACTGCGAAAAGTGAAGCAAAAACTCGGAAAAATGCAAAGTGACACGAGTAAACGTACGGCAACGATCGAAAGTTGCGGCGTTGGCGATTTGGTGACAATTGTCTGGAATCCGACGCACGAGCAATTCACAATTGTCCAAGATTCGCAAACTCTGTACTTTTTGCATGCCGAAAGTTATGCGGATTTAGGGCTTGCAGTGCCCGTTCCGCCTGCCACGATGCCTGCTGTGCTCCATACTTTTGGTATCGTCACGAAAAAGGACTATTGTCGGGCTCGCAAGGACGAAAATCGCTACAAAGTCTCCAAAGGCAGTCAATTCTATGTGATAAAAGCAAAACCACGTGTCCCATTTAATAGGCGGGACTCAAATACGACGTCGACAAGTTCGTCGCAGTATCGGTTGTCGGCGCAACTCATCGATTCGTTCGCGCAAACGGATCTCGAGCCGCTTTTCGAGCAAAATGACATGATTGACTCGGGCGTGAGTGAGCAGCAAAAGAGCGTTTACAAAGATCGCACCGGCAGCGTCGATACCGCCGAGGAGCACACCGACGAAATTGACAGTAGCAGTGCTGGAGGCGCTGTTTCGCGTGCTGTTGACGTCCTTGATGAGGTAAGGCTTGAAAAAATAATTTGAAAAAATTTTCGATTTCATAAATTTCGACAAGTTAAGGAAGGAAAGATATTGAATATCGAGAAAAAAAAAATAAAATACGAGAAAAATAATTTTTTTTATGAATTTTTTAAATTAAATAAAATGATAACATTAATTTTTTGAACAATTTTTATCAATTTTTTTTTTTTTGAAAAATAAAAAATATTTTTTTTTTCTGAGTAATAAATAAGTTTAGTAAAAAAAATTACATAAATAAATAAATAAAAAATTTCTTTAAATAAAATTTTAAATTAAACAAAATTTTATTTATAAATAAATTAAAATTAATTTGAAGTCAAATTAAGTTAAATTAAAAAATAATTAAAATTTATTAAAAAAAAATTAAAATTTATTAAAAAATAAGTTCAAAAAAAATCAAAATTTTAGTTAAAGTAATTTTTTAATTTTTTTAAATTTTTTTTTTCAATTCAATTTTGAAAAAAAAAATCTTATAAATTTTACTTAAAAAAATTAATTTTCTCATATTGCTCGATATTCTTCCTTAAAATAAAAATCGAAAATTTCTCGAATTTTGCATGAAGTTTTTTTTTTTTTTGACTAATTTCGCTTTCACTGCACATCATCCTAACCCGAAAAAAAAAATAACAATCATTCACAGACAGACGGCACTTTAGTGCAACTCATGATCGAAAGTGGCGAAATTAGTGCGGCGCAAGTCCAATCGACGACAACTATCGCTGGCGGCAGCAACAGCAGCAGTCGCAAAGGCCTGGATGACGACGACTTGATGGATTCCCTGTCGGACGGTGAATTTCGTTCGCTCGAAAATACAAAACACGAAGAAGAATTATAAAATATGCTACACATTCATTTCCTCTTGTTTATGCCAGAATATCCAACATAACTATTTCTCATCAATTTTTTTTTCATTATCTGAACACCGAAGACGAAATTCACGCTCAAAGCTGCTTTTATTTCTGATTTGCGTAATTTTTAGTACTTTTTAATGATAAAAAAATAATAATATTATTACTAAACTTAAAATTAAATAATAATCGACTGACATATTTGTTATTGAAACATGCATCATCGCCAATGTTGATGACTAAAAAAAAGTGAAAATAATGAAATTTGATTCCTAAAAAAAAATAAATCAAGTAAAAATTGCACTAGATGTAATTCTTAAACAAATAAAAAAAAATCATCATCAATTAACTTCTTTTTCCGCTCGAAACGGCTTTCAAATAATTAAAAAAAAAATATTTAATAATTAAATAAACACAAAAAACGAACATTTAAAATTATTTTTTGTTTCTTTTTTATTTTTTTTTACAGAAATTACTTAATTTTGCTTTGATTCCTTTAATGCAGTCATTTTTCTCGTCTCCAAAGCCCAAGCCCTGATTTGATTTTTTTCCTGCTTTGTAGTGAAATTCTTTAGTTTTATTTGTATTTATTAAAATTATTAATTAAATATAAATTTAATTTAACGCAAAAAATGCTCATCTGTCTTTCAATCAAGAAGATTCAAGAAGAAATCAATGAATTATTAGTAAAAGTTTATCATCAAAATTAAATTGCCTTAAATTTTTTGTCAAAAAATGAAATAATAAAAAATGTACATAAAATAATGATAAAAGAAATAAATTAAAAAAAAATAAAAATTTTAAGTTTAATAGAAAATTTTGCGTTTTTTTTCTCAACGAATCCTTCCAACTCGTTGATACGTTCGAACATAATTTTCGTCCTTGTCGTCGTCAGATTTCAACGGGTAGCTCGCGTACCAATTATACGCTCCGTTATCTTCGATTTGGGAGCCAAACGTTACAAATTTACACTGAATTGCACTTCCAGCTGGATCGATGTTGGATTGTGACAACATTTCGTCGACCATGGGTTCGTTGGTATCCACAGTGCCAATTCCCGAATCTTCTTCTTCTTCGTCGACGTAAATATCGGCGATGGTTTCTTTGCTGCTACTCTCTTTGCTACTTTCACGTCGATTACTGCTGAGAAGAGCTTTTGTTGGAGGCGGCAACGATATTGGCAGATTTCGGACACTTTTGAGACGAGAAGCGTCGAGTTTTGGGTAAAAAGTGATGCAAAAAAGTGATTGGAGATGCAGGAGAATTAACGAGAGAAAAATTAAATTTTTCATTTTTTTAATAAAAAAAATATTTTTTTATGTTTTTTGATTGAAAATTGAAAAAAGACTAACAAAAAATCGTTGTTTGTTGGTTCTTTTATAATTTTTTCAATTTTTTTTCTTTCTTTCTTTGGTAAATTTTAAAAGTCATCATGAAAAAAATTGAATTTTTTCAGAGAAATGTGAAAAAATGTAAAATTTGAGTAAAAATGTGCTACAAATTGAAGCAGAACGAACCAGACTAGACTTTGTGGTTTTAGGTTTTTTAATAGTCATGAACTTCATACTTTAATTTCCTCATTTCTTTCTTTTTGTGTTTGTTTACGATTTTGATCACTTTCTTTTATGTTTATTGATCTTACCTAACTTTTCAGTTAATGACGTCACGTGTTTTAGAGAAAAAAAATTAAAATAATTGAACAAATTTAATATTTTGTATGAGAGACTGAGAAAAAAAATTAAAATAATTTTTAAAACGATAAATTTAAAATTATTTTTTTTTAAATTAATTAAATTAAAATTTTAAATTAAAATTATTTAAATTAATTATTTAAAATTAAAATTAATTCAAAATTATTAATAAATTAAAAATAATTAAATTTAAAAAAAATTAATAAATATAATTATTATTTTTATCAAAAAATAATTTTAAAAAAATTAATTAAAAATTTTTTTTTTTACTAAATTTTAAATTAAATTTAATAGATCGATATTAAATTCTTTGTGAAATTGTCAAAAAATTTAGAAAGATTTCAAAATTTAAACAAACATTTTTTTTTAAATTTCATAATTGTCAATTTAAAAAATTACCGTTAAAAATGTTTTAAATTTACAAAAAAAAAAATAAATAATAAAATTACCTAATTAAAAGTAAAAATAATATCAAAAGAGATAAATTTTGTTTTATAACTTTTTTGAAACTTGAAACCTACACTTTAAAAATAATTATCTTTCAAAAAATAAAAAAAAAATTTAAACGTCAATTTGAAAAAAAAATCGTTGAAAATTTGAAAATTGCTTTCCTGTTAATTCAAGTTACAAAAAAAATACAAAAATTTCTTTAAGAATCAAATTTTCTGAAAAAAAAAATAAATTTACATTTTTAGTATATTTTATTAATATTTTTATTACTTTTTACTTAAATACTTACACATAGAAACTAACACAACAATATTTCACTATTTTTATTTTAATTTTTAATCATTTTAATAATTATTAAGAAAGGAAATTGGGCTAAAATTTTGGAAGATTAAATTTTGATTCAAGTAAAAATTAATACTGAAACCCATTTTCCATACTTTCAGCATTATAATTTGCCATTCCCGCCGAATTTAAGTACATGCCATTCGAATTTCCATTGAAATTTCCGCAATATTGATTGAACGCGTTGCCATTCACGAGCATTTCCTTCTGATGCATCTCAAAATTCTCCCGAAATTCGTGCAAATTTTGACCATTTCCTGCAAATTGCTCTGATTTTGTCGCAAAAAGACACGAATCGACATCTTTATTCGAACTAAACGTCGAATTACTGGACTGCGGAACAAATTTATTCGAGGTGAATTTCTTGTGATGCGGTTTCACGTCGTTTTTCGGGATCTGAATCGACAGAGGCTTGTCCAGCTGTTCCTTTTTAAAGTACGATTTGTTGCAATAATATGACGACGTCCCATCTTGAGGGTAAATTTCGTTCGTTCCTGCCTGGAAATGCTGATATTGATGCGGAAGCATGCCTCGTTCGTCGATAAAGGGGAAATACGGTTCTTCTAAAATCGCATTTTGATCGTATTTCATGTGATTCGGGTGCAAAGTGTGTGGCGCGTTGTAATCCAAGTTAAGTATCGTCGAGGAAGGAACGTTGTTGTTGTTGTTATTGACGGCATTGTAGGAGTTGTATGGATGATTTGTGGGTTTTAGCGGTTGATCCAGCTGGAAAATCTCCTCCGGTTGGAATAAATCGCCATTTTCAAAGTCTGTCGTGCCTTGATTCACGTTTGTCGCGGCGTTATAGTCGAAAACATCTCGCGGAATGGAACTTCTGAGGGACGAGTCGTTGTTATTTGTCTCCGAAGGAACCACGGGATAGTTGTTATACCCGATATAAGTCGAATCTTGCAAGGAATTGATGCTGTCAGGGGCTTCATAGTTCCAAGACATCGCTCCAGCATTATTATAACGATTGATATCGGGCTGATAAGAGTTATAATTGTGCAAATTGGCATCGAACGAGGCTTTACAAGTGCAGGAAGTCAAGCAATTACAGGATTTTGCATCTAAAATGGAAGAAAAAATTAAAAATTTGTGACGTAATACACGAACGCCCCCCAAAAATTGACAGTTTTGATGTTTATGACGCGATTTGAGCACGAAATCGAGCAGCGTGAAACTTTTTTCAATAAAATTCAGCGAAATTTCTTCAACGAAATTCACGAGGAAAAGCCTTCAGGTGAGTGATACTTACTTCCATTATTGACATTATCAGGAATTAACGGAGGAGGTCGCATCAAATCCACATTAACTTTCGACTTTTTCGGCTGTCGCAATGATAGAAGCTGCAAAAATTTGTAAAAAAAAGTCATTTTTCTCTTCAAAAAGGGAAATTTCTCGACTTTACCTTATTTCCGAGTGCCGAATCTCTCGCTAGCATCACAGCTAAGCTCTTATTTCGTCGCCCAGCACCCAAAATCTTCCTTGCCTCCGTCGAACTTTTCGGTTCTGGCTTCGGATGATCGTGCGTTCCCTTCGCCTGAAAGAAAATCGCGTTGTTCGTATGTCGCCAAAAGTGCGTTACCGGATATCCGCAATGCCCGCGACACGGCAACACCTCCAAACGACCTTCGGAACACGCGCGATTGGGACACGGCTTGCCCTGCTGCTTCTTACGAGCCTTATCACAAATGGCGGGTCTCAAATTGATGCGACTTCCGTTGGGCAGACGACATTTTGCACTGCAAACCAACACGCCCAAGCAACTTTTCTTCAGAATATTTACATTGTGGTTGTTTGTGTTGCGCATCGCCCATCCGGAAATGTGTTTTTTCGCATCTTCATTCGTTGCGGGGTAAATGTAACGACAATGCCCGTCAGCCCATTCCTTAAATTCATCCAAATCGGTTTCAGCGACGCAGGGAACTGTGGTGTCGTTGATATCCCAATCGTGCGGTCCCATGCGTTTCAAGCCAACCGAAGGCGTCGAGAGACTGTATTTCATGAAATTCGACGAAGATGTGGATGACGGCGAATAAAAGTCATTTGGGTTGAAGGAGGATGAGTGATAGGCGCGATTTGTTCTGAAAAAAAAAAAAATAAAAAAAAAATTTAGAGATAAGAAAAAAAATTTTCGCTGTAGACAGGATTCGAACCTGTGCGGGCAGAGCCCAATGGATTTCAAGTCCATCTCCTTAACCACTCGGACACCACAGCTACGCTCAATACGTACGGCACAAACGCAACCGATTTATTTTTGTGTGTGTGACGTTGGTTTACATTTTTACCGTTATGCGACTACTTTATCGACTTTTTTGTCGTACGGAAAAAATGTAAATTTTCGACGTTTGCGCTGTACGCTATAGAAAAAAATGAGGTAAATGCGTTTGACACACAGATTGTACAAGAGCAGTCGTGGCCGAGCGGTTAAGGCGTCTGACTAGAAATCAGATTCCCTCTGGGAGCGTAGGTTCGAATCCTACCGACTGCGGAGAAATTCTTTTTTGTCATTTTTTTTCGATTTTTACGACTTTCATCGTACTTTTTGTAGAAAATTTATTTTTCAAAGTTTATAAATAAAATTTAAAATTTTAATTTAATTTTTATTTATTTAATATTTTATTTATTAATAGTAACGATGATATAAAATTTTAAATTATTTTAATTTAATTTTAATCGTTTTACAGATTAAAATTTAAAATTTTGTCAATTTTTATAAAAATTTTAAAACTTAATTATTTTTTTTGTAATTTTTTTAAATTTTCTTAATTTTTTTAATTTTTTTATTATTTTTTATTTTATTTTATTATAAATTTATTAATTACTTTTTTTTTTTAATTTTAATCTTTTTAAATTTTATTAGAAACTGTATTGAAAAACGAGAAAAAATATTTGTTTTTTTTTTAAAGTAAAATATATGAAAGGAAGATGAGCGCAAAATTTCGTTTTTAAATTTTATGAATTTTTATGATTTAAGCTTTATTAAAATCTTTTTTGGTCCTGATGATGATTATTTTTTTATGGCTTTTTATTTAAATTGATTTTTTTAAATTTTAAATGTGAAAATAAAATCGAAAATTTAAAAAATTTACTTAAAAACATCTAAAATTGTGTGAAATTTTTATTTTTTAATTTTTTTTTACTTTTGACTAAATTTAATACAAAAAGTTAAAAAATCTATAATTTGAAAATTTTTAAATTTAATATTAAAAAATTCGGCAAAATTAATTTTTTTTAAAATATAATTCAGTCAATTTAAAAAATTTCTAATTTTTTTACAAGGTAAAACTGTAAAAAAATTATATTTTCACTAAATTATTATTTATTTAATTTTTTTTTTTTGTACCTTTAAAATATTTTCTCATGAACTTCATTAAACCATATCAGAAAATTTTTAAATTAAAATTCTCCGGCATTCCCTCGAATGACGTTCCATTAACACCATAAATAGCAGACAAACTGTCTCACAAGTCAATTTAAAAATAAAATCGTAAATTGCCGTTCTAGCATGTTGTTGACGTCGCATCGTTTTCTTCTTCTTGTTTTTCTAACAAGTGTTTCTTTCAGTTGTAATCAAGTTGCGACTCGAATTTCATTCATTCATAAAAAATTAATTCGTGTTCGAGTACGTGGGTGGGACGTAATCGAATGAATGAAAATGTTTTGACATGATTTTATCACCTACGACTTCGATTGACTCTTTGCGTGTTAAAAGTGGTAATTTTCTGATTGATTTTATCGATAAATGTCGAATAGGTCGATGGCACACGTTGATTTTTTTTTTCATTTATTGTTTTAAGAATTCTAGAAGGTGTGAATATTTTTGAATAATTTAAGTGATTGAAAGATCAATAAAATTTATTTAAAAGGGGATTCCTTAAAATTTTTATTTTTTTTTTAATTTCTTAAAATGAAAATTAAAATTTATTTTTTTTTTTTTTTTTTGTAAATTTAAAAGTTTATTTTAAACAATTTTAGTTTTCGTTTCATAATTTCAGAGATTTAAAATGTATGGAAAATAATTTAATGACAAAATTTAGTTTAAAATTTGGAAAAAGTAATTAAAACTAATAATTTTTTTGATTTTTTTTTTGAAGCTTGAAGTATTAATAAAATTAATTGTAATTTTTTTTTTATTTTTTTTATATTAATTGAGTCAAAAATAAAAATTTTCTAAATGAAAAATGATTTTTCTAAAGCTATTTTGTGAGTTTTATTCAAAAATATTAAAAAAATTAAGCAATTTTTTTTAATTAATGAAAATGTATTTCCAAAAAAAATCTCAAAAGTTTTGTATATTGCTGTTAATATTATATAACTTCCCATTTTTTCATAAGTGAAGACGAGTTAACTTCCGTCGCTGGTTTTCACAGCTTTTTTTCTAACTATTTTTTTTAAATACCTATAATAAAATTTTGATGATTTTTAGATCTTTTGAGATCTTTTTCTTTAAAAAAAATAGAATTTCTTAAAAAGTAAGGAAAGGAAATATGTTTTTAAAGAAAAACGTGAAATGAAATTTTCATTAAAATATTAAAAGAGCTTAAAATAATGGAAAATTGATATTATTTCCCCATTATTCACTAAAAAAAAGAATAAAAAGTGCCTTAAAAAGACCTAATTTTTTTAAACAGTTGGAAAAAATGAAAAAAGTTAAAAATATTTTTCAATTTTTTATGCAAATTGCTTAAAATACTTACGAAACAACCATATTACTGCTTAACGTATCCAATTTGAAAAATTTCCTTTTTCCAACGAAAGCTTATTTCAATTTTTATCTTCAACTTTTCCAGTTTATTCACTTTTTCATCAAAAATTTTATCGAAATATTATAAATTTGATTATTTTTCATCTCTTTAATTCTTATTAGAAATCACTTCAATCCAATTAATTTTTTTTTATTCTCATAAAAAATCACTTCAGCTGATTCAATGTCACCCAATTATTATTAACTGCACACGAACTTCCTTCTGCACAAAATCATGTGTGACCATCATAAAAATTATTCTTTATTTTCAGTAAGTCAGCAGATCACACAAAAAATTACATCAGTCGAAAATGTATTTTTTTTTCGACAAAAATCGATGAGAATATTCTGTCTAGTCTTGAACACGAAAAATTTCTCGTCTATATGGGAGAGCGGCACACAGACAAAAAGATGGTGGTTTCACACGGGGCGACGCGATACAACAACACAAAAAATTGTATTTTTGTGTCGATTTGCTCCAAACAATTCAATGGTTTGTTAAATACTAAAAAATAATGTATTCATAGGGCCATTCAAAACCAACTCTTCGAGAGACCATCAGAATTGGATGCTTGTTTGAGTGTCGTACAAACGCGCGCGTTGTTTGAAAATTTTTGCTTCAATTGTTTTTCCCTTTCATCAATTATGTTTTGTTCTTCGTCTATTGTTTCCCAGGAAATTTTCATCGTTTTAATTGGTGAGAGTTTGAGTGGCAATGGATAGGTGGAGTTGAGTTTTTGTCAGACAAAGAAAGAAGATTGTTAGAGCGAGAAAACGATGATTTTTGGATAAAAATCACTTGGATGAAAAAGGTCTCATATAAATTCAAACTTGTATCGTAATTTTGCAAGTAAAAAGTTGGATAAAGGATTATTTTAGGTAAAAAGACTCCTTTAAAACAACAGAGAAGCTTATTGGGACTCATCTTGAACTACGGTGAGTTTACATTTCTAAAAATCTAAAACTTTTGGGCCATTTTTGAAGTTTTATGAGCTTATCTTGAAGAATTATTTTCTAAAATACATCTCAAAGTTAATGACAGAGTTAATAAAAGGCATATAAGCATTCTTAAAATTACGTTTTAAAAATTGAAAAATGTGCATTGGGTCAAAATTTTCAAAATTGAGTACAAAAATGCACTAAAATGGATTGAGGTCGAATATGAATTTTATCGAAAATCAAGATAAGTTTTGAAAATTTTTCGAAAAATTTAAAATATGCATCGGGTCAAAAAATTTAAAATATGCATTGGGCAATTTGTTAAAAATAAGTATTGGGAGTTTTTAAAATATGCTTTATATAACAAATTTTCTTAATTAAATTTTGAAATTGATTTTATACCAAAAATTAACAAAAGTGCAATTTACTTATACGGGAAATTTCGAAATGTGCATTGGGTTAAAAATTTTAAATTACCTGAAAAATCAAAAAAAAAAAATTTTTTTTTGTAAATCAAAACCAAGCAAATTTTCCACTCTTAAGGATAAATTTACCGAATTTCTTCACTTCTTTTTTCAACATCTTCATCGCTACTGTCCATTTTCGATGCCTGCATAATGCGAGTTCCGAGCGTGTGCCATGCATTTTTTCAAGAACGAACGACAATTTATTGCAACTTTTTTTTTCCGTACCTGCCAAAGATTGCTTGTTTGCTGTCAACACGGCGCGAGCCATGATTTTTGTTGTACAAACAGGCATCTGCATCATTTTCGTAGAGTCGAAGGCAGCAAGAAGCAGGTTGAACAGATGCTTAAGTTTTAAGAGACATGAGGGTAGTGATTATTAATATTTTATTATTGAGTGTAAGGAAGGTAAAAAAAATTATGATTCGAAAGACGTAAATAAAGTCATTTCATATGACAGATCTTAATTTATTTACTGACGTGATGTTTTGTAGTTTCTTTTTGTTTGTAGGTAGCAATGGCAATGTAAACATTAGTAATTACAAGCTGAAAATGTGGATTAAATAGACGTCAGTAGTAACGGTTTTTAGTGCTAGAAACAGTATGGAGTCGAAGAAATTTTATTGAAGATTTGAGTTTTTTACATTTCAACTGCGATTTTAGGAGATCATTTTCTTTTTCGAGGAAACTGTAAAAAAAAAATATTGCAAGACACTTTTAGCTTAAAGGCTTAAAGTCAAAAGTAAAAGCTTTAAGTCAAATAAGTCAAATCTAAAAGCTTAAGTTTAAAAAATAGAGAAAGTAGTCGTCTAAAGAACGACATACTATACCGCATTTCGATTTTACATATCCTCGCTTTTTCGTACTCCTCATTTCACATTTTCGAACTCCTCATTTCACATTTTCGTACTCCTCATTTCACATTTTCGAACTCCTCATTTCACATTTTCGAACTCCTCATTTCACATTTTCGAACTCCTCATTTCACATTTTCGAACCCCTCATTTCACATTTTCGAACCCCTCATTTCACATTTTCGTACTCCTCATGACCCTTTCACAATTCCATACACCTCACAACCCAAGGAACTACCCACTGACCTTCAGGATCCTTAAATAACTATGAATTTCAAAAAAAAATTTTGGGGCACAGTGTTACTGACACACACACACACGACAAGTCGAGTTTAATACCGCATTTTTTCTTCGAAATGCGGTAAAAAAAATGAGCTACATTTTAGGATACATCGCAGAAGTTTAAGCCCTTTTGTGATTTAATTCTCATACTTAAGCAAAAGTCAAAAGCTTTAAAAATTGACTTAAGACCGCTTCATTTTTTTTTAACTTTTTGTCCCATGCCCTATTTCAAAAACCGAAAATCCAATGGGGCAAAATAAACAAAAAAAAAAAGTTACAAATACCCATTTTTTGGTCTTTTTTCATAATTTTTCAAGAAATTAAATTTTATTTTTAAATTTTTGCAAAGAAAATTATATTTTTAAATACATTAATTTTCTTCTCTAAATTTTTTTTTCGAAAATCATTGAACTTATTTTTTTAAATCTTTTTTATGAATTTTTTGTCAATTTTTTAGTTAAAATAATCTGGAATCAATTTTGAAAAGCAACTATAGTATTAATTAGTGACGAAAAACTGTTTAAATTTAAAAAAGTAAAAGTATTTCAAATCTTTTTTTCTGCCCCCATCCCCCATTTTGAAACTACGTTTCAATTATTTTATGAAAGTGGTATTAAATTATTGGTAATCCACGCAACTTTATCCGGTATCAAAAGCACATACAGCGTTGGATCAGGAGTGCAGCTAGTTGTGGTAGTCCCTAAAATTATTGCAATCATTGTTCTTCTATTAGTCGAAAATATTCCGCCACCCACATAGTCCTCGTTGCACACAACATTTGCATTTTTTCCTGATTTCGTGCAAGTGACTGCCGTATAACTTGGGTTTCCTTGTCGCGCTGCTTTCGTGGTTGCCTGACACTCTGAGTTAAAGTTCATTTTAGTAGTTAACTCTACCAAATCTCTTTTTTGCTGGACTCCAACTGCATACACGTCTACTGTAGCACTAGGTTTGACTGTTGCATATACACCTTCCTGAAGAACTTTTTCAGTGATTGTAACATCTCGATCAAGACCAATAATGGCAATGTCATAGGAAAATTTGACTTTTGTGCTGTATTTTTCATGGATTACAATTTTGGAAATGCTTGCATTGAGTAATGTTGTCATATCGATATTCGTGGCCCCATAGTAAATTTGAATGGCGCTAGCAGCCAGAGGAACATTATTCGGTACATCTGGATTCACCACGCATTGAGCAGCTGTGAGAATATTTCTTGAATTCAAAACTGAAACAAAATTTGTTGCCATTATAATTTTTTTTTTAGAAAAATTGATAAAATCATTAAAATTTCTTACCCGAACCAGCACAAACCCGTGAACTAGTTTTGATGAAAACGAGTGTACTGTAATCCTCGTATGGTGACTCGAAATTAGGGACTTTTGTAGCTTGCGATGAAGACCTCTTAATGAAGAAAACAGCTAGAATGAAAGCTGTTTTGAGCAAAATCTTCATGTTTGGACAGATTTTCAGTAACTGAATAACTGCACTGGTAAACATGCCGTTTATATAGGAACTTGTTCGACAAGGAAGTTCTTTGTTCCGAAAAATTGCATTTTTGAATGTTTTAGAGTTTATTGTTGAAACACTACAATGTCAATTACTGGCACGTTTTTTGTTTACAGAACATTTTTTAATTCTAAATAGATCTTAAATTGTCGAGATTTTAAAGATTAATTGCATTTGAATTTACTGGTTATTTCTTCAAATAAAGATTCATAAATTGGGTAATTTTCTTTAGTTGACATCCATGAGCGCTTGATAAAAAAAAACTTCAGAATTGTTCTGGGAGTTGCAAAAATCCTCAAATTTAAGTGAAAAATAAAAAAAATCGCAACATCAAAAGAAAACATTTATAATAAAAAGTAGAAATTAGCATAAATTAAACAAGTTTTTCAAGGTTCGAAATGGAAAAATTGAGAAAAATCAATAAAATTTAAGTAAATTTGATTCAAAATTGTCAGATAATATAAAATTTATATGATTTTTTGAATTTCAAAGATGAAAATTCAAATTTCAAATTTACAAAGCTTAATTGCTTGTGCTTCGTAAAAAATATACAACTTTTTGAAAATACTTTTGCAAATTCGAAAAGTACTAATAATTAATAAGTTCTAATAATATATATCATGAATGTCGAATAATTAAAATTTTTTTCTATTAAATTTTGGATTTTTTTATTTTTATTAAATTGAATATCGGACAAAAGTATAATAAATACTTACTTTTTCTATCAATAATTTTTTTATTTAGGCCGCTCCAAAAGAAAATTAAAAATACAGTCGAAAATTTTTGAAATTAAAAAGGGGGCAGCAAAATGCAAAAAAGTTTTGAAATACTATTTTCACACAAAATGACAATTTTTATGCTTTAAAAATATTTTTGTTTTTTTTTTTGTATTATTTACTTTAACATTCGCTAAATAAATTTATTAAGTTTTTAATTTTTTTAAATTAATTTATTAAAATAATTTATTTGTTGATGAAACAATAATATTTTAAGACAGAATTACATAAAAAAGTAATTTTTATTAAATTGTTGAAATCAAATACTTTTGTTGTACTTTTTAATTTTTGAAATACTCTACCTCATAGAGTTAAAAAAATGAAACTGTAAAATAAGTTTTTTCTTATGACAGCTCTCTTCAAAACTCTACAGCACTATATTATTTCTAATCCACGTAGCCTTATCGGGTATGAGGAGCATATAAAGTGTTGGATCAGGAGTACAGCCAGTGGTTGTAGTCCCTAAAATTAATGCAATAATTGTTTTTCTAGTAGTCGAAAATATTGCGCCACCCACATAGTCCTCGTTGCACACAACATTCGCGTTTCGTCCTGATTTCGCGCAAGTGATTGCAGTATAACTTGGGCTTCCTTGTCTTGCTGCCTTCGTGGTTGCCTGACACTCTGAGTTGAAGTTCACTTTAGTTGTCAACTCGACAAAATCTCTTTTCTGCTGGATTCCAACTGCATACACATCTGTTCCATCTTTCGGTTTGACTGTTGCATAGAAAGCATCCGTGATAACTTTAGGAGTCAAAGTGATCTCTTGACTTAAAACAATAATGGCAATATCATAGGAGAATTTAACTTTTTGGTTGTATTTTTCGTGGATCACAATTTTAGCGATGTCTACATTGAGTAATGATGTCGTATCGGCATTCGGACTCCCGTAGTACATTGAAATGTTGTTAAAAGTCACAGGAACATTATTTGGTACATCTGGATTCACCACGCATTGGGCAGCTGTGAGAATGTTTTTTTTGGTTATAACTGAAAAAAAATTTTTTTTAATGAAAAATTCATAAAATAATTAAAATTTCTTACCCGACCCAGCACAAACCCGATCATTAGCAAATATGAAAACGAGTGCAGCGTATTCCTCGTACGGCGACTCAAATGAAGGGACTTTTACAGCTTGCGATGAAGACCTCCTTATGCAGAAAACAGCCAAAACTAAAATTGGTATCAGTAAAATCTTCATCTTTAGACAGATTTTTAGTGTCTGAATAACTTTATTTATAACCATGTCATTTATATAGAAGCTTGTTCTATTTAAAAAGTTCTTTGTTTGACCAAATTGCATTCTTGGGTGTTTCAAGGTTTGGTATGCAAGACAGGAAAGACATGTAGATTTTTTTTTGTTTTTCAAAACATTTTCAATTGCTTCATATGAAAAGTCAATTTTTTCATATTTTAAAGTTTGCTTAAATTTTTTTTGTTTTTAAATTAACCAAAAATATTTAATATAAAAAGTAATATTTTCATAAAGATTCTTCATAATTTCAAATTTATTTTAAATTTTTGTCAAATAATTATGTAAATTAATTAACTTTAAAAACTAATTTTTCTCAATTCCTAAAGTGAATTTTTTCTCAAAAATTTTATTTTTTATCAAATTAAAATTTGAAAATACTTAATAAAAACTAAAATTTATCCAATGATAGCAATTTTAACGTTCAATGTTAAAAAACGTAAAAAAAATGACAAAAAAAATACTTTATAAATATTTCTTATTTGACAAAAGTTTTCATAGAATTTTCTTCTAATTTTTTTTTCGTTCATTAAAATTTTATGTTTTTATTTCAAAGTGTTTTACAATAAATTAGTCAATAAAAGAGGAACATTCTAAAAATTTTATTTTTTTACAGAAAATTACTTTGCATATTTTTAAACTATTTTATTTTTAATTTTTATTGTGCCAAAAATGATTTAAAGGTGCAATTTTTTATGAAGAAGATTTCAAAACCAAAAAAATTAAAAAAAATCTGAGACAAAAACTTTAAATTTATTTCGAAGAAATATTTCTTTAGAATAATTTCAGACACTCTGAAACGACTTCCTGCTATTATTATTTTGTTCAAAAAAGCTAATTTTTGAGAGTACGTCAAAAAAATCAGAACACTTTACGTGACAACAGAACAACGATACGCCGAAAAAATTCGCACAAGGCCACGCAACTGCATTAAAATTAACCACTCATTAAGGTTGTTACATGTCAGTTATTCGACAACAAACATAAAAACGTAAAATATTGATTTAATTTGGTATCCGAAAAAAAATTGCAAAACAAGGGAAACGTGTTTGGACTGTTGTTGCATGATAAGAACCAATATTTACGACGACTGTTATCTCTTGTTTCTACTTCTTTCTCACTGTACTCACTTTCATGAATGATTTTTAATGTCTTAATTTACTTCGATATTTTTTTTTTGCCATAAAATAATCGTAATAATCATCAATATTTTGGCATTTTTTATTGTTTCTCCGATGAAACTTTTATGCATATCACGTATTTGCATAAAAATAAAAAATGCAACTTATCAGATTATCGCGCAGTCAGTGGCAAAAGCGGCGATATTATTAATATCTCAATTGAATTTTTATTGCCAGTTAAATATTTATTTGCATTCGAAAAAAAAAATTACAAGTAGCCGAAAAAAAGGTTCGGAAAGTTTTTTGAGATCGCGTCAGATAATGCAATCGCCCTACATTATTATATTGTTTTAATGAATTAATTATATTTATAAATATCATTTTTTTTGGTGTCGACATTCGTTCGTCGGTTGTTAAATGTTTGGATAAAAAAAATAATGAATAAATAAATAATGAGGCGCTAATTACGCGGAATGGCTTAATTAATGATGACCAAGGGTGCGTTAATAATTTAGTTAGGGATTATTTTTTTCTAAAATTTCGTGTTTGAACGTTTTAAAGGGTTTGTGTATTTTTTAAATTCAGCATTTCCGTATAAAGAAAAATTTCCTTTTATGCCAGCACGTAATATTTAAAAAAGCACGTTTGTCTTCCTTTGTGACGTTGGAATTCAGTGACAACACACGCAATTTCTTGATAAGACTAAACAAGGAAGTTTTTTTGAGGTTATATAAAAATCTCAGTAGAATGAAGTTTTTCTTCATTGATTCGCGCGCTTTTGACAGATCAACAATGAAGATTTTTTCAAGTGTCATTTTTTTGGCGGCAATGGCGATGTTCATTCACGAAGCATCGTCACAAGGTGTCCCAGCAACAAGTAATGATTGGCCTTCTGTTGCTTTCGTATGGGTTTATGGGCCTGAATGTGCCACAAGTAGCAATCCATATTGTACAAATACTTGTGCAGGAATCAGTAAGTTTTTCAATTTTTCCTAAAAAAAAAAATTTAATAAATTTCTTTTAATTTTCAGTTCTTTCACCTGGTTTCGTTCTTACAACGGCTCGCTGCGTAACAAACGGTACAAGTACTGCTGTGGATCCGTCAATCGTTTTTGTCTACTTTGGCGACACCACTCCTGAAAATCCGAGTTCTTCAAAGGCTTCTCAGATTATTGTGCATCCAGGGTACGCACCGGGGGTCTGTTGCGGGCAATTTGCAAACAATCTTGCTCTGATACGACTCGCGACAAATGCGACCTTTGGCGCTCAAGTCAATTCGGCGGCTCTTGGCGATGAAACTCCTTCAAATAACGTCACTTTGTTTGGTCTTGGTTTTGGTAGCACGGGAACTCTGCAATATATCACGTCGCAAGTTGCGTGCTCGTGGAATTGTACGAAACAGAAGCAATGCGAGTTGGAAAATAATTACGGGTCGACGATTTGTGTGCAAAAGGAGGGCGTGACGGTGTGCGATGACATGTATGAAGGCGGTCCTTTCTTTTTGGAGGACAAGAAAACTGTAGTAGCATTGATTTTGGGACCTGGAGTTTCAGGATGCGTTGAAGATGGCATCAATTATGGATTGTTATTGAAGGACTTTTACACTTGGATCAATTCGTATTTGAATCCTGATAACACTACAACAACAACAACTACTACAGCTGCTACTACTACTACAACTACTACTACAGCTGGTTCTACTACTACTACTACTACTACTTCTACTACTACTACAGCTGCTTCATAAGTAAATGTTTGAAGGATATCTAAAAATTGTATGAAATTTGAAAAAAAAAATATAAATGAATATTTGACTTTCAAAAAAAAAAAAGAAGTTTGCTTTTAATTAAACTGTAAAAATTTGTAAGTTTTTATAGAAGATCATGGAAGGCTTAAACACCTAAAAATACTTTTAAAGGGCTGAAAGAATAAATCGCACATACGCACATTTTTAACAAATTGAGAAAAAGCGATTTGAAGTTTTTTTCTGTTTTTCAGCTGTAAAATTTGATTTTTACCTATTTTATTGATTTTTGAGCTTCTGCGTTGTCAATGATGAATGAATATTTGGCTTTTAACCCTTTTGCATGGCTATGTGCGATTTATCCTTTCAGCCCTTCATATGAAGAGTCCATAGGATTAATTGAACATTTTTTGGCATATCAAAACAAAGCTTTTAAAGATATTGAGCTGTCAAACGATCTTGTATTTACGGTATTGTCGAATTAGTCTTCATCATTCTGTTTGTGACTTTGTAAACCGTTATTGCGTTCTTATATTTTATAAACTCAGAATGCTTCAGGATGCAGTTTTGCTCATATAGTTGAATTGTAGTCTAAGTGACGGGCTGAAAGGATATATCGCACATAGCCATACAAACGGGCTAAAAGCCAAATTGCTCCAAAATATTTTTTTTCTATTTTTTGTGTTTTTTATACTTTTTAAGGGCATAAAGTCATTTTGAACCAAACATTTCAAGAAAACAATGAAATTAGAAGACCTTAAAAATCACATTTTTTGTTTCGTATGTGCGATTTATCCTTTCAGTCCTTCAAGTGTATTGATATTTGCTAAAAAAATACAAATTTGATGGCTATATTTTTGAGTCACTGAAGATCATCAAGATTTACATCTAACCTGTCTTACGTTCTATTTAAATTCAAGAAAATTTGAACATTCTCTTTAAAAATCAATCAAAATCCAAGTCTTTAAATTCTTAAAAAATACACAATACAGTATAATCTCCCAAAATTGGCAACCAAAATTCAAACTTCTACTCTTTTTTTTTATGACATTTTAAAAACATTCAAAATATTTTTTATTTGAAATATTCAAAATAAACATAAAACTTAAATTTTTGGATTAAACTTCATAAAAAATGGGGTGCTCAATTTCAGAGTTATACCCAATTTAAGATTTTTTTAGATATGCCCATTTTGGGAGATTATACTGTATTTATATAAAAGTTTTCATTTAATCATAACAATTTATGATTTTATGAACAAAATATATAAAAAATATATAAAGTCGTCGTCAGAAGCACGACGAACAAAGTTACCGCATTTCGTGTTTCTCAAATTTCGGAATTATTCAAAAGCCTTTTTTCGGCAAAAAATTCATTTAAATACATATGACACGACGACATTGCCCACGCCAACATCATATTGACACACCATCAACGACAAATGGGCACATCAACGACAAAAGGGCACATCAACGACAAAAGGGCACATCAACGACAAAAGGACACATCAACGACAAATGGGCACATCAACGACAAAAGGACACATCAACGACAAATGGGCACATCAACGACAAACTGACACATCAACGACAAATTGACACATCAACGACAAATGGGCACACATTCACCAGACGGACGACTTTCCCTGAGTAATACCGCATTTTTCTTCGAAATGCGGTAAAAATGTGAAACAGTTCCAAATAAAAATTCTGCAAAATTTTTCAAAGCGAACAATTTTAAATTTTTGTCCAAATTTTTAACTTTTTTTCAGAGTTACATATTTGCATATTAATAAAAATCAAGCTTTGAACCATCTTAAATGACTTGAGAAGTTAATAATTTCAATATTTTTATAAAGTTTTATAAATTAAATTAGAATTCTAAATTTTTGTAAAGTTTTTGGAAATCAAAATCTCTTTGTTATACGAACAAAGTGATATTGACAAATTCAAAGTGTTTCAATAAAAATGCTTTAAATTACAAATTTCAAGTATAATGTCCTTCGTAACTTGAATATCTTTAACAAACACGCGACATTATCAACCCGGAACTCTTTTTTTTGCTCTAAATGTAAACAAAAACAAACGTTATGCTATGCATAGAGCTCTTAAAGTGCATTTTTGTCACCAGAAATATATTGTGTTATTCCAAAAAGCACGCATGGAAGTTGATAAACGTTCAAAAATTCATCTTTTTTCGAACAAAGAGATTTTCATTCACAAGTTGCATATAAAGAGAAGCGAATTCCAAGCAGCATCTAGTGTTCTATCGACAATGAAGTTGTTTGTCAAAATAATTTTGGTACTGTCTGCCATTTACGTTCGCGAGGCAGCATGTCAAGAGAACGGTACATCTGAAGTCGCTGATAGCGCAACAAAACTTGAAATTACTGATGTGCCAAATGTTGTTGTCATCTACACTCTTCCATGTTCGAGTAGTTTAGAATGTGATGCTATTTATTGCACTGGAATTAGTAAGTAATTTTTTTTTTGTTAAAAATGGAATTTAATAATTATTTTCGTTTCAGTTTTATCCGCCGGGTATGTAGCAACAGCGGCCAGTTGCGTAACAATTCCAAATACCATAACCACCTATAACACAACGCAAATTTTTGCGGGCGGAAAAGGACCTGGAACTGCCGAGCAAACAAGAGGTATCTCAAATTACTTAATTCATTCCAATTACGATCCAACTTCGTGTTGCGGCAAATTTCCATATGACCTTGTCGTGTTGCAACTGAGTTCCTCCTTAACGCTTGGACCGAATGTCACGGTATCGAAAATAGCGACGACAGCTCCTAAAATTGGCGATACCTTGTATGCCGTTGGCTTGGGCGAAGATTATACGCTCGAGTATGTGACGACGGAGGTGAATTGCTCGTACGAGTGCTTCAAGACGAACAAATGTGCCCGCGATGCCAATTATGGAGCGACAATTTGCGCGCAACGAGAAGGTGTCACAGTTTGCGATAATTGGTACAAAGGGGGTCCGTTCTTTTTGAAGGATCAGCAAACGGTTGCTGCGCTCATTTTGGGACCTTTGAAACCGTCGTGCATCAATGGCGGCGTGAATTATGGCGTGGCTCTCAGTGAATTTCTCGGAGCTTTGGCACCATATACGTAAATATAAAAAAATATGAAAAAATTTAGGCCGTTTCAATTTTTTTTCTATGTTTTTGTCCCATTTTAAAAATTGAAAATCCAATGAAAAAATAATAAATAAATAAAAATTTAAAAGTTTGTCAAAATTGACTGTTTTTTTAATCTTTTTCTATATTATTTCAAGAAATTTTCAAAAGTTTTTAAAAATATTTTTAATATTCACGAATTTTTGTATTGAAAAACGAATTTTACGATATTAAATATAAGTAAAATATTCATAAAAAATCGAGTATTGAGTAAAAAATTCAAACAAAAAAATTTTTTTAATTTTTCAAAAAATTTTTTTAAATAGTTTTAGAAAAAAAATCATTTTTAAATCCTATTTTTAATAGAAATATTACTAAAAATTTGAAATATTTAAAAAAAAAACTGATTTTTTTTTAAATATGAGAAAAATCCAAAAAACTGTCATTTTTGATAGAATTTTTAACTTTTTTCGTCCCATTAGATTTTAGACTTTTGAAATGGGGCATGGAACAAAAAGTTAAAAAAAAAATTCGAGTGACCTAAAAATATATTTTGTTCATAAAAACATTTAAAACAGACAAAAATTACGCAAAAATTGTGAGAAAAAAAAAATTTATTTAGACTTTAAATTATTTACCTTTTCATCCTGAATGTCTACGAAAGCGACGTGTGTGTCAATCCGGCAATCCATCATTTCATCCCAAATACTTGATTATCGACTATTATCCTGACAATACGTTAAAATTCAATAATTTCCTGTGATTGTCGATGCTCTTCCTCAAATGCCGTTAATTTGATGACCTTGTTTTTGTATGTTTTGGGCGATATTTAGGGACAAATCACCAGATTTATTTATTTTTTTTCACACAAAAATGCGAATATGTGAAGTGGTTGATTGATTGATTGGCTCACTTTCGTTCCCTCAAAATGGGAATTTTTGATTTTTAACGTTTTTCAACTCATTTTTTTTTGTCGTTCGATTACTTCGAGTTAAGTGAATATGTGAAAAACTGCGATAAAAGTAATAATAATAGACTGACACTTCCTCCGCATTAAAATTAAACGAGGCCGCTCGACAATTTCATCAAAATGACACTTGAAGTCGTTCATTATTTTCATAAATTTAATGTTTGCCCCGTGGCGCTGCTGCGTCTTTCGTACGAAAATAAAATTTTTCTGGAAAAAGACTCGATTTTTTTCGTATTTGACTTGTTCATTGAATCTTATTGTCGTCTCGTTGTTCGCCAAAAAATGTGCAAAAACCACACACACGACACAAAAAAAATGTTCCCTGTGGCAAATAATTAAGACATAACTTTTTATTGCTCGTTTTTTTGGTTCGCGATGTTCCTTGTACTAAACTAGCTCATAACGTCAAATTTGCGCTCGACACGAGTGCTTGTCCACCAAATTTATGTAAATTACTACCGAAATATTGATTTATTGCGATTTTGTTGTTTTTTGCGTTGGCAAGTTGCAGTTAATTTGCGCCCTTAAGCCATCAAGATTTAATACTTTAATCATCGGTTGCGAGTTAATGTGAGCTTAAAAGGTGCTACTGGTCGTAAGCAGGCACGGTGAATGCATTTCATGCCTTATTGCGAGCAAAAAATGACGCATTCTTGATTGATTGGTAGTCGGCGAACGAAAAATGTGACTAAACGTTTCCTTTTTTATCGTTTTTTTGATAAATTTCTTTTAAATTTGCTTGGTTTGGATTAATAAAATAATTTTTTTTCGTTACAGATTTGCTAAATGGATACCTCCGGCTCGAAAAACGGCATCAATGGAAGCCCAAGTCGTCTCAGCCAATTCAAGGATGTACCACAAGCCGGTTTTGTGGATTCCGATTGTCCTTCTTACATATCCGAAAGTGATCCGGAGCCATCTAACAACGAAGAAAGTGACGCTGAAACGAAAAATCTTTCATTTTCATTCAAAACTGACTTCAATTCGGATGAAATTGAACCAAACCCCAACTTTACCTTCGCCTCATCCGGCAAATCTGCGTTCTTTGATCCCACAATGATGATTGAAGATGCTTCAGATGCCGATATTTCTGATATTTCATGTGTTTCGGGCTATCATTCGTATCCAGTAGATGATTTCAAAGCCGCAAGTCCTGCAAAAATCGAAGAAAAATGTGAAAATAAGACAAAAACTATTGTTAATACTTACTATGAAACTCCAATTGACCAAAAAGAGCTCATTCGTATTGATCAAAAAATAAAATGTATGAGCTCCGTGGATGAAATTGCCAAAATGATCGAAAATCCGGATGAGTCACAGACATTTCATGACTTGTTCGAGTACTTAAGATGGAGTATGGCTGAAGCGGGTGTCATTTCGCAAAGGAGGGTGTTGTCAATCGGGGCCAAAGAGGAAGAAATTGACGTGAAAATAGCTGAAAATGATCAAAATGAGGATTGTGATGAAGATCAAGTCATGACAGATGTCAGTTTATCCGAATCTTATTGCTTAACTGAACCTGAAGTCCCTCCTGAGCAAGTTTTGATTCCAATTTCCGTTCAAAAGTCGTTTGATTTTGGTCTCAAGCCCGTTATTGAGAGCCCTTCTTATGAAAAAATGGATCGCCCGTTACTTTTGCCTCCAATTTTGCCTTCGTCACCATCTCCAAAGCCAAATTCTGATGAGCTTCCAAAGATTTCTGAAGAAAAAAACGAATCAATTGCTGGAAAAATTGAAAAAGAAATTTTACAACTCATGGAATCGCTCGTGAATGGCGATCCGCTCTCAATAAACGTTCGTTATCGCAACGACTGGGACAATTGCGTCTTAACTCCCGCCAATACGATCGCTTTGAAGCCTCACAACGAAGCTGAATACAAAAAAATTGACTTTTTTCATCAGGGATCCGAGAAATATTTCACTGTCTTCATTTATTTGCTGTCCCAAATCTACAATCTCTTGATGACGAACACGACAAGCACGAAACGGGAGCTCTACTATCGCGACGTCGAGTTGACCGAAAGTCAAAGACTGACTGATGCCGTTTTAAATGATATTTCCTGCCTTTTGGATGAACCGCTGTGGAAATTGGGAGTCCTAAGCTCTTCTAAAGGACTCATCGTTGGCGATTTAGTGATTTCCATGTCGAATGGGACGCTTGTTGATTGTCGCTCGGACCAAGGAACGATCGTGCCTGCGGATATTTCGTCAATTTCGGGCGTTGAGTCGTCTGCGAAGTACATTTTGATTGTCGAAAAGGATACTGTCTTCAAAAAATTGCTGGATGACGACATTTTTGGTCGAATTAGTACGAAATTGATTCTTGTAACGGTAATTTTTGAGATATTTTTTATGAAAATTTTTAATATTTTAACATTTTTTTTAGGGAAAAGGTTATCCTGACGTCAATACGCGTCACATAGTCAAATATCTCATCGATACCCTGCACATCCCGGCGTATATTTTAGTCGATGCCGACCCTCATGGCATCGAAATTATGTTTACTTACCGTTTTGGGTCACTTGCGTTGGCTCATCTTGATCAACTAGCAGCTCCAAGCATCCAATGGATCGGCTTGAGACCCTCTGACATCGTAGAATTGCAAATTCCATCACTTTCGTTGACATACGAGGACATCAAGAAGCTCGATGAGATGCTGGAACGTCCTTACATCACCGAAGATCTTCGTTCGCAACTCACTGAGATGCGAAAAACCAAGAAAAAAGCTGAAATTGAAGCACTTTCGACATTTTCCTCAACTTTTTTGCTGGATCAGTATTTGCCATCAGCGATTGGCACGAATTATCTCCGTAAAAATTGTTAAAAATTTCGAATTTTTGTTAGAATTTCAATAGAAACGTTTGAATTTCCCACCAAAATTGTGCCTTTTTATCTGCCACAGCTTGAAACGATATCGAGATAAGAAAATTTATGTTGCACCCTTGCAAGTATCTCGCAACCACGACACTCAGCATGGGTCCGATCGACGTTTGCGTGATTCAACCTAATTGATTTCTTTTTCGTTTCGCTTTTTTTTTGTTCTCATGGAGATCCACAAAACGATACGCCAATAAAATTTCGGTTGTGTGTGAATTTTTACGACGATAAAGTTATAATTACAAATTGATAGAATTTTAATGAACGCAAGATTTTTTTTTTATAAATGAGAAATGAAAAAAGAATCTAATTATTAACAATATTAAACTATTAAATGAAAGAAAGAAAGTTTCGTATCAAAATATATTAAAATGGATGCGGGTCAAAAAATTGATCAAGTAATCAAAATCATGTTGTCTGTGAGTTTTTTTGTGTACTTTTACTATTTATTTGTTATTAAATCATATAATGTAAGATTTTTTCAAAAGACTCGACGAGTTTCAATTTGAATTTCATGTGAGCGCATTTTTAAATTTTCTTATATTTTTTTTCTTAATTTCTATTTGAAAAACACTTTGAAATAATTTAAAAAAATACAAGAAAAAAATTCACAAATGAATTTTACTAAAATTTTATTTTATTTATTAAGGCCGCTCCAAATGAAACTCAATAGTTTTGTCCAAAATTTTTGAAATAAAAATGGGGGGGGGGGGGGCAAAAAAAAAATAAAAAATTTTGAAATACATTTTTTCATACAAAATGCCAATTTTTTTTAAATTCTTGATTTTTAATCAATATTTTTGTTGTTTTGAGTTTTTACATTGATATTTGTGTATTAAAAATTGATTTAAAAATTTTTTAATTAAAATTGAAAAAAAAAATGAATTTTAAAAAAATAACTGTCAAAATATTTTTGAAAACAAAAATTCAATAATTTTTATAAAAATTATTTTTAAAAGAAAATTTTATGTCGAAATACGATTTTTAATACAAAAATTACTAAAAATTGAAAAATTTTCTTGAAACTTTTATGAAAAATTACGGAAATACACCAAAAATCGGTAATTTTTGATGAAAACATAATTTTAGTTTTTTTGTCAATTTTCGTCAATTTAATTTAATATTTTTTTTTAATTTAAAAAAAATCTTGAAATTGAAAATCAATTTCACACTTTAATAAGTGAAATATTTTATAAATATTTTTATGATATTAATCTGATATTTTAGTCAATTTTTTTTGTCAATTTTTTCTTGATTTTTTTTTTAATTTATAAGAAAGATATCAAATATTAAGTAAGTAAGAAATAAAAAATATTCAAAATCTTAAAATATTTTATTTAAAATTTTCTATTTTTGATAATTTCTTAATTTTTATTGCTTATGACATCAAAAAAATTACAAAATACGAAAAAAAATTTTTTTTTACATTTTTAACGGAAATTTTTTTGAAATGGCATTTAAATATTTTTTTTGTAAAAAAATCAGCCAAAAAGAGCAAATTAATTAAGAAACATTAAAAAATTATTTTTTAGCTCTAAAAATCAAAATTTTAGAAAAATCCAAGATTTTTGATTTTTTTTTTAAATTACAGACAGACAACCAAAACGGAGCAAATTCAATTTTTCAACAAAAAGAAAAGCTTTTCGGCGATTCATGACCATCTCAATTAACTTTGACTGATTGTTGTTTATCGTGACTCATAACTTCTGAACAAAATCCACGAAAAATACTTTCCCCATATAAATATTCACAATTTTTAATAAAATTTTTCCTTTTCCATCGAAATTTATCAAATTCAAGCAAAAAAATCCAAAAGTCATGATCATCATCGCAACATGATCAAACCCATAAATGCACAATAATAATAACAAACAGACACAAAAGGGTGCTGCTGCCGAGACAGAACATCATTTATATTCGTCGTCGTTAGCTTGTGCCTAGATAGGAAACATCTGCTTTTTTTTCAATTTACTTGCCTACGAAACAAATGCAACGCAAGCACAATAAAAAGAGACCTGACCTTTATGTTCGGCCGAAGTAAATTTGTGAATTGAATAATAATTTTTTTTTTTTTTGAACATTGTCAATATTTTGTGTTTATTGATTTTGAATGAGGAGTCAAAGGAGGAGAGTTAATCAAAACGTCATTTATTTTCTTCTTTCTTTGTTGCTCACAATGCACGATGATTTATCAAAACGGATAAAGGACTCTTGTTACCTGTCGGTTTCGAGTGTTTTCATGTTTTTTTGTGCAAAAAAAGGCAATTTTTGACATTTATTCGTCTTCTTTGAAGGTGACTAATGGAAAAAGTTTCTCCCAAACGGAATATCGTGCGGCAAATAAATTTTGTTGTAATTCGCATGTTTCGTTGATGTTCATGAAAAAATCCTCTTCAGCAGTGTTTGGTTTCCAATTCATCCCGGGATCGCCATTGTGACAAAAATTCCTTACAAATTGGGTAAGACATTCAATTATTTTTGCTTCTGGATCTTTTTCAGTGAAAAACGGAAAATATCGACGATTAACGAATAAATAGGCAAAATCATCACAATGCTCGGCTCCGTAAGGCTTATTTCCCGGAAAATGAAGAAAAGAGTGACGTCCGACGAAGGAAAATTTGTATCTAAAAACTTTTTGATGTCGACGAAAGATGTTTACGACTCGATGGTTCGCAAATCCAATCATGGCATCAGAAAAAAGTTGACTCAGGGGCTCGAGAGAAGCTTCAATGGTAAGAGGAAATTCCAATTTATAAGATTTTTTAAGAGTTTCATTGATAATTTTTGATTTTTCAGCATCACATCGGTCATATCCAAAGCAAATCGGCGCAATTTCATCAAATTTTTGCGAAAATTCGTCTTTTAATTCGGGATTTTTTAATATATCAACAGCTGAAGTGGTCAATTCATTCGCTGTCACACCAGCTATTATCGGAATTTTACTGAAACGACCATTAACGAGTGATTTTCTGGGATCTTCGATGAGAAAACGTTCCTGCCCGTGATCATCTTCGATGACGTAGGACCAAAGGAATATCGGATTGTCATGCCCGAACGCGAAATTGTCGTATAAAGTGTCAACAAGGCGTTCAACTGGAATATTTTTAAAAGATTCGATCAATTTTTCATCAGTTTCGTGCGGGATTCCTAAAATTTCCGCCTGTTTTTTGATCAAATCCTTTTGATTTCGCGCAATTTCGGTTTGAAAGTTGATCCCGCCACTCGCAACGATCGCTTGATGGAACAAATTTCGCGACATTGGAGAAATTGTGTGCAAAATCACGCACATTGCGCCTGCTGAGTTGCCAATTAGCGTTATTTTGGATGAATCTCCGCCAAAATTTGAGATATTTTCCTTAACCCAACGTAATGCGAGGACTTGATCTTTAAATCCTGCGTTTCCCGGATATTCTGGAGTGCCAAAGTTAAAAAAACCGAGAAATCCCAAGCGATAGTTGAAAGTTACTAACACGATATCCTTTTCCATTAGGTATTCCGGGCCTCCGTTGTCGTTACTTGCTCCAGATCCCACGTATAAACCTCCGCCGTGGATATAGACGAGCACGGGAAGCTTCTCTGACACATTTTTCGTGTAGACATTCAAGCGTAAACAGTCCTCAGAAGTCTCCTTGGAGCTTTTTCGTGGCTGGGGACACATCGGAGCCTCTTCCGTGCAATCTAAAACACTTTTCCAAGGCAAAATTGGGACAGGATCCTTAAAACGAAGCTCTCCAAGAGGCGGTTTCGCATACGGAATGCCACGAAACGCGTGAAATTCGGTATTTTTCCACGTTTTTAACGTCGAACCACGAACGGCGCCGCATTTTAAATTAACAATTGTCATTTCAGGCACCGAAAATCGCAAGGGAATTGCTCAACAATCAAAATAAAACTACCGCAAGAGCGAAAGACGGCGAAAGTAAGTCTCGAAATAAGTGAAATAACAAAAAATCATGCAAAAAACTGGATTTATTACTCTCTTTCTCTTCACACAGGTACTTGACGTACGTTAAAAACCCAAACATACGTGACATCAATGTCGTTTCCTCTTCTTGTGAACGTGTGTTTGTGCAATTACTGGCGAAGAATTCATCGCGACGATATCTTGTACGGTCAATTGCTTCAACGGGAACAAATTTTGCCAAATTTCATACCGATTTCCGTACAAATTCTCCTTCATCGTCATATTCACGTCGATTTCCAGGTACTTTGACTTGTGTTTCAACGTCCCAAAGTTCGGTTTCCACTTAATTTCCTTCAAAAATGGATCGAAAATGCTATTTGGATCTCCGTGCAAGGCAAAATTCGCTACAATGCGAGTCATGCGCTCAACTATCAAGTGTTCCGGGTCGGTTTCAGTGAACATTGGGGCGATTTTTGGAGCAACAAAGAGATATAAAAGGTCATCGTGATGTACAACGCCATAAGGTTTGTCATCGGGGAAGTAAGTGTGACTATACCGACCTTGATAACTGAATTTATAGTAATAAACTTTAGTGTATTTGGAGGCTAATTGCACGAAACGATGAACAGGAAAGCCAATAACTGCATCAGCGAAGAGCTCGTTGAAGGATTTCAACTGCGACAGACCATTCAAGGTACCTCCGATGTATTTTTTCTTCAATTCTCGACTAATTTCTAATGATTTTAGGGTGTCACGTTCGTACAAAAAGCAAATCGGAGCTAATTTCTCCCACTGATCGTTCATAATCGAAGTCAAAGTCTCATTTTGCAAGATATAAATGGCAGGACTAGCGAATTCGTCTTTTGTAATACCACTAATTATTGGAATTTTCATGAATTTTCCCGCTTGAAATAATTCTGTGGGGTCATGCGTTAAAAATCGCTCCTGTCCGAAGTTTGGTTCAATCACAGGTTCCCACAAAAGTATTGGATTCGCCAAAAAATCGAACATATTTCGCAAAGTATCGCCTAAAAGTCGTGCCGGAACGACTCTCAAACACGTCATCATCGCCTCCAAGGGACTTTCGGGGCAATTTACTAATTTCGCTTGACGTTTCGCCAATTCCAGCTGATGTGACGGGCGTGGGCTTGTTACTGCGCCGCTCATTACAATCGCCCGATGAAATAATCCACGTGACATTGGACTCACGAGATGCAATGTGATGCTATAAGCACCTGCACTGTACCCCAAAAGTGTTATCATGTTCGGATCTCCGCCAAATCTCGCAATATTCGAGCGAATCCATTTCAAAGCCATCACCTGATCTTTCAATCCGGCATTTCCGGGAGCATCTGGAGTATTTATCGCTAAAAATCCGAGAGCGCCAAGACGATAATTTAACGTTACGAGTACAATATTTCGATCCATCAAGCTTTGAGGTCCTGCGAAGTTCTTACTTTGCCCGGAAACGGCGTAAAAGCCTCCCGGATGCAAATATACGACAACTGGCTTCTTTACTGACGATGATTTTTTAGGTAATTCAGCAGTGTAGATGTTCAAACGCAAGCAATCCTCACTCACGTCATCTCTTTCATCCAAATCTGTGGGTTGGGGACATCGAGGACCATCTTCCGTGGCATCAAATTCCGTAATCCAAGCAGGAACTGGCTCAGGTGCCTTGAAACGTAGCGATCCAACGGGCGGCGCAGCATATCGTATCCCACGAAAAGCGAAAAATAAGCTCCCAAGACGTGATTCGAGGACTGAACCTCGTACGGGACCCGATAAAGTGTGAACAACTGGCGAATCGGTGGTTTCCGAGGCGAATTCTTTCAGCAAAACGGCATCCGCGACGGAATTTATCACGGTCAAGAGCAAGAAACGAACGAATTTCTCACGTAACATGACGAATGATGCAAAAAATCGCGACTGAGACATCAGTCAAACGTGCTCCCGCTTATATAGAAATTCTTGAGACACCTACATCATCGGGGAATTCCACTTGAATGCGCTTTTTAATTGATGCATTTGAGGAATTAACGGTTTTTTTTGTCAATGAGTGACAGATCTAGAACTCATTTCACTCGAAATTTGCAAAAAATGCATGAAACCGGCATTGTTGCACGCAAAAAATTCCCCGAGATAAATAATTTCTTTGAACTTGACCTTTTTATTTAAATTTTTTCTATAGAATCGTGGCATTTTTCGACCACCATCTCTCTACTTCACACTTTTTTTGTGACAATGGTCCATCTAATTTTTATTGTCCTAACGATGTTTACTCATCCCCCTTAATTTGTGCATTTTCGTCTCGTGTCTATTGAAATTTTTGACCTTTTGACCCAATTTGAATAATTTATTGACCAACACGAGATAATGTCAGTTAATTAATAATTCGAACCCTCAAAAATATTCATAAAAAGGGAATTTTGCTCCGTAGCCGTATCCAAAGAATGATTTACTTGAAATTTTTCTGCGGTTTCGAAAAAAACAACTTTATTGAGTCGTAAAATTCGATCGATTTGTTAAAATTCCTCTCGCGCTACAACTTATTTATAATATTTTTCGTTATTGCTCGAAAAATAAAAAAAAAAATAAATAGAGAAGTAACAGCACGAGCAAAGATTATTGAAAATGATATCGCCAGGTGTTTTCTCGTTATTCGTTGCCTCAACAAGAACAAATGCATCTCGAAATATGATCTGAATGCTAACTGAAACGAGGTACGTTGCGCAAGTAACTGGCATGTCAATATGAGTAGCGTGATATATGATGTCTAAATATAATTGTGAATATTTGAAATAATAGTAAAAGAAGGTAAAAGGTTATCAAATGGTTTCGTCAGTGCTCTTGTGTGTGTGTTTGGAAAGAGAGTTCTGCTCTCTATGAAAAAAATTACTATGAGTAATTCGTAGAAATTTGTATGTTCTTGTTATGGTTTTTAGTACTTTTTTTGAGAAAATTCTCCGTTTTGGTGTCTGTCAGTTCTAGAAATCGTAATTTTTTGTTTTTAGTACAGAAAAATTATTAAAATTTAGTACAAAATGGGTTTTCTGAATAAAATTTTCGACTTTTTCAAAGTTTTAGTACAAAATACGATATACCTATGTAATTCATTTTTAGAATAAATTTTTAGTACAAAAAATTTAGTACAAACATCAAATTTTTAGCTAATTTTAAATATTAAAAAAGTTTTAGTACAAGAATTTCTTAGAAATTTTAACAAAATAAATTATAGGCCGTTCAAGAATGAAGTTTATTAATTTTAATATAAATTTAGTACTAAATATATCAGAATTTTAGAACAAAATGAGGCTTTAACTTTTCAAAAAAAAAAAATAACATTTTTACATATTTTATGACAAATTTTTATTTTTTTTTACAATATTTAGCTTACAATGAAAAATTTTCAAATTTTAGTACAAGAAAGTCAGTTTCAATTTCAATGTTTTAGTACAAGTTTTTTAAATTTCAAAATTTTTTTAAGAATGTAATTTTTAGGTAGTTTTTTAGAATTATTTCAACATTTTAGAATAAGGCGAATAAATTTAATATTTTCATTTTTTGTCCCATGATGATTTTCTCGAGGGGGGGGGAAATAAAAAAATAAATATTTTTGAATTTTTTGTTTGTAATTTTTTAACGTTTTTAGACGTTAAATGTTGATTCTTAACATTTATTTAATTTTAGTTTATATTATTTTAAAATTTGAACTTAAAAGTAAAAAAAAAATTAACAAAATCTCCCAAAATAAAAATTTATGAAAAAAAATAATATTAGTCACGTGACTTTCAAAAAAATGTTTTTCAACATTTCAATAGAAAATGTCGTAATTAAGCAAATTTCTTTAGTTTTTTGTATAATTTTACCAAAAACAGTAATTTTTTATATTTTTTCAATATAAAAATTCCAAAATATGTCAAAAATTTTTGTATTTTAAAATTTAAACTTTTTATTTTTAGAACAAATTTTTTTAGTACAAAATTTCAGGGGGGGGGGGGGAGACAAAAAATGGATATAAATAAGAAGAAACTAAGAAACTAAAAATATTTTAGTAAAATATGCGAATTTGGCAGAAATTATTTTTTTAATATTTTTCAATTTTAGTACAAAAAAAAACGCTTTTGTCTGCAAACCCTTTAAAACACGACAACTTTTCTATTCTTTTCTCTCATAACATTCAATTCCGCGTACGCATGACAAAAAGAAGACGCAAAGAAATCGTTAAGTGCAAAACAAAAAACCGCATCTACAAAAAAAAAAAACAGAACAATAAATTGTTTTGCAATAAAATAGTGTAAAATATAAAATTTATAAACAAATAAATATGTATTGAATTTTTTTTGTCGGTAACCTTGCGTTTCAGGAATTGCCTATCTGTTCCACGACGACTTGTCATCGCACAACGTGTCACTGGCAGAAACTTAGCTAAAAATTTACCCCTTTTCAACTGATCTTTTATCATTTAATTGTTCAGCGCGTTATCAGACATCACGAATCGGATATGTGAAATTTTAATTAAATTTCCTCCTAAAAATTAAGGTTGTCAGAAACATTGCTGCATTAATTAGATTTTGCACTTGTTTCATTTTTTCTGTGTGATTTTTAATTCATTCGTCCCCAAAATTAATGTTCATTGAACATTTATTACGATCACTTTAATTTTTTTGTTGCATTCGGACGTGCTTCCACTTTCAATTTCGCTTGATTGATAAATGGACTCCAGCTAACTGAACATGTTAACTTGATTTATTGCGAGAATGCATGATCGAGAGAGAAAAAAAACGGACGAGGAACACCTAAAAAGTCGCCCAATTAAAGCTGTTCTCGTCGCATGTGACAACGCAGCGAGACAAATGACGACAAGGTACATGCAATCTTATGCAAGTTTTTGATGTTTTTGTCTGCCTGTGGCATTGCAACTTGCACTTTTAATGAAGTTATCAACGTTGAAGTCTGGAACACACAAAAAATTTTTACTTAATAATCGTTTCACGCTTCTCCATAATTGACAATAAATTTTTTTAAACTGAGTTTTTTTTTTGTGTGGGCAAATTCTTCATTCATTCACTTTTTGTATTTATTTTATTTTTCATGACAAAATACTTTTCTTGCATAAATTTTGTGAAAAAAAAAATAAATTCGCAGAATGAGAAAAAAATGTGAATGAAATTTTTGACATTTTTAGACCTGATTCTGTAATCAATATTGATGCAGACTTTTTAATCGGACAAAAGGATCAAAAAAATTATTTTTGTGCTCATTACTTGACATTTACAGAACAGAACACATAAAAGGCAGATGCAAAGGCAGATAGAATGTCGTTTCATTCAAAAGTCGACCACAAGTTACATATCTCACATTCGGATCGTTGCCACGTACTGTGAATGTGTGGTTTTTGGTTCTCGAATGTGATTCTCATAGTAAATGATATTTCTCGTTGCAGGGTGTTTGCTTAAATGTTTTGTGGTATTGTCCTTTTTAATCAGTTGGTAAAACACAAACTAAATGAAATGAACACCGGATCACATGGGTGATATATGCAGATGTGAGGCACTTTTTTCTTCGGGTTAAAAGGCGATTTTTGGGAAGAGTTGAAATTTCTTGGAATTGGTCAAAGTGCTTTTGTTGGTGAGTTTTTCTTAATTTTGATGAATTTTTGTCTTTTTAATTAAATTTTCGTTTTTTTTAGGGTCTTCAAATGAGAGTAAAAGATCTCTTTATTCAAAGTTTAACGATTTTTTTTTGTAAAATTTCTCTGTCTTCAATTAGATTTTTTTTTTAAATCTGTCTTTGTTACTTTTTTTTGACATTTTTTACCGAGTTTTCGACATTATAGTTCTTAAACTCTTAAAAAGCTTTAAAATTTGTCTTCTAAAGATATAAGCTTATATTTCAAAATTAAATTTTCAATTTGAGAGACTTCAAATATTTGAAAAAAACTTCAAAAAATTGAAAAAAAATTAAAATTTGAATTTCTAATAATTTTTTTAGAAACTTTACAAATACTTTTTTCAAATGAATAATTTACTCAAATTTTCCCTTAATTTTTTTTATTTTTATGAAATTTTTCTTGAAAAATTGTGATTTTTTAACAAACGATCCGACGATGATTTTTATCTTAAAATTTCTGAAATTTAAAAAAAATTTTTAAAAATTGGCAAAAAATTTTTTTTTTAAATTTGAAGCAATTTTTTTACCTTCTAAATTCTCTAAAGTATTAATTTTTAGTTCAATATTTTTCTTTTGTGGGTCAAATAGTTAAAAATTTATTTGTTTTATTATTTAATTATATTTAGGTATATCATTTATTTTTTTAATAATCATTTTTTAATTATTTTATTTATTATTATAAATTAATTGCTTAAAATATTTTAAGGGAAAAATATTAAATTAAATTTTATTAAAAGAATTTATAATTTTTTTTTTTCACATAGTTAACTAAAATTTTATCAAATGAATTATTTTTTTTCTTTTTATTTTGAATTTTTAATTTTTATTTTTATTTTCTGGAGGTCATTTTTATTTCTAAAAATTTTAAAGTTTGTCAAAAAATTATTTTTATTAAATTTGAAGCAGTTTTTTACCTCCTAAATTCTCGAAATTCACTATTTTTCTTTTGAATAACAAATAACCTAATTATTTTATTTTTTAATTTTTATTTATTTTAAAATATTTAATTGTTTTATTTTAAAAATAATAATAAATTAGCCTTGAAGGAAAAAATCTATCAATCCCCAAAAAAATTTTTGACTTTTTTTGTATTGAATGAATTTTTAAGGGATTTTTGTTTAAATTTATTTTAATGGATTTTTCCAGATCAGCACTTCTTGAAAGTCGAGAAATTATAAAATATTCAAAAAAAAATTTGTGTAAATTGTTTTGATCAAAAATTTACTTTAAATAATCTTCAACGGTAAAAATCCTTCCAAAACTTAAAAAAAATAACAAACCAATTTTACACTAAATGTTCCCTCCTGTTCGCTAAATCGGACATTAACCGGCAATAAAAGCATGTTCAACAACTAAAAAACATTAAAATCGACTGTAAACTGCATCCGGCTTCCTTTTTACAACAACTCTCCATTGTCATCATTTTAAACAATAAATCTCTTTTTCGCACAAATTTTCCAACAACTTCAATATCTAATCAATAACTTGTTCAAAAATGTATCAAACAGCGAGTCAAGGGGTTAATATTCCGCAATTTAAGTGTTTAAAATGCATTTTACACGCTTTCCACAATAGAAATTTATATCTCTTAAATAGATTTTTTTTGTCGAAACTTTAAAAAAAAACTACGGACGACCTTGATTTATGGAAGTTTTAAACTTCCGATTCTCTTCTCACGCCTATTCACTTCGTGGCAATACAAAAACCGTTATTAGTATTTTTTTATTGTAATACGTGTGTAAGTAAATATTATTTAAAAGTCTCTTTTTTCTGTTCAATTGTGGCAACTTGTGTCTCTTGGTTGGAAATGGGAAGCAGAACAAGACAACCCTCGTTGAATGTCGATCGAGGGGCGCACAACGCGCAACGCACGCCAAATTCATCATTTATCATTCACGAGAAAAAGACACCGAACGAAGGGAGTGAATTGCAGCATCCCATTGTGTTATTCGAGTACCCGTAATAATATTTTGAATTAACAGAAAAATATGTTTTTATAATAATAAACATGAAGATCAAATCAACAGCTATAAAAAATTTATTATTTTCCCCTCAACGTCATGTCACCTATTTTTTTTTTTATTATTATTTATCTGTCTTGTAAAATGACGCCGAAACCCGAATTTCGAGCTTACGAATGACATTTCGCATGAAAAATGACGAAACAAAGGAAAAAAAGGAAGGATACTCTCAAGAGGCCTCTCAACTGATCGACGATGTGTGCAAAATTGTTGCATTTTTCGAACACAAAAGATCTTGAAACTTTTTTTTTTGTTCGTAATAAAATAAATCTTCAATTTTTTTCGCTTTACTTTGCAACTGCACGAATTTGAAGGGAATATAAATCAATTTTATGTACGTTTACGTACGAGGACCGACGATAATTTGCATATATTTAACATAACATCATCATTACTGAGCTTGCCTTTTGTTATTATTATTTAAAAATTACTTAGGGAGATTTTTTGCACCTTTTTTGAGATTCTTATAAGATTTCGTTCATTTTTTTTGTTCAATGAAAAAAAAACTAGAAAGCATTTTTATCAATTTTGTCACGTTCAGTGTCAGTTGCTGCTCAAAAAAACATAAAAAATATGTTATTGGCAGGTGCTTTAGTTGCTGCCCGATACTCGTTCTCGTTCTGGCTTGCTGCTGATAACAGACGTTGAAACAGCAATTCAGTGGAATATGAATGCAAATTAATAGTTTTCAACTCGAAACGGGCAGGGATGGAGTTTTATGAGTAAATTTTATGAAAAAACGAGATCGCGGGAGACAAATCGTGTGAACAGAAAATGATCAACGGCACTGCATAATTAACCGATATATCATTAACAAGCACCCGTATGAGTTTTTTAGTTGTTGCTGTTGTAATTAAAATACAAAAATAAAGTGAAAATATAATTTTTTATTGCTCAATGACGTTTTGTATGAGAGAAAAATAGATAAGTGGGGTGGCAATGGTGACGAAAAAGTTAGGTTTGAAAGAGAAGGTTCAAAGAGCTTAAAGGTATTTTAGATCGAAATTTTTAAATTTTTTGTTATAAAGTTCTCTGAAGTTATTTTATTTCATTTTATTTCTTTATTTTTATTAATTTTCATTTTTTTAAATATTTTTAAAATCTTTCCAATGAACCGCTTTCAATTTATTGGTAAACTTAAAATTTTTTATTTAAGAAATAATAAACAGAAAAAAAAATAATTTAAAACTAAATGAACTTTTCATAACTTTTAATATAATTATTCATTTTATTTTAATTTTTATTTTTTTAATTAAATATTTTTTATTTTTTAATTAATTTATTTTGATTTTTATATTTTTTTTTTCAATTTTGAACTCAAAAGTGAAGAAAAGTCAGACAATCTCCTAAATTTTTTAGGAGATTTTTTATTTTAAAGGCGAATAAATTGTTTATATTTATTTTTGTCAAAAAAAAAAATCTGGGTGAAAAATAAAAATTAAATAAGAATATTTTTGACATTTTTTGAATAAAAAAAACATCAAAATTCAGGGTTACAAAACTTATTTAGTAAATTACTTAAACGCTTTAAAAATTAATAAAAAATACTGAATTAATTTATATTTTTTTTAAAAATTGAAAACAAAATATTTTTTTTCCAAAAATTTGATCGAAATAAAAAAAAAAATTAAATTTCTTTTCAAAATCTCCAAAAAAAATTTTTTTTTTTTTGAAAAAAAAATTAAATAGATTCTAAATTTTTTTAGAGAAAACATCTAATTTTTAAAAGCCAAATTTATTTATTTTTTCTGAAAATAAAGTTAATTGAAAAATAAAATTTTTCCACAGCTGCAAAAACTTATGTGACTTTTTTTGATTTTAATAATTTTTTAAGTTTAAGAAAAAGTTTAATTCCAAATTCAAATTAAAAAGTCCAAATTCAAATTTTTTTTTAAATTTTGACTAAATTTCGAGAAGAAATTTATTTTTTTCAATTCCGAGATGAAATTTAATTTTTTTTTATTTCGATTAAATTTTGGAAAAAAAAATATAATTCAGTATTTTTTATTCATTTTTAAAGCGTTTAAGTAATTTACTAAATAAGTTTTGTGACCCTGAATTTTAATGATTTTTTATTCAAAAAATGTCAAAAATGTTCTTATTCAATTTTTATGTTTCACCCAGATTTTTTTTTTTTGACAAAAATAAATATAAACAATTTATTCGCATTTAAAGCAAAAAACATTGTAAAATTTGTTAAAAAAACTTAAAAACTGCTCGTCATTGTTTTCAAATAATAAAATTTTGTCACACTTCACAACATCATAAAATCTTCAAAAATATTACCCACGTGCTCTTTTTATCTAAAAAAAAAATGCCGAATTTTGCCAATAACTTACCTTTATTTTATTCCAAACAATCCATAACTCCCACTGCGTGCCTCTTCAATAAAAGTTTCATCACCACTCGTGCAACTCTCAGGTATGTTTGTCATTGTCCCTCTTCGTCATTTAATTGTCTTATCTGTTCACAGTTTTAAATCTGCACACATGTCCAGAAATCGAGAGAGAGAGAGATCGTCATCAAAGCCCGAAAATGATAATTTATCTTCCACACAAATTTAATGCTTCACTCGGTCCACACATGAGTTAATGAATGTCTAATGTCTCTTAAATGGCCCCATTATTAGGTAACAATGACCAGATATTTGTTGTCCTTTGTTTGTTGAGTTGTTGTAAGAGCTTGAGAGATAAATGATGACCGGAACTGATTGACATCACATGGAGTCGCCTTTTCTTCGAAGATTTCATGCTTCTGCTTATCTCTGCCCAGCTTTGTTTGCAATTATTTGACCATAAAACCGAAATTTACCCAAAAAAAAAATATTAATTTAACTACGGTTGGTTAAAATTATTATTCTCCGAATTTAGGCAAACAATTGAGCTACTAAATGCCTCTAATAGTCGGAAATTTATTAATATTTTTTTTTGATACTGAAACAAATGGTGGTCACGTGTCTTCTTAATTGATTGATGCGTTTTAAACTTTTTTTTTCGTTTTTATTGAAAATTCTCAGGAAAAATCTTATCTTTGCATCACGCAACGAAAATAAAAAATGCAACCACAATGCCTAATCACCTGGAAAATATTTCATTCATGGTTCTGTTGTTCGAATCACTCCTTCTTGACAACCAACCCCTAATCTTATTATTATATTAACAAAAGTAACAAGAAACAAGAAAAAAAGGTGAAAACGATATCTTACGCTTGAGTGCATCGGAAGAAAAGGTAATTCAGAATTATTTTTATTACAATTCAATTGTAACAAAATATCTTTTTAACAGATTTGTGGCTGCATGTAAATTTGCTCATTGAGCAAACGAATGGGAACGAATTATTTCGATACGGATTCTCATGAAATTTCAAGTAGATTTGCATATTTTTCCTTTGTGGTGACGATTTTCAAGTGTCTTGAACAAAAAAAAATCTCGAGAGATGCCCTGGAGATAAACAAATGGATTAACAAAAATCTCATAAAAACCTGAGAAAGAATAGTTTTCGAATAAAAAGTGTGAGATAAGAGCTTAATTACCGTCAATTAAGGATTTTCCTGCTTTATCATGGATATTTCGTGGTAATGAATGACAACCATCAATCTGCGCAAATCCATGTATTACCGCAATATCAAAGGCAATTAAAGACACCCTTCCTTATCTTTCGAACGGAAATTCACGCTCGCCTGACGTCCAATCCGAAATATCAACATTCCGCGTTAAGTCCTTTTTTTGCTTTTTAGATTAGGTAAATTTGGAACATCAAAAACGATTAATTTCTCTCCCCGTGTTTGTCTTTTTATTTGCTTTTCGAACTTTTCTGTTGTTGTTCAATTTACGTTTTTTCCGTCGTGTAGAGTGTCATGTATCAACAATACTCACAGCGAGTAATAGTTTTTGATGTTTAAATGTTGATGATGATGATGATGAGCTGCCGTAAAACGATACGAAAATTTACAACCCCCTACAACAAAAGATGCGAACAATGCGTTCAACAATGTACGAATGTAAGAGACGAGACGAGATGATAAACAATGAAATATTTACAAGACAACTTGGACGTGTGTCGAGCCATTGTTGAGAGGCAGAATTTTTAACAATGCGATGATGAACTCAACTCTTGAAAAAATATTTCATGTGTGGAAGAGTAAATTGCAGAGTTGGTAAATGCGGAAAAATTTGTGTTGTGATTCGAAAAGGTTGGTTGAAAAATTATTATTAATAGTTAAGAAAAAATCTTAAAAAAGCTTTGAAATTCCTCAAGATAAAAATATTTATTTTTTTTTTATCAAAAATAAAAATTTAAACTTCGAAAAAAAAATTAGATTCTACAGATCGTTAAAAAATAATTAAATTAAAAAATAATTTTTTTATTTTTTTTATTAAATTAATTCAATTAATTAAAAATAAAAAAATATGATTTTTAATTTAATTAAAAAATTTTTATTGAAAAAAAATTTTTTAATTTAATTATTTTTTTCACATTTTGTAGAATCTAAATTTTTTTTTGAAGGTTTCCATTTTTATTTCTGATAAAAAAATAAATATTTTCATCTTGAAAATTTTAAAGCTTTTTTAACGAAATTCTCTATTGAATTTTAATAATTAGGTATAAAAAAAAAATTTAAAATCTAAAAATTAAAAAAAAATCACAATTAACAATATAAAAAATTAAATGAAAATAAGTTAAAAAATTCCTAAAATAAATATATTCAGAATCTCAAAAAAAAAAAAAAATTATTTAATTTTAAAAAAATATAAATTTAATTTTAAAAAATTTTCAAAAATTTAATTTTCAATTTTTCAAATTAAAAAAATTTAATTATAATTTTATAAAAAAATTTCAATTATTAAAAATCATTTAATTAAATTTTTAAAAGAATTTTAAATTTAATTTATTTTTTTTAAATTTAACTGTAACTTACTAAAAATTAACTGTATTTTTGATTTTCACTTTATTAATTTAATTATTTTTTTAAAATTTAATTTGGTGTTTTAAATTTTTCAATGCAAGACATTTTGATTAACTATAATACATACAAAAAAATTCAAACAAAATTTTTAAAATTAAAAATTTAATTTAAAAAAAATATGTCAAATTTTCAATATAATCATAAAATTAGAGCTAAAGTCAATAAAAACTGGATCAGATTTAATCTGGGAAAATCTGAGAAAATAACAAATCGTTCCAATCCTCCCTTTTCTCTCATCTCACACACAAAACACTCTTGATTCTTTTATCTAATCGTTTGTTTGCCTTGTTATATCAAAGCAATTTTACTCCGCACACAGTTCATGCTAATCTCATTTTGTTGTCTTTTGTTTTGTTTTTTATCCTTTTTGTGTTTGTAATACGTATTTTATCCTATCACAGAGTGTTTTTATTTGTTAATATCATTTTACGCTTCTCCGAACAACAATTAAACAATGCACAATGTGTGTGTCTCTTCACTGAATTACTTGATAATTATAACACAATAGAGCAAATAATGGGATTTGCCTGGATTTTAACTTAAAACAAACAAACAAAAAGAGCAAAAAAAAACTTAAAATGAGCTGGAGAGATGTCAAACGAGGGAGAGACACAAAAGAAGGAAAAATGCAAGGAGAAAGTTTTATGTTTCATCTTCGCATTCCAGAAAGGTTAATTCACTCGCATCTTTTATCATCTTCAGTTTTTTTTTCATGTCAGACCTTTTTCAGAAAGCAGACTAAACGATCCTTAATTTATTCACCTGATAATTGATATGTTCATGCATGGCCAACCACATAACAGCATATGGCACGACTCAATGACTCATTTTTTGTAAATATGGTTAATAATAAAAACAATCAAAAAAGTAGAGGGACGCCAATTCCAATTCGAAAATTCCATCAAGCAAGTCATGATATCGCGTAAAAATTACAACAGATGCGTTCCTATCAGAATTTTTTGAAAAATACTAATAATATTTAGTTATGTATTCAAATAAGTCGCATGACAATGAAGAATGATGGGCACACTTTTGTTTCTACTCTATCATTAGAATTGCGGCACACTACCGATGATAAATTTTTCACGGGTATGGCACGCGGTTATCGAAAGTAATTAAAGTGAACACGTGCTAATTATTTCGAGTTTTTAAGTGTGGCAATTGTGGGTGATTTTTATCACTACACGGGGTATACAGGAATAATTATTAGTTTCACGCGATTATTAGATATTTATTGCGTAAATTAGAATATGATCATGCAGCATCAACGCAGGAAAGTGATCGATCGTGTGAGTGATAAACGATGAACGGATGACAGAAGGTAAGATGGAAGCGGGAATTGACAGGATACGCGTGTCTTTGGAGAGATGGATTGGAAGCTGATTGACGAGGTGAGTTTTTAGTTGAAGAGTCCTATTGTACTTCATACTGTGAAATCGTTCTCAGTAATCGCTGCGGAATGGGTCTTAGATTTTTACCTGTCATCCCAAGCTGGCGTCTTTAAAATTCACTCAGCTCTTTCAGAAGGTTTATTTATTTATTTCATCAAATTAAGATTACATCATTGTAGTTGGAGGAAAAAGCATTAAGCTTAAAAAACCTCATCTTTTCTTTCACATTTCAATTTTGTTGGTCGTGCGCCATTTAATCCGTTGCCATTGAATATATCACAGTCCTCCCTCAGGCCCAGTTGGAGTGTTTTATTTGGTTAGAGTGATCACAGGATGAAACAAGAAGCATGAAACGAAAAATAAAAAACGAGAAACACATACTTACTTCTTATTTTTTCTTACTCTCCTACTTCTTATACTTACTTATTGAATTCACATTCCTTATTTCGCATCAAACGTTTGGTCGAACCAATTCATATAGGCTTAAATGTATTTAATAAGTATATAAGATATTCAATGATTAAATAGAAAAAAACTTACCAATTTATCTGACCTTGATCTTACCTTCTTAGATGAATTACCTTCCTTCTTGACCGTTATATTTCCTCATACATCATCTTTTCTGACCATATCCGAAATCCATTTGTCCCAAATTTTCAATCTTTATCGATCAGTCTCTCATCAGACCCTTTTCTTGTGAAATTACGCAACAACTCTCCTTCGTCTCTCTTCTAAAAATTGCACTATGGGTGTTCAATAAGTGCCAGATAAAGATCATTTCCGTTTTTTTGCCATAAGTGATCGCAAGATGTATAATGAAACCAATCTTCACCAACAAAACTTCGGAAATAGAGAGATATGGATCAACATTGAGAACAATAGACGACAATGACGACGTCCTCACTTCACTTCTAAAATAACTCTGCATTTATTCGGATAAATTGTTACACAATAAAAAGGAAGAAGGAAAGTGCACTTGGAGTGCATTTTGTAACAAAGTTGTTCCATTCAAGACGAAACAAGAAAAATATCAAAAAGTTAAATGATTTCATTTGAGAATCACACAAAAGGCAAGTAGGGGACCGAACAATAAGATATGAATTTAGTTTATCTTTTTAACGATCAAAGTACCAATAAAGCAAAAAATTTTGTGTGTAAATGGTGAGAAGTCCTGAAAGTCAATAATGTTTCTACAATTTTTCGAGGGGTGAAATTTGAGGTTTTTGTTTATTAAAAAATTGTAACTATTAACGTTTATCGCTTGTTAACGATTCTTTTGTTTTTAGGACACATCTCTTGCCACACATCTATGGGTGTGAATTTTCTGTTATTTTATGGATATTTTTAACAATAATTTTTATCATCTCTCACATTTATTATCCTACTAATCCACACCGCCAACATTTAGTACATGACCATTCGCAGGTGTGTTTCACGCAAGTCGTGTGAATTTTTTTCAGGATCAAAAGGTAATCGACTAATGAACCGGACAAGGTGATCTTTTTTTTATTGTGGGAGTTTTTGGTGAAGATGACCTCAATTGCTGATAAGATCGCGTGTTAGTGTAAAATTCTCACAAAAAAAAACGGCGAGGACAATTCAAGAAGGGTGGTTTAAACAGGAAGAGTAAAACCTTTAATAGACTCTTAAAATTGAGGAATAATGAAAAAGAAATAATAGTAAACAAATATTTTTACAATTAATACACAATAAATATGTTCGGTTACAGTTGTTTCTTCCGCAACAATTCTTTTAATTGACAAGACATGCGGGCCCAGTTGCATTTTCAGATATTATTTACATAATAGTTCTTCATGTTTCTCAAAAAGTGTTTGTGAGTTTATTAAAAGGATATTCTAGACTTGAGTTTCTTTGTTGATGAGTTATAGCGACAAAATAACAGACTATTATTACATTGTTTAAGTAGACATTTTTTTCTTTTATTTTAGAGTAAGAATGGCAATTATGCTTCGTGAGAAGAAAACATTTTGGAGAACCCAACTGAACATCAATGGAAGGAAATACATCTGATTAGCATTTGAGGAAGAAGGAACGAATCGATCTATTTGAAGGAAAATTGGTAAGTATCCTATATCTTAAAATTATTTAATAATTAAATAAAAGTGTTAAGGGACAAGGTTAAAACTGAATTTCGTATGAAGGTCGACAAGGTCAAATGGAGGTCAAAACTGAATTTTGTAGGGTAGGGGGAGGGTTGGCTCATTTATTTCCATAATTTTTGAAATCTTAAGGAATTCAACAATTTTGGTTAGCTTAAATCCGTCTAGATCTGGGATGTTCATAAATCTTTCATTAAAAATTTTGTATCTTTTCCACATTAAACTTTCGCAGTCACATAGAATGTGTTCAGAACTTTCATCATCATTGTCACAGAATCTACAGTTTGCGTTGTCAGTTTGTAAATTTTCCGTGACCAGTAAATACTCCCATAGTCCATCTTATTTGCTCTTTTGTCATAGAAACAACACTCCTTTGATCCGATATTGAACAGTGTCACTTTGATGTATCCCTTGCTGAGGTAGGACGACATTATCTGGACTTTCGTGGCGTGTTTAATGTCCAACTGAAGTAAACAGTCCTTCTCTGCAGTAATTTGAGCTTGTATAGCGTTGTAGTGCTCCGTTTCGATGCGGATTTCGGGGAAATCCACTGGAATGATGAACAATCGCGATATTTTGGCTGATGGTCCTGGTTCCTCCTTCTTTTTGTCTAAAATTTCGTATAAAAAAGAAGAATTTTTCCGTGGTATTGATTGTCAAGGTCAAATCGAGGTCAAAACTGAATCTCGTATGAAAAAGAAGAAGCTTTCCGTGGCATTATTCGACAAGGTCAAATGGAGGTCAAAACTGAAATCTACCGTGTCATTGATCGACAAGGTCAAAACTGAATCTCAAGTGCATCTTGCGACATCTCCATAACTTTCCTTCTCACTAAAAGTTTTTTATTATTATTAATAACTACATAAAAACAATAAACACCAACCTCTTAAGATACCACTTGAAACATATTGTCAGTCCATGACATTGAAATTTATATTCTTACACGCATTGCGTATAAACTCATTGATTACCACAACGACGCCCTATAATAGATACGTTAATATGGTAACTCGAGAATTAAGATATTATAAAGAACATAAGGTGAAAAAAAAACAAATAAGAACAACTACACGGAAATGTTATCGAAGTGCATCCTGTGAAAATTATATTTTTCATAATTAAGACATTTTTTATGTAAATTTTTCAGGTGTTCTTTAACGTTACAAATTTTTAACGTTCAAACTTCAAAACTATCAAAATTTAAGAAATGCAAAAAAAAAAAGATTCCCAAGGTTTAAAAAATCCCCTTGTTATTATCTCACCACGTCACGTCTTAACACGTAAAAAACATATCTTGATAAAAAAAAATATCTCGTGATAAGAATCTCCAAAGAAACTACTTAAAAAACGACAACAATGAAGGATAATCAACTGGTAATGAAAAAAACTGTTAAAATTATACACTTTAAAAAAGTGTCAAAGTGTTAATACAGTTATTATTTTTATATTGTGTTGATTGCAATTTATTTATGGGCATGGCATGGCGTGACGATAATTTTTTGACACTGCATTTAAAAAAATGCTTTATACCGGAGATTGACGACATCGATAAGCGAAAGTCAGCGCAGAACGAGTAGCAAAAGAGCTGTTGATTGCATGTCGATCGATAAGAATCACGTCGTTTGTTCGAATCACGTTGGAAAGGGTGACAGCGACGACAAAAGTAAACAAACGAAGAAAAGTTTCAAAACAAATAGAAAATTTTTCGGTGATTTTCAGGTTTTTTTTTAATTTTTGTTGAATTAGCAACGAGAATGCCACGCAAAAGAATTTCGTATGAATGAGAATCGTTTGTGGCCCGCATTTCGCACACACTTTGACAATTAAAAAAAAGTGTACATGAGAATTTTCATGATTTGTACCATAAACTACCCTTTGATGTGCCATATCATGCCAATGCAGCCAAAGACAAAGAAACAATATGAATGACTTAATATTGTGTCGAACTCTCTCAATTAATAATTCACCGTGTCACAATTTTCGTTGTGAAAAGGACAACTCAAGTGCCGACTATTTGTTTTTGAATTAGATTTTTAATGCGTAAACAGCACAAAACATACGTTACAGCTTGTCGCTCGTTGTAATTGAAAGGGTGGGATTTATTAAACTAATCTACCACCAAAAAAAATATGAAGAGGGATCAAAATAATATTTACTGGTAACATAAATTTTGTTTACTCTGACAGTCGTCGTCGTTGTCCGGAATGACTACAAATGATGAATAAATAAATAAATATAAATAGTATCGAATTGCATAGATAATAATAATTTTTTTCTCTGAATTTGTGAGAGGGAGTTGATCATTATTGGATTATTTAATTGTAGTTAATGGTGATGATGATGTTTGCGTCGAGATTCCTGATTGACTTGCTGGAGAGAGAGTGAAAATATTGCCCGCAGCATTGGATCGTGAGAATTTCTGATTCATTCAATCATTCAATCAATTTTGATATCAAAACTTCGTAATGAAATGAATTAAAATTATATAAAATTGTGTCTGATCGATGTGCGATTTAACAATGGATTGAAAAGTATGACTCACTGCTTAAAATTTTTTGAAAAAAAAAAATTTTTTACTTGCGAAAACAAAAATACTAAAAATTCTTATGGAAAAAATCCGTTACAAATTCAAAAACTGCTAATAAATTAATGGAACATCAATTTTGAAGTTAATAGAAAAATATTTTTCAATTAATTTTTGGATTTTTTAGCAATCTTTTACACAAATTTTAAATTATTTTTCATAAAATCAAAAGATAAGTTAATATAAATTCATTAAAATTATTTATTCTCAAATATTTTGTTAAAAATATTGAAAAATTGCGAAGTTTCGTTAAACATTCAAAAGAAAATCTTACTTTTAGCATATTTTTAGTTTGAAAAATCTTTAATTTTGAGATTAAATTTTTCAAAAACTTAACTTCCAAAGCTCCTTTTTCAAGTAAAAATATTTTAAAATTCCATAAAAATCTATTTCGAGTTAATTTCTGTTGATACTTTAACTCTCAAAGTTCATAAAAAGGTGTAAACTCTCCCTTTTCGAGCAAAAAGGTGACATAAATCTCGTCTAAAGCACAGACACAACAAGGGTAGATGCAAGAAATGAGATAAATTTAGACAAACGTTTGCAAAAAAAAGTCATCTCGTCTACAATCAGGCAAGATTCCAACCAGAGATACGAAAAAATTACAATCGTTTATTTTTGTCATCTCCTCTTTCAGTACCTGAACCTTTTTCCCTCAAAATATTGACAAATATTGCAATTGACGTGCATTTGATGTCACTTTGATGCAAAATTATGCAAGCCGAATGCAAACAAAAGTCGGAGATAATAAAATTTTATGATTCAATAAATATCGAAATTTGAATGCATAGACAAAGCGCACTGCGAGAAATTTTAACCAAATAATTATTATTGCTTTTTTGTGGGAAATATTTCCTTTGTTGCGTGCAACGATGATAGTTTTATGTGGTAAGCCATTAAATTTTATGAGGCTTTTTGTCGCGTTGATTTATCGGCTCGACAATTATGACGACAAAACATCGACAACGAACAACAAAAAAAAAGCGAAAATTAAGGTTTATTAGTGAATAATGGAACGTTCAATTTAAATTTTTCGAATGCAGTTGAAGGGTCCTTTATTGGGAAAGACTTTTAATTGAAATTAATTGAGAAAGAATGCCGTATAGTAATGCACCCTTCTCTAAAAAAATCCACTCCATACTCCTGCAACGCAATTTACTTCGATAAATAGTAAAATGGAGAATGTTACGCGCGCAGTCGTACAACGAAGCAATCCATTTTAAATATCATTCGGTAGTAAAGATCATAAACGACCGCATTAATAATCATAAAAAAATACGAGAAAATATAAAATAGTAAAAGTAATAATCACGTTTTTATTGGATCACAATGCGCGCAGTCGAGGAGGGAGTCGGGCAATGCTTTTGTCATGTAATGAAGAGAGGTTAATAAAAGAAAAAAAAATACAAGACAGAATAGTAAAATGGATACAAATCATATTCAAATATGGTGAATGTAACAAAATGCATCGCACGCTCGAAATTAATTGAATTAATCAAATCTTCTCGAGAGTCTCGTGATGAGCGGCGCGTCATAATTTCTCTATTGAGAAGGGTCTGGAAATTTGTAGATGAGAATTAATTTTAATTTAATTTTTTTTTGACGTGGCATTGACTTTGGAAATGTTTAATTGTGAATGTTGATGACTTGATTTTCTCTGAAAAATTAGGCTGTTTTCGGTATTTTTTAGAATTTAAATAAGTTTTAAAGATTTTTTTAAAATAAATCTTTTATAAAAAAAAATCTTTAAAAATATCATTTCATAAATTTAAAGTTCCATATTTGAAGAATTTGGTCCTTTTTCGCTCTTCCTAGAATTAAACAAAAGCACGTTATCTTATTAGAAAAAAAATTAAAAAGTCTCAAATTTACCCGTTTTTTATCCTCGACCTCCCTTGAACTAACAATTGAACACCTTGTGCAGTCTTTATTATCCTCAAAGGTGTCAAAAATGCGTCTTTATTATCTAATAATCGATTGAATTGCTTTATAAAGGGTTTTTAAAAAATATCGCTTGTCGCAACATGTGCGATATCAAAATTGACGAAAGAATCGAGACAGTGTGTCTACGAAACTTATAAAATTATTTCTTCTTCAAAATTTTTATTATTGTTGTTAATCCCTTAATACTAACAACAACAACAATCGATATAAAAAAGGTTCTCTTTGTCCTTATTTTTTTATGTTTTTCTTACAAGACATCTTGTATTGTGCTCTTTTTATTTGTTTTTGTCTTCGTTTTGTATTTTATTACAACAACAACAAATAAAATAATAAACCCACAAACCGTGCTTTATGATCTCTCTAATATGCTCTTGAAACCACAACAAGTGACGTTCAAGGCCACACACGCTTATAAATTCCACTTTTTTTCACCTTGCTCGATTAAAAAAAAAATCGTAAAAAAGGATCAAAAACATACAAAAGACGGTTTTGGATGACACCACGATGACTCACTCAAAATTTTTTATTTGCTTTTAATTATTATTTCCCAATTAACAGCAAACAACAATGATGAGGACAATGACGCGAGTTTGCGTGTCAGCAGCTCAATTGAATTGATAAACATCTAAAGTGGTCGCTTTAATTTTTTTTACAAGCAACACCGTATGGTCGAGCTTCTGGTCATTTAAATGCAATTCCGCTACTCCCGAATGCTGTTTAAATTGTTATAAAATTAATGCATTAAAAGGGGTTTAAATTGTTACAAAACTGAACAACAACCAAAAATATTTTGTTTTCAAAATAAATTATGCACTCTTCTTTTATTTTATTATTTTTTTTATTTCCAAATAAAACAAAAAAAAATACCACAAGCACTTTACAAGAGGACGAGTCGAGTCAATTTTGCGTGAATTCTGTCCCTTTAAATATAAAAATATTTATTTACTTTTTTTTTCTATGGAATATGGAAATATTTTCAAGAGCACAGGAACGGCAGATGGTCTTGCATGTTTTGAGTTTCATCAAAAAATTATTAGATTTTTATGCAAATATTTCGATCTATATAATTTTTGTGTTTTTTTATGAAAAAAAAAATGAAAATAAAAAAATAATTACTCAACTTTCTTTTACGGTTTGCCGTGGTGAGCGAAAAAAATACATAAAACAATGCCGACAAATCAATTTATCATTAAGTGTCCAATATTTAACAAAAAATTGTTTCAAAGTAATCAGCGATTCAATCAGAGTCACATCACACAACGTGAAACGTTTGAAAAGTTTATTAAAGAAAAATATTACCGAACAATTTCATTAATTTGTCAGGGACGGGAGTAGGTTTTTTTTTGATGGGATCTAAGTTTGAATTTAATTTTTTAAAAAATATAAAATTTTTTAAACTGATTAGAAATTAAAGAAAAAATTTTTAGTGTCAGGGTCAAGAACGAAGTAATTCTTTTTTTTGCAAAATATACCAGTTTTAAAAAATAGAACGATATTTATGAGTTGCTTATCAACTACAATCCGGCAAAAACGACTGTACCTTCTCCTAATTCGATTAAATTATTGTAGTTTTGTTTAAATGTCAGACCAATGTTAGCGCTGTATCGTCCGCATACATGAACATTTTGTTTCTCAGTGTGATGTTTTGTTTCGTTCAGGTCCAATTTCGTTCATATATATGAGGAAGAGAAGTAGTTCGAGGACAGAGCTTTCCACAAATCCTCGTGTGATGTGTCTTTTGGAGCTCTTACGTCCGTTGCAAGTTACGTATTGTGTTTTGTCAGTTAGGTAATTTTTTATCAGACTCAGTGCTTTACCTTGGAGGCCGTATTGACAAAGTTTTTCCAATAATATCTTATCTAATACCATGTCAAGTGCTTTAGAGAGGTCGATGAATGCTCCTGTTGTTAATTTTTTAATTCAAAAGATATTAATTCGTTATTTTGCTAGAACCTTTAATTGGAAAAATAATAGTAAAAAACAGAACTTAATTTGCAATTTTAGACTTGTTCATCAAATGAAAAATATTTGCATTTGAAAACTTTGCATGATAAAATCCTGAAAATGATTAAAATATCAATTTTTATTAATAAGTTTTTTCAACTTTTTATAAAAACTTACCCTCTTAAGATCCATCCCTGTCATTATTCAATGTAACCAAAAAGTTCCCATTGTGAAAATATTTTGAATACTTGATTAAGTCATGAATATTTCGGCGAGAAAGAGTTAGAGACCGACTCCAAAATTACCTGTAGAAAAAAATTTAAAAATAAATGATTGAACGAGATATTGACACATTTTTAATACATCATGCTGTTAAATTTTACCCGTAAAAAAAGTGATTGAACAGAAATTAATATCGAACATGAATAATGAAAGGTGAACAATATGAAAAACAATTATCGGGTCTTCCTTTTCTTGCTGCTACATCTTCATCTGGTCGCGATGGGGGCCTGAATTTTTTTTCGAATACTTAACTCTTGACCCTTGAAAATTATTCTGAATTAAAAATCGACTTTAAAATGCAGATCAAGGATAAAAAGAACAATATATCACTCGGGATCTGTTAAATTCCATAAATTTCTAAGGACTAATGACTTTTTTAGCACTTTCATCTGATTCAAGTCTCAATTATTCTCGTCTCAGGTGTCTGCGTGAGTGTGAGAGAAAATGAAAAATGAAGCGCCACATTTTTGTTCAATTCGTAATTTATTCGAATATCTTCTCTTTCTCTCATGATCTTTGATACAAAAATTTTCGGTTGAAGGTGATTAATGATCATTTTACCATTAACGAAGAAATTTTTCGTGCGAGAGTCTTGATTTGCATTTACAACCCGAAAAAAAAAATTAATGTTTGATCCTAAATCAACTCAAAATGTGACTTGACTCGAAAAACCAAGCAAGAGCAAGTAATAAGAAGGTAAACCACAGAGAAGACACAAAAAAAGCTGCAGGTGTGTAAATGTAAATGTTTTTGCGTGAACGTAAAATATAAAACAGGAGAATTTTTGCGAAAGAAACATGCTTGCCGAGATAAAAATCTGCTTTAATTTATTTATAAAAATTATCATGCCAGTAGTAATGATATCAATTAAGTGTTTTCTCGTTCGTCGTTGTTGTCTTTTTCGTCATTTTTTTTTCGCAGCGCCGCACATTTATACATTGTAAGTTATGATGATGAAGAGGCAAAAGTGATTGCGCTTGATTACTTTGCTACTGGGTTTGAGACTTTTATGATTTTTTGGCACATCGTTTAATAAACAGAGTGTTATCGCGCCGTGGAGATCTCGCAAGAAAGGAGTAATTATTGATAAAATGTTGTGTAAAGGAATAAATTGAGATAAGGAATTCGTGAAATGTGGTCGTTGCTCGTCACAAATTGAGAAATTTTAAAGAATTTTTGTGTAAAATTACTCAATTGAAAGTTTTTAAAATGCAATTAGTGATAAATTGCGAATTTTATGAACGAGAGAATTTTTCGAAAATTATTTCTATAAAATTTAATTTTAAGATTAAATAAAAATATTTCAAAAATATTTGAAACTTCCTAAAATTAAAAAAAAAAAACATAAAATTAATTAAATAATTTAATTTTTAAATTATATAAAAATTTTCCAAATAAAAAAAATAAAATAAAATAAAAAAAAATATATTTTGAAAATTATTAAAATAGGTACTTATTTTTTTCGAAAATAAAAAATGAAGAAAAAATTTTATAAAAAATAAAAATAAATAAAAAATAGTAAAAAATAAAAAAAAAATAAATTCCCAATTTTACTAAATTTAAGTCAAAAAATTATTTAGGTTTAAAATTTAAATTTATTTATTTTTTTTTTTTTGTAGAAATTGAATAAAAATATAAAAAAATAAGTGAAAAAATGAAATATGAACAACTTTTATTTCAAGACGCAAACAAAAGACCAATCCAGATGCATTTCCAGAAACACCGGAATAAATTTGTTGCTCATTTATCGATTTTTTTTTATTACAATTACTATTAAATAACCACCTTTTAAAAAAAATCCTTAAAAAATCCATAAAAATCGAATAAAAGACACCAAAAAACCTGAAAACCATCAAGAAAAAAAATCGATACATTTTTCAATATAGCACGTGCCTTGCTTCGCCTTGCAGCTTGATTTTCAGGTAAAAAAATTTATTTTACACATTCCCTTAATCACGCATTACTTTAAATAACGTAAGTACTTAACAACATAATAATTTTACTCCAAACAATTCTTCTTACATCATTTTGTCAGTCAACTCAGTGCTCGAGAGGAGATTCGATCCAGTTCACTCACCGAACAAAAGCGAAACAAAAGATAAAAAAGAGTGAGAAGGAGATAGTAAGCATTTGCTTTCAAAACTGCTTGGAGGAATTTGGTGCAAAAGTAAGCAGTAAGTTTGCTTTCAGTGCCATAGTGGCAGTTTTTTCAAAACTGCTTGGAGGAATTTGGTGCAAAAGTAAGCAGTAAGCAATTTTTATCCAGCCAATCGGGAACGTGGGATTTTTTAACCCAAAACAAACCAAAACAAAAGGAAAAATTGAAGAATTGAATTGGGAGGAGCTGACATGACAAAAAAAAGGTGAGTGTTTTTTTTAATGTTGAAGCAGCAAAGAATCGTCAGTTGAAGTTCAACAAGAGCGAAGAACGGACGTTAAATTCGGAACGTCAGAAAAAAATTAAAAAAAATATTTTTTTAAGAAAAATTGTGAATTTCCGAGAGACTCAAGAGAAAAAAAAACACGCAACATGTTGTGTTAAATAGTGTTCATTAATAAGTTTCTCTCGTTCAAATAAAAAGATTTAAACAATAAAAAAAATCAGAAAAAAAACCTCCTATTGCGATTACAAGTGCCTGCCACTTACCAAAAAAAAAATTACACGAAAAAACAAACAATTTAAATAATTGCGAAAACATTTAAGAAAATTACAAGTCGCAAAATTGATTGGTGCCAGCTACTGAATTACTGTTAAACGAAAAAAAAAACAAAAATAAACGACGAAAAAAATCGAATTAATAAGATCATAAAGCAAGTCGCACAGTGAGCAGTTAAAACAAACAACATGGTGATAATGTAAGTAGTTTCAATAAATTTTGTATTTTTTTTTTGCTTCTCTCTCCGTTATTATCAGTTCCTTTTTTAAATAAATTTGGTAAAATGTATTTTTTTTAAACAAAAATTTTTAAAAGTAATATGATATCGATAAACATAAATGTTTATTATGAGACGAAGCATGTTTTAATGATACATGAAACGCGACATTTAATAACTTAATAATGTTGGAGCAATTTTTGTTGCTTCGAAATTACTTGCGAATTTTTGTGCGAGGGACACATTTTGTCGCTGCAAGGCAATTGCTTATTGAATCAATTATTGGGAAGTTGTGAATAATTATTTTTGTAATAAAATGTTGTTTTATTATTATTTTTTCGATTGGTTTTTGTTTGAATTTTAATTTTAAAAAAATATTTTATTTTGTTTTTTTTTTTAATTTAATTTTTTTTCTTTTTTAATTATTTTTATTATTTTAAAAAAATTTAAAGGAATTGTATGATTGATTCATTTTTATCAAAAATTTCGAGAAAATTTTTAAATTATTTTAAAAATAATTTATAAAGAAAATTTATTTAAAATAATTATTTATTTAATTTAATTTAATTAATTTAATTTAATTTTTTTTTTAATTTATTTATTTTTAATTTTTATGATTTAAAAATAAGTTTTTTTTTAATTTAAAATTTTTTTTTTATAAAATAGTTAATATTTTTCACAAATCAAAATAAAAATTTTTATTAATTTTTTTTTATTAAATGAAATAAAAAAAATAATTAAAATTAAAGAAAAAATAATTTGATTTTTATTAAATTAACCTTAGAATGGAATGAATTTTAATTTATTTAAATTTTTTTCAAGTTTTTAAAAAAAATTTTTGATGACTTTTAATCACTTTTTGACTCAATTCACAACAAAACCCAAATTATGACGCCACATAACCAAACTTTTAATTAAATTACCAAGAAATTACAAGCAATTTACCTTCAAGCGATCATCTTTCAATACTCGCAGCTTCTTTTTCTATTCTTCTCGTTATTTAACAAGCCTCTGTTTATATTCCCATTATTAAAATTAACGATGTTTGAACACATAATTAATCAAAAAATCATAAAAAACCGTAGAAGAAGAAATTTTTCAGCCTGTTAACGTATTAATCACAATGTAGTTAAAATTGACACATATCGTGATATTAATGATACCTGTTTGGTTACTCGCATGCATGAATATTCAAAGCTTTAATTAACTGACTGTGAGTGTTCAGATGGGTTCAAAATTTCACAGCAAATTAAATTGTTTTAATTTTTTTTATTCCTGCGAAGAAAAAAGTAGTGAACATGTTAATTATTTTTAAATCAGGCGTTTGATTGATTAGAATCAGGTGTTTGAACACTTTTTTTTATAAAAAATTTCTTTAAATTTTTTTTTAATAATTTTTTTTTTATTTTTTTTCAGTTATGCCGATTCAAACAACATGTCACCAAACACGTACGACACTTACCTGCCTGCCCAATCTCGTTTTCCGCTCACCAATAGCTACCACGACTGGGATATAAATGATCCAAATATGCCAGCGGTCACTGAAGGAGACTTCCATGAGTTCGACGAATGGGCTGACGGTCACACAAAACGCGTTTATCGCAAAACTTGCGAAGATTCGTTGAAACATTTGTCTGGATGGGCGATGCGCAACACAAATAACCACAATGTGAACATTTTAAAGAAGAGTTGTCTTGGCGTTTTGGTTTGCACAGCATCTTGCACCCTTCCGAACGGCGATAAAGTTTACTTGAGACCCGCCATTTGCGACAAGGCACGCAAAAAGCAACAAGGCAAGGCATGTTTGAACCGAAATTGCAAGGGACGGTTAGAGGTTTTGTCGTGTCGCGGTCATTGCGGATATCCGGTGACACATTTTTGGCGCCATACCGAGCACGGAATATTTTTCCAGGCGAAAGGGACACATGATCATCCCAAACCCGAAGCGAAAAACTCGAATTTGACGAAGAAAGTTTTGGGAATCGCACGGAGAGGGAAGAGTTTGGCCTTGATGTTGACACGAGATGCAGCTTTAGGACAAAAAGTGAGTTTTTTGCGGCAATTTTCATTAAAAAAATGTACTAATTTTAATTTTTTTCAACAGTTAAACAGCTTAAAACACCAGAAAAAATCAAAATCACTCAAAATGGAGCCAAATAACAACAATTCCGAGTCCTATCTCGTCAAGTCATCCAATGCCAATGCCTACCAATTGCCTCAAACGTACCAATCGTACCAACCGATGTCACAACAACACCTCCAGCCAGCATCTCCTGACCTTCAAATGACCTCCTACAACATGAACGACTCGTTTTCGTCCCAAACGTACTTCGATCCCAACGAAATTTTCCAATTAAATAACCCAATAAAGGCCTTTAACCCAACAACTGGCACAGATTTCGCCCAAACGACGACTTATCCGCAACAAACGACGTCCAGCGCAAAAAGTATTTCACCCCCAACCGTTCTCGACATGGAAAGTGGCGTGTATCACCAACAAATGACGCAATACGATTACAACAGCAACAGTTGCGACGATGCCGCAAGTCTCGTTTCGAGTTCAAGTGCTTTCGATGACGGATATTATTCCGTGCCGACGCAGGATTTCAACCAATATAGTCCGAGTTATAGCGTGCCGGAGCAACAATACACGGGAAATGGTGAAATGAATGCCTTAATCGACTACTACGTTGATGGAATGACCACGACGACCGCGAATCAGGATTACGAAATGAGTTATCCGATGACGTCGAGCACGGATTTCGTCAATTATGAGACTTATGATCCTACAATTGGGGGATATTACTAATTTGTAACTTATTTCTACTTTTTTGTACTATTAGATTTTAAGTTTTTCCGCTATTTAGAGACGTAAGAGTTAAATGTTTGCGCTAGTCAATAAACGAAATAAAGTTATTTGTAAGAAAAATGTTAGAAATAAGCTAGATTTTGCACTGAATCCACGAATTTGGTGGCAAATTGTACGATAATCGCACGTTTAAGTTTTGAAAAGTTACTTTATTGAACGATGAAGTTGAAATAATAAATGCGAAAATCAAAATTTATGACTTTTTGAATGAATTATGGCTTCTTTTGATAATTTTAGGGTTCTTTTGAATTAAAAATCAGTAAAAAATCTCATTGAACGACTTAAAATTCAGAAAATTTAATAATTTAAGCCCCAAAAGAAGATTTCTTATCAAAATCTGTACTCGGCATGCGCTGATTTTGCGTTTTTATGAATTAGCGTTTCTCTGCGTTTCTACTTTGAAGTGTCCTTTTATCAAAAATTCGTTTTAATCAAAAGTTTTTATTGAATTTTTCAACTTTTTTGTTTAGAAAATTGATTTTTCGGTCAAAATTAGTCAATTTCATTGAGATTTCGTTCAATTATCTTATTTTGATCGATTTTCATCTGTTTTAATTTCAAAAAGTTATCCTTGTTCCCGAGAGGTTTGACGAACAATTCCAAATATTTCGCTTCTTTCGGTGCCAAATGAGCAGCAAAGTTGTACAAATCATGCCAAGTTTTGATCAAAATGATGTCATCTTTCTCATCAACCCAAAAAAGCTCGTAATCCGTTGGTTCATTGGCTTCCGTGAAGAATCCTGATGGCAAACGCATCTGAATTGCCTTGTAGAGTTTGGGACGAGCGTTATTAAAGTCACTCAAATCGATCCGCGTGTAAAAAACTTCCTTGGATTTTCCATTTTCGATAATTACTTTGAACATTTGGTACTCGAGCATCTTGTTTCTCGTCAATTTTTAGACAAAAACTGAAAATTATTTAACAAAATATCATTTTTTATACAAAATCTGGTAGAAAATTCTTCAAAAGGTGTCTATCGTGATTCATCAATCTAGAAAAAAGGAGAATTCAAATTGAGTCAAAATTGATTAGAAAAGTTCATAAATCTCTATTCCCTTCGATTGAGCTCATTTACCACATTTTACCTTATAAATTTTTGACAAAAGTGTGAAACAAGCAGCCCTTAATTTATCCCAAACACGGTTCGGTTCATTTACTGTCACAGTCAATGATCCCTTTTTGCCAATACGACATTTTAAGAGGACATTTAACATCTTTTAAATTTTTTGCACCCTTTTTTTCGGAACATCATCATCTCTATGCTAAATATTTTTTTTTTGCAATTCAACCTCATATCTCATACATCATCGAAAGCATAACCCTTGCAAAAAATATCAAATTTAATCGAATTGAATTAACGTGAGTGCTCGAAAAAAAATTCTATGTGAGCGCATTTTAAAAAAATTTTTTTTTTACAAATTTTGTAAGAAGTTGACAAAATTTTGAGAAAAAAAAAATATTTTTTTTAAACATTCGGGATAAAAAAAAACTTAAATTTTCTGAAAAAAATAAATTCCTAAAATAGAAGAAATTTTAAATTTAGAATTTTTATTACAAAATCTTCCAATTTTATCAAAAATTAAAAATTTTTGTTTAATATAAAAAAAACTTTTTTTAAAAAATATTTCTTTAAATATTAAATACGATAAATTAACTTTTACTCTTTTTTTTTAGTAAAAATTTAAATTTAATGTCGAAAATTGCATTAAAACTGAATTATTATTAAAAAAAAATGTTTTTTAGTTGTCATTTTGACTGCAGTTCAGAATAGTGAAAAAAACATTCCAAAACAATTTTCACAAAAATTTTCAAAAATTTTTTTAATATTTAATTTTAAACTTTAAATGTCAAAATATTTAAAATTTATCAAGAAATACTCGAACTGTCATTTTGACAGCTGTCATAATTTTTGATAAATTCTTAATTTCTAAAAAATTTCAAGGCATAACGTGCTTTATTTAAGAAATTTTAAGAGCAAAAAATACAAAAAACATAATTAAAATAACTAAAAATTGCTCAAATAGAAAAAAATTGAAAAATTTTGACAGCTGTCAAAATTTAAGAAATTTGACTTTTATCAAAATTTGACGTCTAACAAAACTTTAAAAATATATTTATTTAAAATTATTTTACGAAATTTTTTAAAATTTAACAATTTTAAAATTTGTGAAAAATAAATAAATTGAAAGACAGACAGACATCCCATTGAGCGACTTTTACATTTTTATTTCTCGATAACGCCTTTAAACTATTTCATGTACACTAAATTATTTATTGTGTTTATTGTTCACCTCTTTTTTTTTGAACAACAGAGAGTTAGGTACCGATTTTCTATTAAATTGTCATTAATCATAACTGAAAAATTTTAAAATTTTATATCCTCTCGCGTTGAATGGGTCTTTGTTTACATTTTGTATGCAAAATTATTCTTTCTCATGAATTATTATTCGATTTGCATAATTGATTGGTTAAACGGTGTCAATGAGCATTTATAATTTTCCTCTTTTTTTTTGCAATTTGTTGCTGCCGCATGCAATTTATCTCTCGAAAAAAGACATCCGGATTATCGAAAGAGGGCACAATGCGATCAATTATAATATTTTTCGTGATTCTTGTTTACAGTTCGGTCCTTTTGTTGCATCGAAAAATCCACATGACGCTGCAAATTATGCAAATAAGAGGAAAATTGATTGTAATTAATCGGGGATTAAAAAGTTAACTTACCTTTTGTTGTTGTTATTGTCGTCTTCGTCGATTAAAAAACCGGCTTTGTGACGTCACGCACATCAACAGCTGTTTTTGTGATAGCAAAGTGCTCGAGATAACGGAATATTGTCGTTCGCGGGCACACCTTCGTCGCGATTTCAGTGCAAAAGTGACATTCTTCGTGAACGGACGACAATTTTTCGCGATGCGCGGCGTATTTTTGTTGATTTTTTGTTATTTTTCGATAGTTTTTGCTTCGTCAGATGTGATAATCAACACAAATTTGGGCTCCGTTCGTGGAAAAGAGCTTCGAACGTGGAAAAATTCTCAATTTTACGGCTTCCGTGGCATTCGGTATGGAAAACCGCCTGTTGATGACTTGAGATTTAAGCCTCCTGTCCCTGTCGAGCCATGGAATGAGACTTTTGATGCTACCGAAGACGGTCCAATGTGCCCACAACCGAATAAAACTCGCGAGGAATACTCTGAAGACTGTTTACGATTGAATATTTACATGAAACAGCTGCCATGCAACCAGAATCGGACAGAAAATTGCTCAAATTCGTTGAAATCTGTGCTTTTTTACATTCCGGGTGGCGGATATTACGTCGGATCGGGCGTCAGTTCGGATTATGGAGGTCCATATTACTTGCTCGAGCACGATATTGTCCTCGTAACGATCAACTATCGTCTCGGCTTGCTCGGTTTCATGAATATGGCGACGAAAGAATATCCCGGAAATGCCGCTTTCAAAGATCAAGTCGTGGCGATGCGATTTGTACGTGACCATATCACGAATTTCGGCGGAGATCCGAGTAAAGTGACGTTAATTAGCAATTCCGCGGGTTCTTTTTCGACGGCATTGCATCTTGTCTCGCCCATGTCACGTGGGCTGTTTCATCAATTAATTATGGCGAGCGGCGGATACGACGGAAAACAACCTTTTGCATCAGAACAATCGGAAGTCGCGAAAAAACAAGCAGAACTCTTCGGATGCAACACGTGGAACGTCAATGAAACTCTTTCTTGTTTGAAATCCAAGCCAACAGACGATTACGTTGATACCGTTTACAAATCCATGTTCTACGGACTTGCTCCATGGTCTCCAGTTGTGGAGAAAGATTTCGGGCAGGAACGTTTTTTGGTCGAGCAACCCTTGGAATCCTTCGAAAAAGGCAATTATGCAAAAGTTTCGTTGATCGCGGGCGTCACAAGAGACGAACTTGTGGAAAATGCCGTCCCGATTGTACAAAATCCTCTTCATTCGCTCGTTTTTGACCTTGGATGGTATTTTGTGGTGCCTCGGGTCTTTGGATACGAAAGCTGGACCTTCCGTTCGTTCAACATCTCGGGAGAATTGAGAAAGTTTTACGGTGTTCCGTCTCCGATAAGAGCTGATAATGCTTTGGTTCCGCTGAGTCAGGTACTTATCATGCTTTTCTTATCTCTTGAACCACTTTTCAATTAAATTTTTAAATCAAAGTTCATTTTTTTCCTATTTTTATCAAAATGTTTTAATTTTTTTTTACAAAATTTTCAAATTTTCATTAGAAAAAAAAATTAAATGTGCATTGGGGCAAGATTTTAGAATTTTCACAGGGATAAAATTTTGAAATTTGCATTGGGACAAAATTTTAAAATTTGCATGAGGAAAAAAAATTAAATGTGCATCGGGACATGATTTTAGGATTTTCACAGGGATAAATTTTAAAATTTGCATTGGGACAAAATTTTTAAATTTTCATTAGAAAAAAAAAATTAAATGTGCATCGGGGCAAAATTTTTAAATTTTCATTAGAAAAAAAAAATTAAATGTGTATCGGGCCAAAATTTTAAAATTTTTATGAGGGGAAAAAATAAATGTGCATCGGGGCAAAATTTTAAAATTTTCATTAGAAAAAAAAATTAAATGGGCATCGGGGCAAAATTTTAAAATTTTCATTAGAAAAAAAAATTAAATGCGGATCGGGCAAAATTTCTAAATTTTCATTAGAAAAAAAAAATTAAATGTGCATCCGGGCAAAATTTTAAAATTTTTATGAGGAAAAAAAATTAAATATGCATCGGGGCAAAATTTTAAAATTTTTATGAGGAAAAAAAAATAAATGTGCATCGGGACAAAATCTTTAAATTTTCATTAAAAGAAATAATTAAATGTGCATCGGGGCAAAATTTTAAAATTTTCATTAGAAAAAAAAATTAAATGGGCATCGGGGCAAAATTTTAAAATTTTCATTAGAAAAAAAAATTAAATGTGCATCGGGACAAAATTTTTAACTTTTCATTAGAAAAAAAAAATTAAATGTGCATCGGGGCAAAATTTTAAAATTTTCATGAGGAAAAAAAATTAAATGTGCATCGGGGCAAAATTTTAAAATTTTTATGAGGAAAAAAAAATAAATGTGCATCGGGACAAAATTTTTAAATTTTCATTAGAAAAAAAATTAAATGTGCATCGGGGCAAAATTTTAAAATTTTTATGAGGAAAAAAAATTAAATGTGCATCGGGGCAAAATTTTAAAATTTTTATGAGGAAAAAAAAATTAAATGTGCATTGGGACAAAACTTTAGAGGTTTTACAGAGAAAAATTTTTAAATTTGCTTTTTTCATTAAAAAAAAAAAACATTTATAAAAATTAAAATTATTTTTTAGTTGATTTCTGACGGCGGCGTTGGATTCGGAACCCACAGAATCGCAAAATTCATGGAAAAGTACAAACCAGTCTATCAATACATGTTCAGCTACGTTGGCCGTTACTCTTATTTATATTATCCGGATGACAAACCATATGGCGCTGAGCATGCTGACGACATGATCTACCTCTTTTGCCGAAATCGCGTCGCTCCATTATTCAACGAAACGGATCCCGAAGCGCCAATCATCGAATACCTCACTCGCCTATACACAAATTTCGTGAAAACCGGAAATCCCAACGACTCGAATGATAAATTCCTGCAAAATGTCACATGGAGCGCGCTAAGTGACACAAATCGACAATACTTGAACATTGACTCCGAGTTGCTAATTGAAAGTGACATGTTTAAGGATCGATATGAATTGTGGGACAAGTTGTTTCCCGCTAAATACCCGTAAGAACAATATTTTTCTGTAAACTACTTGATTAAAGTGTCACTTATGAAATGACTTTAAACGCATGTCTTTCTCTCTGTTTTCTCCTCGTGCTCCGGAACATTTGCAACATTTTTAAGTGTCCTTGACAAGCAGTGAAAAAATAACACAAAAGAGGGTAAGTGTCAAATAAATGCATGCTGCACACAATGAGGTCGTTCATCTTCCGTTTTTATTTTTTTCATTGTTGCCACTTTCTAAAATTCTTTTTTTCAATAGAAAACATGCTTTTTAATCGTTTTAACCACTTTTGAATGACATGGACAATAAATTTTGAGGATTGAAGGATTAAAAATTTTGTAGTGACGCACTCTTGACGTGTCGACAATTGTATCGATTGGGCATGTAAATGGTTTCGGATTATAATTTACTGCCATTAAATTTTGAAAGGGTCAAAACTGCAACAGAAGCAAAAAAAAACGATTAAATTTTCATGATATAACAATTTATTTTAATAATTATTTAATTAATCAATAATAGTTTCAATTTATTTTTAAATTTAATTTGTAACTTTTTTTTAACACAAAATCAATAAATTCTTTATTTTTTTTATTTATTTAAAATAAAATAATTTTTTCTACCTATTTATTTTTTTTTATTTTTATTAATAAATAGGTCGTCATTTTTATTTTTTTAAATTTTGATTTGACAGTTAAGATACAAAGAAAATAGAAAGAAATTTTATCAATTTTTTTTTTAAGAAATGAAACATTTTTTTAATTATTTATTGTACATTTTGATGTTAACCTACTACAGTTTCTATTACACAGTCGCATGCTTTTTTTATAATTGTTTAATTATTTACTCTTAATTTTCTTTCATTTTCTATTACATTATATACGATGAATAGTTTGTTTTTTTTTCTAGTCTATTTTTTCTTGTTCTGACATTTTTTTAAATTTATTTTTTTTTAATAGTAAAAGCTTCAGCTTCGTAGCAGTTTTTTGATTTTTAAAAATTTATTTTAATGAAAGAAATAAAAATTAAGGAATGTTTATTTTTTATTTAAATGTTTAATTTTGCATTTCTTTCATTAAAATAAATTTAAGAGAGCGCCCGATTATGCTTTTATTTATCATTAGAGTTAAAATTGAATTCGTGAGTGTTTTTTCCTACAACAGATCTTAATTATTTTTTATTATATTTTTTTTTATGAAAATCTATTAATTTATAATAATATAATAATTTTAATGAAAGAAGATGATTGATTAGCTAGACTATGTTTATAGAAGAATTTCGCTTTCTTTTATTTTTATTTATTTTTTTTTTAATGAATGACATTCATATATAATGTAATTTTTTTTTCTAACATTTCAAATATTTTTTTTTAACTTTTGTGTTTGTGTGTCTGTGTAATGTCTTTATAATTTTTAAAATTAATTTAATATAATAAATATCAACAATTTTTTAAAAATAAATAATTTTTAACAAAAAAAGGTTGGATTTAATTTTTTTTATAATTAATAAAATTATTTTAATAAATTTATTTAAAAGGGTTCATTTCGTACGAACGGACTTATTACGATTATGATTTTTTAATTGCATTTTCTATAATATAATAATAATTATTTACTTTTATAAACATTATTTATTTATTTACTATCAACTATTGGTGTTATCTTTGAAATTTCTGATGCTTTTTTTAAATTATTTTATTAATTAATTAATTTTATTTAATTATTATTATTATATATAGAAATACATTTATGATAATATTTTACAGTTTTATTTATAATTTTTTTGTCGCTAAATTGTCTGGGTGTGAAAATTATATTTTTTTTCTTTTACTGATAAATTTCACTCACGTTTACGTTTACTTTTTGGATTTTAATTTTTTATCTATTTTACATTTTTTTTTGTTAAACATGTATATTGAAGAAAATCAATACTTTTTTCCTACCGCACACGGGGATTTTTTATTACCACACTTTTTTTACGTACAGTTTTAAATTAAAAAAAAATTCTAGATATTTTTGTTTTTATTTTGGGGGACAGTTATTTTTTTTATTATTTTCAGTATAAAACTACTACATTTCACAATCATTTTATTTTTATGTTTTTTTTTTTGTATATTTTTTCATAGTTTTTATTTTTTGTAATTATTGTAATTAGCACATACATAAAATTCAATAATATTGCAAAATATTTTCCGACACATATCATACTAGTTTTAAATATTTTTTTTAATAAAAAAAAAACATTTTTTGTAATTTTTTGTGAAAGAAAGAAAAAACTAGATTCTGAACAATCCAGTCTTTTAGTTGTTGCTCTCATGTACATTTTTTTTTAATAATTTCTTTTATTTTTTTTAGTATTTATTTTATTCAATATATGTTTATATTTTAATATAATAAATACGCTAACAAGGCAAAATTTGATTGAACATTGTACCTGCCTAAAATCTAAACAATTATTTAATTGTTTTATTTATTACTATTTTTGATGATTTTACGGTTTTTTCAACTTTTTTCATTTTTTTTGCGGTTGTGTCATTTATTTATAGTGAAAGATAAAATGCAACTATCGTCCGTTCGTGTGTGGTTTGAGCTTCAAAGGAATCAAGGTGTCGTCATTGAAGTTTTTGTAGAATTACGAAAGTTGTCAGAATTCGTATAAAAGCGCTCAGTTTTTTTTTAACATTTTGCTTTAATTTTCGATTTTTTTTGTAAGACTGTGTTTTGTTATGGTTGAAAATGTATAAAAAAAATAAATTAAAAAAATTAATTTGTTTAGATTTCGTATTTTGTTTGATCAAAATTTTTATTTTTTTTTTAGATTTTTCAGAAAATAAAGAAAGAAAATAATAATTTAATTAAATAAATAATTAATTTAATTTTAATAATTAATTAATTTTATAAATAAAAAAAAAATTTATAAAAAAATTTATTTATAAATTTAAATTTTTTTTTAATTAAAAAAAATAATTTTTTTAATAAATAAATTAATATTTATTTTTTTATTGAATAATTAAATAAATAAAATAATTTATTAATTAAATTAATTATTATGTTAAATAAATAAATAATTTTTTAATAAATTAATTTGCTTTTTTTTATTAAATAAAATTTATTATTTTAAATTTTTATTATTCTTTTTAAATAAATTTTGATAAAAAAAAATGTTTTAAAATTATCTAAAAATTATTTAATTTTTTTTTTCAAATTATTCGATAAAAATAATTAATTAAAATTAAAAGTTTTTTAAATTAAAGAAAAAATAATTAAAAAAATATATAAAAAATTACATTCAACATTCATATAATATTTTTAATAGTCTTTGATATGTTTATTCGATAGTACAGTATTTTATTATATGTAGTAAAGTTATAGGATGGCTCAATGTTGCTTGTTGTATTTTTTTCAGTTTTAACAACTTTTAATGCTTTTAAAAGAAATATTCGTCTATTTTTTAATCGTTGATCGTTAGTTTTTGAGTCTCAGTAATTTAGTTGAGTAGAGCAAAACACAAACAACTCAAAAAAATAAACTTTTTGGAAGTCCTTTCTGCTGTTCGTTCATTCGTTTTGCTGAGATTGAATATGTTTGGTGAGTTTTTAGGAAGCTTTTTATTATTTTTTGTTTAAATTGGAAGCCGTTGGAAGAAAAGTCTCTCAGATATTCTTTTTTCATTCATTGTAGTTTCGTTTTTTTTTGTGTTCGTAAACGGTTTGAGTATTTTTTAGTTTTTTTTTTGTATATTTTTTTAAGTGTCTTATGTATTCTATCTAAAAAACGTTAAAATGTGAATTAAATGAATAAATTTAATGTTTTTTTTTTGTGATATCATAACTTTTGTTCACAGATATCTTCCCTGCTCCATTTTTTTTAACCATCTTCCTTGTTTTCCATTCATTCATAATGAATTTTACGTTTGTGTTGTGTTAAGGCGTTGTACTGTGTGTGTGTGATCTACATTTCAATTCGCGGTGATTTTGTGTTAAGTTTTCTTATTCAGGAAACTTAAGAACTTTGTCAATCATTCGAACGGGTCACGTGGATGATCGGCATCGTCATCCAGACTCAAGCAATCTCTGAGATTCGATTCCATTGTACGATAAGCGTGTCCGAGCACGCCATATAAGTGATGTCCTTCGTCAGGATACGTCTAAAAATTACAAGTTTTTGATAAATTTCATAAAAAAATAAAATAAAAATTAAATTTACTTGATAACTGAAGAGAATATTCGATTCGTGCAGAGATCGTGCCAACTGAATGCCATGCAAATAGGGCGCCGTCAAATCCGCCAGTCCGTGAAGCAACAAAAACGACTCAGACGGGATGTTGCGTGCCCGTTGCGTGGCATCTGCCTCGACGTATGCCTTGAAATTTTCCGCTGGAAGTCCCAGGAGGCGTTCGGTGAAGACAGAATCTGCAAAAAAATGTAAAAATGTGAAAATTGTAATTGCATGTTCTCGCTGTATGCCGTCTCGCTGTATGTGGTCACGAGTAATTTTTCGCATGGCACGGATTTTGGTCTACCGCGTGCGAGTTTCGAACGCAGCCATAATCAATTTGATTTAATGGATTGTTTGGCGAAACCGAAAGGAATAATAGTTACATTCAGGGACGAGAAAAACTTTTGACTTAACATGAAACTTAAGCAACATAATCTTAAGTTGACTTAAAATTGAGTAAAATTCATTGAATCTACGCAAATTTTACTGAATTTCAAAATTATATTAAGTTCATTTGGTAAGAAAAAACTTTAGAAAAAGCATTAAGTTAATTTTTTAAGTCAACGTAATTTTACTAATATTTTGACTTAAGCTCAAAATTTGAGAAAAATTCAAAATTTAATTAAATTTTTACTATTTTTGACAAAAAAAAAATTTTCTTTAGAAAAACTAAAATTTTTTTTGTAAAATCTTTTTTTTTTTAGCAAATTAAATTTTTATTTTTAACTTAATTTGTCTTTTTATGACATAATATTATTAATTATAATAATGACTTCAGTTTCAAATATTTAAATTTTTTTTTTGTTTGAAAATTTTGACTTTTTGAATAAAAATCTTATTTAACTTAAGGCTTTTACTTAAGAATAAGTTAATAATTCTGCTCAGGGCTTCAAAAACTTATGACTTTATGACTTAAGATTATGTCAAAAGAATTTTTTGACTTAATATTTGACTTAAACTTAAGTTTTTAAAAAATTAAAATTAAATCAAAACCACATTTTTTGTAAATTTTAAGCCAAATTTTAAAAAAAATATAATTTAATGAAAATTAAGTCAATTTCAAGTGATTTATACTTAAGCTTAAGTCATAAGTAAAATAGTTTTAAATTTTGACTTAAACTAATAAAGCCCATTTCAAAACTTTTTCGACCCTGGTTATGTTAACTTACTGTAAAATAGCCAGTCTGTGATCGGCGAAACGGCAATTCCGCATTTGATCTCCTTCTGTTGCGATCCCAGCAACATTGCCACGACATATCCGCCATATCCCCAGCCCCATGCGCCAACACGAGTTTCATCCAGATAGGAATATGTCGCTAACAGGTATCTATTTTCATGAAAAAATTAAAATTTTATTTTTTTTTCTATTTTTCAGGTTAAAAAAACTCACTTGATGGCAACAATTTGATCTAAAACTTCAACTCCGCCCAGATGATGGTACAACGATTGCTTCCCCTGTCCCTTGGAACCGCGAACATCAATTCTCACATACACTATATCATTTTTGCTGGACATGTATTTGCCCCAGTCGATGGAAAATTTCTCCGAAATCGATGTTGTGCCGGGTTTTCCGTTTCTGCAAATAATTTTTCCTCGTTAAAAGTTGGAAATTTGCAAAAAATGTCAACTTACACTTCCACAAGTACCGGAAACGAGGCATCTCGCAGCTCTTCACGCCAACTCGGCGGCAGGAAAAGCTGAACTTGCGCCCGTGTGCCATGCGGCAAGGCAATTTCGAAGGATCGCTGACTCGGCAACGCCAATTCCTCGAGTTTTGGCGTAAATGCGGGCCGCGTATCGTACAAAATGCGGACCAGACGATGCGTTTGAGCCGAATGAACACCTATGGAGGACACAAATTTTAATTAATATCTTTCGGGAGAACCAATAATTTAAGCGCAAAAATGAATTTAATTGATTCTCTGTGCTTGTCATTCGCCTTTTTTTTTAAATGTATTCTGGCAGTGATAAATGGCACAGCAACAGTTTTCAATTAATTTAACGGAGAGAGAAAACTCGCTGCATATTCGATCGCATTCCATTATTTTATCATTATTATGCAGAGTGGAGGTATGGGGAACGCACAACTCGACGAATTAATATTGTGCCATATATTATCGAATCATTTCCACTGCTTGCTTCGAACGTACTTTCTACGGAACAACCACACAAACAAAGCCACCGAACAAGATTCTGATGAAAATAAATTGTAATCATTTTAAATGTAAGTACAATGTGATTGTAGCTACCAGTGGCACTTGTTGTGAAAAATTCGTGTCTCACAATCGACAATCTGTGAGAAAAACTACTATTTTTTATAAGAATTGAGTTAAATTTATCAAATTTGTGACTTTTTGTGAAGTTAAAAAAAATCGAGATGAATAATTTTCAAAAAATTTTTAGTTCAATTTGAGGATTTTTACTTCAAAAAGTGACAAAATTTCTACTTTTATTTTATTTTTTTGATTAATTTTCAGATATATTGATTTTTTTCAATAAAAATTTTAAAATTTAATGCTTTTCTGATACATGTTTAATAATTTTGATACAAAAATTTTATTTTATTTTCAGGATTTAGATTATTTTCAAGATTTAGATTATTTTCAGGATTTTTTTTTTTTTTGACTAAAACTATAGAGGAATTTTCAGAATTTTTTTTAATGAAAACCTACATTTTCAAAACATTATTTAGAAAAATTTTTAGAAAAAAAAATCTCAAAAATTATTATTTTTCAGCTTTTTACATTTTTTTCTTTTTATAATTTTTAGGTTTAATTTTTTATAAATTAGATAAAAAAAAATTTTAGAATTTTAGAAATTTTTTTTTTAATTATTAGATAAAAAAATTTATCCAAATTTTTAATTGTTTTGAAAAAATTAATTGGTATTTTTTTTTTATTTTTGTTTTTTATTTTTTTTTTATTTTTCATGAATTTTTAACCAAAATTTAATGAATTTTTTTTAGATTTTCGCCAGTTTTGATCAATTTTGTTTCAATTTGACTCAAAAAAATCATACTTAGTAAATATTTTGAATTTTTTTCTTTAATTTGTTTGAATTTCTGGTAGAATTTTCTAAATTTTGATTAAAAACCCGAAGACTCTGAAAGCCATTTTCAATTTTAATGAATTTTCCTTCAGAATTCGTCGAAATTCGAATTCGTCGAGAAATATTCGAAAATATTTTAATTTTTTTTTTTAATTTTTAATATTTTTAATTTCCAAGCTTGTTTTTCTAATAATTTTTCTTTAATTTTTAGGTAAAACTTGCATGATTTTGAAGAAAAACTCGCACATGCCTCTCAAAATTCATTCAATGCGAAACACTAACTAAACACTCAACATTGAAACACGATAATCAAAGCAACAAGTTCCATGTTTTCATGTCGTAGTAGGAAGAACATTAAAAATCATGTACCGAAGCATCATTATAGAAGTCATCAAGATGCATTCATTCACTCGTTGCCGTGTTTGCTCGAACGGAGGATGGAGGATGATGATACAAAAACGGCAGTAGTTGAAATTCAATCAATCTTCGCTAATACGGTGATTAGCAAATTGCTCTGTGCGAAAATTATGTAACGAGGATCACGTGTGTGTCGCTCATCACACGAATCTCGAATGACAAGAACATCATAAAAGACACATTTTTTTGTTTGCGTGTGACGAGAGATGAAAGATTTACTCGATGACACACTCTAAGCTCAAATACTTTAATGGGAAAAATGATTTATATTGTTTGTGTCAACAATCTCTCGACGTTTTTCTCTCTCTCTCTCTTCGCAGAAAATTATTATCAATTTCTTTTGTTTTCCATTTTCTGGCATATTCTGTGTGTCGAGCTGTGGTAACGGCATCACGTGAATTGTCAAAAGTACACTGAGATGTATTTTTTATTACGTGCTCGATACATTTCAATTTTTCCCCGGGAATTTGTCGCTCGTTTTTTGATGGATGGACGAAATATGCAGCGCGAATTGATTAGAAATTTAATTTAGGATGCTCTAGAATAATTTTGAAATTTTTTGAAAAGTCAAAACTCTGACTGAAAAAATTAAAATTTTACCAAAAGTCGTCAGTTTTTTAATTTTTCATAATTTAAAAAAAAAAATTAATTTTTAATTATTTTTAAAAAATATTATTTTAAGTTTTTTATTTTTTTTTTATCATTTCTTTGAAAATTTATGTCATATTATAATTAAAAATTTTTTTTAAAGATTTTTCTTATTGATTTTTTTAATGTCTCCTATGAACATCTAAAAATCGAATGAACCAAAAAAAAAAAAATAAAATTATCAAAATATTTATGATTAAAATTATCAATTTTTTCGATAATTTTTTTTTGGGAAAATTTTTAATATTTTTTTAACTAATAAAATTTTTTTTTCTTATATTTTTATAATAAAATATTCAATAAAATATTCAATAAAATATTTATTGAATTAAAATTTTATTATTTTTTTAAATAAAAATTTATTCATTATGTATGATTTTCACCTAATAATTTTTTTTTTAAATTTAAAGATCAAAACTTTTATAAAGGCAAAAAAAAATATTTTTTTAGAAGAATAATTCCCAATTTTATTAATTTTTGGCCAAAATTCTTACTTAACATTTTCTTACGATTTTATTTAGGTTAATTTTTTTTACATGAAAGTAACAATTAAAAAAAAATAACAAAAATAAATTTTGAGAGGCAAAAAAATTACCTGCTAATGGTAATCCAGGTCCCAAACACTCAAGAATGTAGTAGGAAACGGGCGTTTCTGTGGCAATGGAAGACTTTTCGGGACCCACGTACGCATTAAAGTACGTGCAATTGTTGTAGTAGTAACGACTGCTCCACAGCTTGTCACCTAAATCGCAAGTGATGCATTGCGGTTCTTCCCTGTAATTTCTAAATAGTTTAAAATATTTGCGAGATTTTAGCAAAGCACTGGCACACCAAAGCAATTCGAATTGCTGTACGAATTTGTTTAAAGTTAGTCTTGGTAATTTTGAGAGAATTTACATAAAAAATTATACGACAGAGTTTATAGGAACGGGAGAGCTTTAACAGGAAAATCATGCAAATTTAACGTAATTTTGGTGAAATTATAACATTTTTTTTTGTGAATGCACGCCAAAAGCGTGAAATAACATTTTTCAACTTTTATCAGGGGGGATTGTTACCTCGGATCGCTTGTTATGGGATTCTTCACTTTGTAGAGATGCTGCTGCCCAGGCTTCTTGTCTTGCGTTCCCAAATAATACACTTCGTGATTGGAGGTGTCCCAAGCGAGAATTTTCAGAACCTACGAAAAAAAAATTTTTTTTTTAAATAAATTTTTCATGATTGATTGAAAACAAGCCAAATAAAAACTTTTTTTTTTAAAAAAAATCCCACACAATTATTGTGACAAAAGCACAAAAAAAAACAGAAAAATATGTTATGTTATTTCTGTCACTCGTCACTCACTCACGCTGCTTATGTTATGTGTCAGGAGCAGAAAACACAAAATATATAATCTAAAACAATAAATTACCTCGTATTTACCATGTGTTAGCACAATTATTTGTTCTGCCGTCTTCGAATTTCGGGTACAAAATGATAGATTTTCGCATATTAGAATAACATGAGCGACAAACGAATGACGGAATAACAGCCCCGAAACAAATTATGTGTGTGAGGAGAACAAAATATAAGAGGAGGAAAAAAAAGAATAAAAATAAAATAAAATAAGTGAGTGATGAAAAGGAGCAAAAAAAAGTTATTAAAAGTAGAAGGATATAAGAAATCATAAAAATAATGCATGAAAATAAAAATAAAAGAAATAACGCAGAAAATACCTTCAGAAAAACAAGACGCGTATTTGGAATTTTTTACCGAAATTTTGAACGAACTTAGCAACGGTTTTTCTGGATTAATTTAATTTTTAAAAAAATAATTTTTTAATAAAAAAAAAAAATCTAAAAATTTATTGAATAATTTTATTAAGAATTAAATTGAATTAAGTCTTGAATTTAATTTAAATTTTGTATTTTAATTTTAAATTAATTTTAATTTTCAATTATTTTTTTTTGACAAAAATTACAAAAAAAAAGAAAAAATTCATTCAACAAAAAGAAATTTTTTTAAGTATTTTTTTTTACTTTATGCTTTTTTAATAAAAAATTAATTAATTATTTTCAAACTTAACTATTTTCAAATTTTCATTAAAAGTTTGAAAATAATTGAACAATTTTTTCTTGAAAAACATTAAATATGAAAATATTTTAATTTTTTTTGGTTTTAATTTTTTTTCTTTTTTTTGTAATTTTTGCTGAAATAAATAATTCAGTTCAATTTCTTATGTCAAAATATTAATTAATAAAAAAATTATGTTAATTTAAATTAATTTTAATTTTATTTTTAATTAATTTTACATTAAATTTAAATTTTAAAAAATTATTTAAAACCTTTGTCATTTTAATATTTTTTAATCAAAAATAAAAAAAAAAATAAATTAAAATAAAAATAAAAAAAAAATATTTTTTTTTAAATAAATAAATTTAAAAATTTAATATTTTTTTTGACACTAAAAAATTAAAGTTTTTCTAAATAAAATTAATTTTATAAATTATTTATATCAAATTTTTTGACAAAATTAATAAAATCAAATTTTTAATCGTTGCTAAGTCCGTTACTTTCTTCCGCAAAAAAAAAAAAAAAAAAAAAATAAGGAGACGTCATATTTTTTATGTGTCTTTAACTGTTTACTATACATGCGAAAAAAAAACGAGTGACGAACAAATTTCCGAATGAACAATAAAACGAAAACTTGTGTCATGAATTTCGTCTCCCATATTTTCGCAAACACACACACATGAAATTAAGAAGAAAACGAAGAAGAAGAGATATGATGGATTACCAGATAGGCTTACAACTTTTAACGCACCGCACACATATTTGTTTTACGAGCAAAATTGTCGTCTCTCGTTAAATTAGTGCGTCGTCATCAAAGCTCCTTTTTCGAGATAGACTAATTTTATTTTGCTTCCAACAGATGTTGGCTTGATGATAGAAGGCAAGGATGGATGGATGACCGTCCTTGATCCGATTTTCCGAATGACTTTTCTCGAATAAAAATGTAAATTGATCCATTTTTTTTGTACGTTAACCCGAAATTTGGTCAATTTTTTCGATGAAGAGTAATTAGGTTTTCGATTTCCTTGAAATTCGAGCTTTATTAAACATTACTCGAGAGTTTGTCGACACTTATGAGATGATTTTTTAATAGCAGTCACATGTGTGAGCGACTTGTTATTGTCCAAAATGTAATATTATTAACACATTTCCTTCACTCTATGAAATTCTCATTTTCCTTCTGATTCAACGACGACGACGACACGGAATTATGAGATGGAAAAAAGAAAGAAATGTGTGCGCAAAGTTACTTTTATTACTTTTATATGGAGTTTTCTTTTTGCGAACACGACGACACATGAGAGAAGAAAATTGACTAAAACTTTTTCTCATCTTTTATCACACAACATCACCTTCTTCTTTCCTGTCGTCTACATCGTCGTCGATTCGATTGTTGTCATAGAAATGGCGCGTTAATATGCTCGAATATATGTCGTGCATGCAACAGATATGCTTCTCTGCAGAATTTTTCGAACATTCGACGATATGATAATGTGATTCAATTTGCAATATTTCCATCGCTTCTTCGTTTTTCCCAGAAAGAAAAAAAAACTCTTTCATTTATTTTCATGTCTCTCATTCTCTTTTCTTATGTTAAGCAGGTTTTAACATAAATTTAATATAAAGAGGAAAAGAAAGTGTTCGATAGGTCAGTCGATCAAACTCACCTCGTATCGACCATGCGATAAAACGGCAATTCGTTGCTGCGTGATGGTAACGTGCTTGATGTGGGTAAAATGTTCGGTGTCGCTCTCCTGGATGCCAGCTAGTAGCAAAAAACTGTCACCATCTGGCGAGAAGACGGGATGTTGCACCATATCGAGCCATTCTTTTTCCGGTGCACGTTCAGAATGATTCTAAAAGAGGAAAAAAAGTAAGGAAGGTAAGTTAGGAACCGCAAAAGTGATGATAGAAGATAATTTTTGACACGAAGAAATGTATTTTTTTATTGAATTTTCTTTTACAAATAACTTTTCAGCATTTCTCATAGAAAATTGAAATTGTTCGAAGGTAAGTTTTTAAGGCTTTAGTTAACTCTGTGAAGTAATTCTACCATGATGCTGATGAAAAATGATGATATGAAGGCGATACAAAAGATTTGCAACAAGGCATTGTGAGCGATTCTACTTAAAGACAGATACTTATAAGAATACAGAGGATATGCTAAATGACACGGAGTTACTTGACATGAAGCAAAGAGTTTACTTTAACGTTCTGAAACTTATTGACAAAGCCAAGAATGATCTGATCCCGTCCTATGGGCGAAAAACGGGTCAGATTGATCCTTTAAGAACAAGAAAAGTAGGTTCAGTTGGAAAATCTGCTCAGCCTATGGCTGCTAAAAGCAGACTTCCATGATTTAATATGACAAAGATGATGAGTGAAAATGAAGATTTAAGATGATGAGTGAAGATGATGAGTGAAGATGATGTTTAAAATGATGATTAAAGATGATAAGTAAAGATGATGTTGAAGTTGATGGGTTTGATCAAGATGGTTCAATTAAAGAGAGTGAGAGAGAGATAACTGGCATGGGAGGGGTCGTTAAGCCCTGGTTGCCCTGCTGCCCATTAACGGTTCAATCTGACCCCTTAAGGGATCAACCTGATCCGCTTTTGAGCCTGTCATCTGTAGACCCAAAATATTGAATCTTTCAAGAGATCATTATATGAGCCCTTAAGAGGTCAATATGATCCCTTAAGATATCAAATTGATCTCCTGGAGTGATTAAATTCACCTCTTGAAGGGATCAATTTGACCTCTTAAGGGTTCATAATGATCTCTTGAAAGATCTAATTTTTTGGGTCTGTACATGATCGACTCGAAAGGGGATCAAGTTTATCCTTTAAGGAATCAGATTGACGGAACAAATTGATCCCTAAATTAAGGGATCAAAAAATTCCTTCAAGGGATCAGTTTGACTCCTGAAGGGTCAATTTGACCCCTTAAGGCTTTTTTCGCCCATATATGTAAAATCTAATTTTTCGTCGCAATAAATGACAAAACAAAGAACATAGAACACTAAAATGAAATATAACTGATTGGTTAAAATCATCTGTACGAGATGAACCCATCGAAAAAGTAAAAAAAAAGTCTTAAAAACAATGGAAATCAGAAGGATTTAAAGTCCCAAACTGATGATCTGGTCTATTAGAGTAGATTCACTCCACAGGAAGTCATCATGTAGTTTTAATCGCCACTGAATTTATTGATCCCCATCATTTAACTTAAATCCTTGTCTAGAGAGACAAACACTCGGATGCATTTAATTATTTTAATCCAATACACAAGTATCCAATTTATCAATGGAATAAAATTACAAAATAAATAAATAAACAACTTGTACTCTCTGCACTGCTTCTCTCTTTCCACGCTATACATATGGATGAGAAGCCACAATTTGATGCCAAAAATTTTTAATAACATTTCTGTCTTATATGCTATAAATTCCTCATAAGCATTCCAACTGCTACTGAGAACAGTAGAGGGAAGTAAAAATTCAACAACTTCACATGAACATAAATAAAATGCATCATTTCAGTTGCTTGCCTTTGCCAAAATAATCAACATCCACAGCAACATCATCGAGCTTCGACGAGAGCAAATAATCAAAAATACAGAGAGACATTTTGATTTTGTTGATGATGTTTGACGTGTGATTGTACGAGGAAGCCACCACTGACATCGTGAGTGAGTGACGAAAAGCATTAAATTTATGATGAATTTTCGGCAATATTTATTATGTATCTTCGTTACTTGACTAATAAATTATTCAGGAACGTATCGTATTTTGGACATTATTATTATTAAAGCTCATCATTCTTTTTTTCCTCTGCGAGTTCTGTCTCTTTTTGCTACTGATGCTGCTGCTGTATAAATGATGAGCGCAAAAAAATATGAACGACGGAAAAATAAATAAAAATGAAAAAAATAACATTTTGCTTGTTTCGCCCTCTTCTTGAAATCCTCTCGCAGCGCTACGTGCGTTTGAAGGCAAACAAAAAAAAAGGCGACTTGCGTCATTTATTTTTGTCAAATTAATGTTTCAATATGGCATCGAGTGCTGTTACTACTGCTCGCGTGCTCCAGCATTGTTCGATTGCTCGACGAAAAGTTGAGTTAAAGTTTTTTTTTTTCAATTTAAATAAGAACGAATTTCGACCAAAATTCATCAAATTAATTGAAGTTGGTTCGTCATTGTTAACATTTTTCTCTGTTAATGTTGTTATTGTTGTATATTGGATGCCTTAAATAATTTATCAGGCCGACATTTATAATAGAAATTCTTGATTTGATTATATTTTTGCACCAACAAAGGCGAAATTTGTTTGCTTTTTCGTTTACGTAAATTAAATTTTCGCAGCGACTTACTTCGATGCAGGTCCAGTTCGGTGCGAGACACAGTGTCACAACGCTGTACGTTTGGGATCGCGTCATCCACACCACCGAAATTTCGTGATTCGTTGTGCCAACCCATCTGGCAGACACGAGATAATAATCCCTGTGAGAACGAGAGAAAGAAAAAAAAATGGTTTCAATTAATATTTTTTTTCTACTTTTTTTTTTTATTTTCAGTGACTTACTGTTCATCGAACGCCAAGGGTGGCTTCACGCGCCATCGTTGTGGATCTGTGGCGTTCGCCAAATCCACAACCCATAACGTAACTTCAGGATTTAGAGTGCCTGGTGTGGGATATCTCACAGTTTTCGATGCTGGAAAAGTTCCGCCGTTATCGAGACCCGAAGCTCGTAATATTGTCGTTGACGAGAACCACGGGTATTCCATTTCGCCAACATTTGTGTCGTTAAATGAGGCATACATGATATGCGTACCGTCAGGCGATCCCCAAACAGCTTCGTCCGATTGGAATATTTCCTCTGTAATGACAAACGAAAAAGAGAGAGAAAAGTTGGATTACAAAAAATAAACTATTCAATTTCAATTCATTTCCACAAACAAACAACATGAACCGACATACACACACACAAGCAAAAAAGAGTCGAAAAATTTCGGAATGGCAAGAAGATTGAATTTTTATTTGGAGTAAATGTCAAGAAAAAACACAAGTGTCCTGTGGATCGAAAATGGGTGAGTTTTACTGTTTTAGAGATTAAAATTTAAGATGGTAAGTTATGATTTTTTTTCTTAAAAGTTTAATTGACAGCTTTGATATGAAGTTCCAAGTCTTAAAATTAATTTTTAAATCTGTATAACCTTTCGATAGTAAATTATCAATTTAAATTTGATCTCTGTATATTTTCAGCATGCAAAAAAAATTCGAAAGTCTAAGCGAGGAAAATGAAGTTTTATTCATTTTAATTTTGGACTCGTTATATGTATGGCAATCGGAAGACTTTGAAAAGACAACAGTCCAGAAATTTTACTAAAATTCAAAACCAGTTTTTCATCTTGAATATCAACAAATATACCTATGCTATACCTGCAATAAAAACAACTTGGTCACTTGAAATAAATGAATTCAATTGTTAAAAGCTTGAAGAGCAGTTCCCAGGTAATAGATATCTTAGTTTTACATACAAAATGTGATAATTAGTGTTCCCGTATCTGAAGAAGCTGCCGCTTGTTGGCTACGAAAATGCACTGAGGAAAGTTGATGAAGAATCAAAGTCAAAATCAAAAAATTAATCAAATTGGAAGAAATTGAAAGAACCATCAAACAGAAAGCAATATTGATATTCGAAACAATTTGATGATGATGATTCTATTCCAAAATAATTTGCCAAAATATCCATTGACCTAGAAGTGGTTATGAATCTTTCAATATGACATGATTTCATCAAATCATTAATAGAGGTCATAACCGATATAACTTCATTAAAAAAAACTAATTATTGATCATTTCTTAAACGAAGTCAGGGTTTTAAAATTTGATCCTGGTTTAGAGCCTCTAAATTAGAGGATAAAAAATAGAATAGAAAAATAGAACCTTTAAGAATAGAAAAGTAAGAAGTAACTTAAAAAGATCTGAAATTCCTCCAACTTTTACTTGACGGGCAGCGTCACACTGTGAGAGAGACATTTGATTGAACACACGAATCCAGCATATATGACATTGATTACAAAAGACTTTTTTGTTGTTGTTGTACTATTTCTCTGCAGAGCTTTGACTGATTATATTGATGTAGTGAAGGAGAAGTTGGATCACACAAAAAAAAACGACTTTAATGCATATAAAAAAGGGGACAGAAATATAAAGGATTTATTCAGTTTCCTTTTTTTTTGCTGCTTTCTTCGTTACTTCTCTCATCCATCCATCTCTAAAACCATCCGAGCATTTTTTTCGTATTAAAAATGTAATACGGGTGAAGACTTTGAATGAATAGATAGCAGATATTGATACGTCGCTCATCGTCGACGTCGTCTTCTTGCAAGAAAATAAAAAAAAACACGACATAAAAAAGTCGATGTACAAATATTCGAGTATTGATATCATAAATTTTTTATTAGATTTTTCTTCGTATTTTTTTGCTTGGATCATTAGAAAGTCGTGATTTCTTGTCTGATCCGCTTCGTATCAATAAAGAAAAGAAAAATTGGTGACGAGATGATGACGAAAGGAAAACAGAACTATATCAAAAATTGATTTAATATACGGATCGTCATTCAATAATGCGGAGGTTTCGGCGGGTTGATTTTGCAACGGAAGAAAAAAAAGTTGGTTTGTTAAAATATTCTATTAAATTTTTGCAGTTTTATCTTCCTTTTATTTGTTATGATAACTATTAATGCTGATGGATGGAAGACAGGAAATTGGGATTTTTTATGAAGTGATGATTTTTATCAGTCAATGGACAGTTTTTGACGCTTTAGGGGCGATCGGAAGGGAATCGAAAGCTTTATGAGGACATAAAGATATTTTTAAGGTTTTTTTAATGGAAAACTCTACTTGAAAATATGCTATATAAAAAAATTGCAAAATTCGAAAGTCAAAGAAAAAAAAATTGTTAATTCGTTCAAAGGATCAATTTTAAGCATACAGCTCGATTTTCAGTCAAAAAATTTAACTTTTTTCTGATTACTTAAAGCCAAGACCATTTAACTCACCTTGATACAGCCAATCTGGAATGCCATTGTAGATTAAATCGGGATGCCCGGTAGTTGTTATGCGAATGTCTTCTTCATCGGAGGGTGATTGTCTTACAAAAATATCATTATCAACAACTAAAATTAACGCTGTCGTATTGCCGAGCCAGCGAGCGCTTTGCAATCGTGTTCGTTGGACTTTCGGCGAATCTTTCAACCGCACCGGCATATGATGACTGGGGAAAAAATAAAAAAATGAAACATGAAACCAATTTTCTTACTTCAAAAAAAAAAGTAAAAAATTGTCTTTCGTCTCTTGAGAAGAGAGAGAAAAACGGAAGAAGGAACGCGCACAGAGAAAAACGAGAGATAATAATCATCGAATTTAATACGGAAACTTTTTACTTCTTTTTTTTGCTTTAACAAGACATGTATCAGACAAGAACAGATCAAAGATAACTTTTGTACGCTGTTAAAACGCTTGATGGAAAGAAAAACAAGCGAAATTTGATAAGGAAGGAAAATTATGTGCAATCGATGGGTAAAGAAGGAAAAAGTTTCCGCTTCAAAATTTCGTTATTTGAGTAACTCCCGTCTTCGTGCCGCGACAACGACGACATTAATTAAGCACAGTGAAAATTGCGTTCCTTTTATTGCTGGAAAAACACAAGAAAAAAAATGTAAAATACTTACTCATTGGTTACATCATATACCGTATACAGCGCAGTGGATGTGTATCGAAAAACCTTGGAGAGAGATAAAAAGAAAGAAAAAAATTGCAGATGATTTTCATGTAAAATGACTGAAGTAGACAAGTAGACAGAAAGAGACCACTTGAGTATTTCTTCAATATTTGATTTGGTTCAATAGTTTTATGCAGTTCTTTTTCTCCTTTTTATTTATGTAAAAAGAGTCATCGAAATGGAAAGAAACGAAGAAAAATTGTTAAAAATTGCAAAATCCTCTTTTTTCTAAGGAGAAATATTTTTTTTTATTGGTTTTGAGCGTACTTTTCATTATTCGTATTTATTTCGTTCTCGTTATTTGTACGAAATTTGCAAATAATTTCGTAGAAGAGAATATCTATTCGTGACACAATGAAAAGAGTTTTTATGGTTTCAGCAATTAAGTGTAAGACTCTTACGAACAATAATATTTGGTCGATACAAGTTGTTTTAAAGTGTTAAGAGCGCCTGGAGTGTCATTTTGTATTCTATTTTTATTTTAGTTTTTCATCAGTTTTAATACATTTTGAGAAAAATTGGTAAGAATTTTTAGTTGTTTGTCTGTCTTTATGAGTTTATATTGAATGAGGAGTACAAAAATGTGAAATTTATTTGATTTTCAATAAAATTTGTAAGATTAAAAAAAAAATTATGATAAATTTTTTACTTTTGATGTTATTTAATCCGTCAAAATTTTTCCATGAGGATTTAAGCGAATTTAATTAAGAAAATTGTTTAAATTTCACATTTTTGTACACCTCATGCTATAAAAACTCATTCTGATAAACTGAAAATGACCAATTTTCTAAGTCAAATTTTTCCTTTGAGTCAAAATTTGTAATTTTTAATTATTTTGGGTCATTTTTTTAATAAAAATCCTTTTTTTGATCAAAAATTTCCATTAATTTTTTTTTTGAGATATTTCAAAAAACTGAAGATTTTTTTAAAACAAAAAAAAATTATTTAGAACCAAATGTCAAATTTTTCCTTTGAGTCAAAATTTTTAATTTTTAATTATTTTGGATCTTTTTTAATAAAAATTACTTTTTTTGATCAAAAATTTCCATTAAATTTTTTTTTTGAGATATTTCAAAAAATTGAAGGTTTAAAAAAAAAAAAAAATTATTTAGAATAAAATTTTAAAAATATTTTTAAAACATTTTCTTTTCATGAAAACTTTTACAATTTTTTTTTCAATCCAAACTTGACTGGAAGCTACTTCAAACAAACATTATCTTGTCACTTTTTTCCCATTTTCTCTCAAACCAAAAGTTGTTGTCCACATAAAACAATACCTGAACAATGTCAGATATTTATGAGAGAGAAAAGTCGTTGCAGCAAGTGCAAGTGACGATAATCGGATTAATTTGTTGTACAAATACCCTGATTCGGTCTTGTGCTGTCTAGAAAGCGATAAAGAGTGTAAAATATTGCATGGCTTCCCATTTTTTCCAAAAATAAAAAAAATCTCAATCAATATGTTAATGAACTAGTAACCTCAACACGTAATAAGTTAATGAGCTTTTCCATGCCTTTTTCGGTTACGAAACTAGCAGAAAAACAAACAAATTTGAGCAACAGGTTACTTTTATTGGTTCCATCCTACTCACTCTCATTGTGCTGTTAACTGTCATCACTTGTAAAAATATCACCACGAACAGCCGACCAACCGACAAAAAATCCAATACAATGTCATCATCTTTTTTTTATGTTTTTTCATAACGGAACAAACCGTTTAAATTGCCATCATATAAAAACCTAATTTTTGGCTCATCTAGCAAAAAAAAAATATATTGTACGAGTAACAGGTGTGTCTCCTTTTAATCGCCAAAAATTCAACAACGAAGAAAAAAGGCAAAAGAGAGAAAATCGAAAACTTATCTGATTAAAATCATAATTTTGTATTCATTCCCGCAGGAGGCAGACTGTTGCTATAAATAACGAACGACTCGAGTGTCATCAATTGCATTTTTTTCTCTCTTTTTTTTTTGTTATTTCCTTCGTTGTTCCCATGAGGACGGTTCAGCTGCTGCTGCTGCTGAAATTGTCACAACTAATGAAAAATCCCACACACAACATTCGACGGAAAAAAAATCTGCAACGACACTATCGCTCCATTGTTATGCACAATTGGATATTTCCATTCAATTTGCCACAAGTTGCGATAATGATCGGAGCCACTTAGTGTGCCTTGTCTCGTCGCCGCATGCAACTGTCCCTATTGTGTTCCCCCAGATTTGGTGTGGTTAGCAACACGCAAAAAGTCATCCCAACAATTTTTCTTTTTTTTTTTTGGGGGAAATTCGTCGTTTTGCGAGGAGGAGATGCAGTCATGCAAAAACGAATACACAAAAAAAAACTTATGAAATTATTATGAAGTGTTCAGACCGACACACAACTACTGTTAGAGAGAAAAGTTTTATTTTTTCTTTTTTGCTTGGTTTTTATTGAAATTTCAACATATTGAGTAACCAAATGTTTGCCCCAATGCGAATTTTAAAATTTTTGCCCCAATGCGAATTATAAAATTTTTGCCCCAATGCGAAATTTTTGCCTCAATTGCGTATTCTAAAAATATTGCCCCAATGCACATTGTTAGGTAACGAGTTCTTTATCACGTTAGGTAACTCACAGCATGCATTGGAGCAAAATTTTTTAATGTGCATTGGGTTAAAAATTTTAAAATGTGCATTAGGACAAAATTTTACAAATGTTCATTGGGTTAAAATGTTAGAATTTTTACAGGGACAAAATTTTTAAATGTTCATTAGGTCAAATGTTAGAATTTTTATAAGGGAAAAATTTTACTATGTGTATTGGGATAACATTTCAAAATGTTCAATGGGGAGTTCAATTATTTCAAATTTCCTATAAAAAATATTTTTATGAAAAAATTCCCTAAAAAGTTAAAAAATAAACGAAAATTCTATAAAAAAAAAATCGTTTATTTTTAACTTTTTAGTGCATTTTTTTCATAAAAGAAGAATATTTTTAAAATATTTTTCTTTTATATTTTTTTTCATTTCCATTGTATTAAGTAGCATCAAGCCACCATCAACATTTGTACCAAAAATTGCGGATTTAGTTGAGAATAATAATTTGAGAACGCCACTTCAGAGAAATGTTAGTCAAACAAAACAACAATGATAATCGCCATAATAATCTCCTTTTCTCGTTTTCTGTCGTTTCTCGGTCTCAACTAATGTTCGACAACTTAAATAAATGCAATTTTTGCATGAAACTTATCAAATTAAGTCGTTGTATTGTGACTATATGACTTGGGGACTTGACGTTGCACGGAAACGAGAATCTTCCGGTGCTAAAGTGGGAGTAAAAGCGTTTTTAATGTGAGTTAAGAAACAATTTTTTCGCACCTTTTCTGCTGTTTTTCCTGTGAAAAGTGACGCAAAGCGGAGGGAAATGGCGTAATTGTCGCAAAAATAGACAAGATATGCTCTAATTAGCTTCCGATGAGTTTTGAAAAAGTTTAAGTGCTAAACTTTTGGACAGGAAAATTATGATTTTTTTTTATTTTTATTTAAAATTTGAATATTTTGAGATCTTGAATATTTTTAAAAATGACACAAAGTAACTTACAAATGTTGTCTGATAAGCTTTGTCTTTAAAATTTGTATTTCTATTTTTTTAAAAAATTATTAATTAATTTGCACTACAGAAATTTTAATTAATTTAATTAAATAATTTATTTAAAAGAAAATATAAAAAATTATAAATAAATTATATATATTTAATGTAAAAAAAAAATATTATAATTTTAAAATAAAAAAGAATTTTTCTTAAAATTCTTTAATTAATGTAAAAAATTTTTAAAAATTTAAATTAATTAAAAATAATTTTTTTATATAAAAATATTAAAATAAAAAAAAAATTAATTAAAATTTTAATTAAATTTAATTTAAAATTTTATTTAAACAATTTTTTTGTTCAAAAAATTATTTTATTAAAAATTTTGTTCCAAGCAATTTTTTCTATCCATAAAACTTATTAAAAATTAAATTAATTAAAATAATAAAATAAAAAAATATTTAGTAAAAAATCTTCAACTTTGTTAAAAAAATTATAAAATAACATAGAAAAATAATTTTTGATGAATATTTTTATTTTATTTTATTTTTTTACGGAAATAGAAAATTGGCGTTACAGAAAAACTTAATTTTTAAATAAATTCCAATAAAAATGTTATTTTAAAAAAATCTAAATTAATTCGATTACAAGATTGAAGAAATACCAGGCGTCTCCTCAGGTTCAGTTCAAATAAATAAAATGACTACGTGACAAAAATGTAAAATTTCGGTACTTACATGCTTAATATTATGTTTAAATAGTACATATCTTAAATCAGTAGAGCATTGATAACCTTTAACATTAAGTTGCCTCTGTTGGAACAAACAAAAAAAAGCAGAAAGAGAGAAAAAGGGAATGAGGGATAAAAGCATTAGTAACCTTTTCCTTATCATTATTCCATTTCGCGTGTTGCTTTCTCCTTCGTTTCGTTCTCGTCGTCTCTCTTGTCTTGCATAAATCATTTTGTGTGCGAGTGTGACATTTATGCGGGTTGTCGGGAGACGACGAGAATTAGCTGACACGATGGAGACATCAATCACGCGCTCGCTCGCTCTTACCATTGTATGATTTGTAACCAATAATGTAACAGAATCATTGGCAGTGTCAAAAATTGCAAGGCCTCCTTCATCATTTTGGAATACGAATTTCGTGTTTGTGACCCATGATGAGGGTAAACGGTGTGGTGCAACGTCACCTTGTAAAAATTCATCGAAGCGCATCCGTCGTCCGGACCAATAAAGTAATTCGTCGACATAACTAAGGATTAAAATCCGGATTTTTTTGTGAAAAAAAAAATATTCAGGAAAATGGCAAAAAAGGCGCTTACCCTAAGAGATAAATTGCTGTTACGATTCCCGCTATTACAAAATTTATGACGAGCAGTGAGAAGATGATACTGCGCCAGTTGTGACCCTCGGGTCCGTACGCGAGTTCATCTTCTTTTGACTTTTCTGTGCCGCCCACTTGCAAGGTTTCGTCGGCTGGCAGACGCCACGATCCGCCTCCGCCTCCACCCTTGTCGGTGGTCACATTGGCGTGCATTGCATATGGCTGTGTCGCCGCAGCTGCTGCTTTGGCTCGTATGTGCTACGGAGCCCGACTGTCGACGCGTTTCCCGGGTCGTCGCCACGCTTAAATCACAACTTTACGGCACGGAGCAGCTATAACGTCGACGTCGATGGTGACATGCGAGTTGTTGTGTTGTCCAGTCAATGGCTTTGGTTTTACACACGAAAATCGGCCTGTAAAATAACAGTAAATTATTATTTTTTTTTCGAGTTTTTATGGGCGACGTGCAAAGAGCAGATAAAAAGTTGATGAACATGTTCTTTAAACTCTCGCAAAGTTTCGCTCCATGTGTCGCTGGCACATAAAACTTTTTAATTTCACACACACACACATTTCTCTTCGTTAGTTTATTATCGTCGATGTCGTTGTTACTCTCGCCATGCTACCCAATGAACACTTTTTAGCTAATTTTGAGGCTTTCATGAATTAAAAAATAATTTTCAAGTTTTTTGATGTTTTTTTTTTGCAAAAATCCCAGGGTTAAAAAAACTTTGACTTAAACTTTAACTTTGACTTAAAAACTTAAGAGACTTAATTTTTAACTTTGGTTAAGTCATCTAAAAATATTTTTGCCTTTTTTTGAGAAAAAAAAATTATTTTTTTTTTAATTTTAAAAAATTTTTACAACATGATAAATTTTTTAGAAAAAAAAAATAAAAAGATAAATATTTTTGACTTAAGACGAACTTAAGACTTAAATTATTCTTTAATTACTCAATTATTTAGGTATTTTTTTTTAAATTAAAAAAAATAAATTTAAAATTAAATTAAATTAAAACTTAAATTAAATTAAATTAATTTGAAATTATTTAACGAGAATTAATTAAACGAGTTCAAAAATATTTTAGATTATTTTACTTAAGTTCAAAATTAAGTCTCTTAAGTTTTTAAAGTTTACGTCAAATTTTTCTCAGCCTTGGAAATGTGAAAAATAATCAAAAAATGCAATTTTCAATATAAAATGAAACTTTGAGAACAGGGTTGCCAAATATTACAAAAATTATTTATTAACTTTTCTTTTTTATTTGCACAAATTTTTATTTTTTTTTAATTCAAAAAGAGAATTTTAAGAAAGTAACCCTTAAAATAAAATTTTGTATTAAAAAAAATCAGAAAATCTTAATAAACTTTGAAAATCTTACAGTTTTTGGCAACCCTGTTCTTATTTTTACCAATTTTCTATTTTTATTTAGTGATAAATATTGAAAAAAAAAAATAAAAAAAAATTGAAGGTCCTTTTTTAATCCATAAGAGCCTTAAAAAAGTTACAAAGTGTCAACCGGGCAACAAAAGCAGCTCTTGGGACATTAAACATAAACACAAAAACAAAAAGACGATACAATTGCCTTTTGTGTGTTGCATTTTCCTCTCCACTCCACTCTTTTTATTTTATCGCCTGCTGCCTTTCTCGAACACGCCACATAAAATTCCAGAACGATCCGAAAATAAAATAAAATATGACAGCTAGTGGAAAACGTAAAATGAACGAGTTAGTTGCGTTTATCTGAGCATCGCCAAGGCGAGTAGCGAACAAGAAGAAGAAGAGCAAAATAATAGCAGCTGCTTGTTTCTTTTAAAATTTTTTCTCGTGTCTGTAGTACTTTTTCTGCTGCAGAAGCTTTTTCACACAAAGTTCAAGCGCACTTACATGAGACGAGGGCGGATGGAGTACAAAGCAACAACAAAACATGATAACATTCATGAATTTTTCAAAAAGCGTGTTATGGGAACGCGGCACAAAGATGATATGCTGCGGTTCAGTTCGCATCACAAAATGCTCAACTGCTCAAAAGTTGGGCTCGTAATTTATTTAGTGCTTTGTGGCGGTGCATTCAACTTGTTCGGTGAGCCATCAGGTGTTCTTCGTTACGATAGTTTGTCAGATAATTGAGAGAGATCTTTTCGTGTGAAAGGTGAACAATGGACATGGCAAGGTCGTTAACGAGGAAACTTTGTCTTGAGACCATTTTTGGGTGCAGACAAATTTATGGAATGAAAATTGAAGTGCAAGAAAATTTTTTTTTAAATTTTTGCATTTTGTGTTCTATTTAATTTTTAATTATAAAAATTATTTTTAAATACCAATTTACTTATTAATTAATTAAAAATTAAAATAAAAAATCATTTTAATTTAATAATTATTTTTAATTTAATAAAAATTTAAGATTTAATTTTTAAAAAAAATTAAAAATTTAAAAAAAATTATTCTTTGTTTCTATTAATTAAATAAAATTACTCTTTGCTTTTTAAATTTAAATATTTTCATTTTTTTTAAATTTGGATTTTTTGTTGAAATTTAATTTTTATTTTCAATAAAAAATTTAAAAATTTATTTAAAGAAAAAAAAAATTAATTCAAGAAATAATTTTTTTTTTAATTTTGGATTTTTGTTGAAAATTATTTTTTTTTTTATTTTCAAAATTTTTTAAAAATTTAAAAAAAAAATTTAAAAAAATTTAAAAAAAATTTAAAAAAAAAATCAAAACTTAATTCAAGAAATTTAAAAAAAATTGAATTTTTAATAAAAATATTCACTTTGCAAAAAAAAAAATAGAAATAATTTTAAATTATCAAAAATATAAAATAATTAAAAAATATTTTAATTTTTTCTTTTCCTTCAAAAAAAAAATTAACACAAATCCACGATGTCCTTGCTCCGTTTCACACAGAATTACTTTAAATTGCATTGTTGTTAGCAAATCTCGTTAAAGTCACTTAAAGCAAGGCAAGGCGTGAACAAAACACGAAGAAGAAAACGAGAGAATCAAACAAACATTTATCTGGAGCAGCAGAACAAGCTTGTTCGCAGTCTATTTGAAAAAGAAAAATAAAAATAAATAAATAAAATGCAATAAATTCACTATTTTAAAAACTATTACAAAGTTTCGTACTTTGCAATAAAAATAAATAAAACAGAATAAAACGATTACTTTTAATACTTTCTTTCCTTCTCCTTGTCTCTCTTTTATTTCTTTTGAACGACGACGCGTATAAATTTATTTACTCTATTGTGCCGCCCGCTACTTTTTTTCTCTTTTTCTACTAAGTAACAAAGGCGCAGTGCTTTCCTTTTTCCGCTCCGTATTTAATTTTATTTTTCTTTTAACCTCGTGCATGTCGTCCCTTTTATTGGCAGCATTACACAATCCTTTGTGTCTTAAATAAACATAAAGTCCAATATAGCAAAATAATGCTAAATATTAAAATAAAACGAAGCAATGTTTCTTTTTATTTCACTCATCGTGATTTTTTTTGCTCTTTATTTTTATTTTCGTGTTGGTTGTTTGTGTCCCCATTTGCGGACGCGCGCCTTTTATTTGTGCAACGTCCACATATGTGTCACTAATCATAATATATTTACCCTTTTTATATATTTATTTTATTTTTCAACTCCTTCTGCACTTTGTGTGACGGCTTGCTATCACATCAACAAACAATTTGCAGAAAATTTCTGTTTCGAAACTGTTTTTTTATGCGACATTAAAAAATATAAATTTAAATAAAATAAATAAATTTAATAAATTAAAAATAATCGATTTTTTAAGATTAAAAACTGATCAGAGGGCTCTAATTTATCATTTTTAATCATTTTATAACTCAAAACTGCCAAAAAATTGAAACTGAAAAAAAAAATTTTCTTTGACATAGTTTTGTTTTGAAAACTAAATCAAGAAAAAAACTAAATCAAAAACTGTGTCAAAGCAATTTTTGTCAAATCTTGCTCCAAATGGATAAAAATTTGTCAGAGGGCTCTAATTTATCATTTTTAATCATTTTACAACTCAAAACTGCTAAAAAATTGAAACTGAAAAAAATTTTTTCCTTTGACATAGTTTTGTTTTGAAAACTAAATCAAGAGCAAAAAAACTGTGTCAAAAACTGTGTCAAAGCGATTTTTGTCAAATCTTGCTCCAAATGGATAAAAATTTATCAGAGGGCTCTAATTTATCATTTTTAATCATTTTACAACTCAAAACTGCTAAAAAAATGAAACTGAAAAAAATTTTTTACTTTGACATAGTTTTGTTTTGAAAACTAAATCAAGAGCAAAAAAACTGTGTCAAAAACTGTGTCAAAGCGATTTTTGTCAAATCTTGCTCCAAATGGATAAAAATTTGTCAAAGGGCTCTAATTTATCATTTTTAATCATTTTACAACTCAAAACTGCTAAAAAATTGAAACTGAAAAAAAATTTTTCCTTTGACATAGTTTTGTTTTGAAAACTAAATCAAGAGCAAAAAAACTGTGTCAAAGCGATTTTTGTCAAATCTTGCTCCAAATGGATAAAAATTTATCAGAGGGCTCTAATTTATCATTTTTAATCATTTTACAACTCAAAACTGCTAAAAAATTGAAACTGAAAAAAAATTTTTCCTTTGACATAGTTTTGTTTTGAAAACTAAATCAAGAGCAAAAAAACTGTGTCAAAAACTGTGTCAAAGCGATTTTTGTCAAATCTTGCTCCAAATGGATAAAAATTTGTCAGAGGGCTCGTATTTATCATTTTTAATCATTTTATAACTCAAAACTGCTAAAAAATTGAAACTGAAAAAAAAAATTTTCTTTGACATAGTTTTGTTTTGAAAACTAAATCAAGAGCAAAAAAACTGTGTCAAAAACTGTGTCAAAGCGATTTTTGTCAAATCTTGCTCCAAATGGATAAAAATTTGTCAGAGAGCTCTAATTTATCATTTTTAATCATTTTACAACTCAAAACTGCCAAAAAATTGAAACTGAAAAAAAAATTTTTCTTTGACATAGTTTTGTTTTGAAAACTAAATCAAGAGCAAAAAAACTGTGTCAAAAACTGTGTCAAAGCGATTTTTGTCAAATCTTGCTCCAAATGGATAAAAATTTGTCAAGAATTTATCATTTTTGTCAAATCTTGCTTTGGCTCAAAAAAACTGTGTCAAAAACTTTTTTCTAATTTATCATTTTTAATCATTTTACAACTCAAAACTGCCAAAAAATTGAAACTTTGAAAAAACTAAATCAAGAGCAAAAAAACTGTGTCAAAAACTGTGTCAAAGCGATTTTTGTCAAATCTTGCTCCAAATGGATAAAAATTTAAATCTTTTATCATTTTTAATCATTTTATAACTCAAAACTGCTAAAAAATTGAAACTGAAAAAAATTTTTTCCTTTGACATAGTTTTGTTTTGAAAACTAAATCAAGAGCAAAAAAACTGTCATTGTCAAAGCGATTTTTGTCAAATCTTGCTCCAAATGGATAAAAATTTACAGAGGGCTCTAATTTATCATTTTTAATCATTTTATAACTCAAAACTGCCAAAAAATTGAAACTGAAAAAAAAAAATTTCCTTTGACATAGTTTTGTTTTGAAAACTAAATCAAGAGCAAAAAAACTGTGTCAAAAACTGTGTCAAAGCGATTTTTGTCAAATCTTGCTCCAAATGGATAAAAATTTGTCAGAGGGCTCTAATTTATAATTTTTAATCATTTTACAACTCAAAACTGCCAAAACTGAAAAAAAATTGAAACTGAAAAAAAAATTTTTTCTTTGACATAGTTTTGGTTTGAAAACTAAATCAAGAGCAAAAAAACTGTGTCAAAAACTGTGTCAAAGCGATTTTTGTCAAATCTTGCTCCAAATGGATAAAAATTTGTCAGAGGGCTCTAATTTATCATTTTTAATCATTTTACAACTCAAAACTGCTAAAAAATTGAAACTGAAAAAAAAATTTTCTTTGACATAGTTTTGTTTTGAAAACTAAATCAAGAGCAAAAAAACTGTGTCAAAAACTGTGTCAAAGCGATTTTTGTCAAATCTTGCTCCAAATGGATAAAAATTTGTCAAAGGGCTCTAATTTATCATTTTTAATCATTTTACAACTCAAAACTGCTAAAAAATTGAAACTGAAAAAAAATTTTTCCTTTGACATAGTTTTGTTTTAAAAACTAAATCAAGAGCAAAAAAAAACTGTGTCAAAGCAATTTTTGTCAAATCTTGCTCCAAATGGATAAAAATTTATCAGAGGGCTCTAATTTATCATTTTTAATCATTTTACAACTCAAAACTGCCAAAAAATGAAAATTTTCCTTTGAAACTCAAAAAAAAAAATCAAAAACTGTGTCAAAAACTTTTTTTTGACAAATTTGCTCCAAATAGTTTTGTTTTGAAAACTAAATCAAGAGCAAAAAAACTGTGTCAAAAACTGTGTCAAAGCCAATTTTTGTCAAATTTTTACTGACAAAAATATTTAATGAAAATAAAAAAAACTCGCATATCTCTCACATTTTTCGAAAAGTTCAATCTTCACAATGAATAAACATCTAAAAATCAGTTGAGACACAATGACAACAAAACTTTTTATTTCATTTTATTTTTTTTTCAGGAGCGCCAACATTTTTCGGGTAGATAAACTATGTTTTATTATATTATTATGAGAGAGTAGTCAGAATGATTTTATTGTCGAATTGCACCGATTTTTGGTCGTCCAACTCATTCAAACAATTTTTTTCACTCGTCGTCGTTGTTGTCGCTGCTTGGATGCGATCCAAAAGTTTTAATTTTTCATTATAGCTCCCCCGGAATGGAAAAAGTTTTCCTTTTTTTGTGTCCAAAACGAGACAAAAATATGTTTTGATAGCAAAAATGACACAAAATAAGCACTCTTTTCTATCAACTTCTGTTTCTGCCATCCAGCCAATAAGTCAACCGGCAGGAGTGAAAAATTACATTTATTTACTTGGGTAGACCCATTAAATACACACACACAGCATCATCCAGGAAATGCACACATTTTCAATTGACAATAACAATTTGTCACCTGCACACACCGAACAATTCATTTAATTTTGTATCGCTCCGCATTTTCCAGGGGCACATTTTCCGAGTCGTGTCGTGTAATGAACAGCTCGGCATAGTTTGCAGTTTGCCAGTAAATAAGTTATGTTGTGCCATTATTATCGCCATTTTATATCGGAAATGCATGTTTACTGATCATTGAGCACCATCGTTTATATTGACATTATTTTGTGCACTTTTCCTGAATTGTGCTCTTTTTTCATGGTAAATTCATAATAATTTTGTTTCATAAAGTCGTCTTTGCTCTCTCTGGGGAGCCGTTCGCACAAATCAATTCAAATATTTTATTGTTTTATGGAGTGACGTACATTTATTGCTGTTATTATTATTTTATTTATAAAGCGACACACGTATTCAGTGCCAAAAGACAGAAAACGAGAAAAGGATACAAGAAAAATAAAAAAAAAAGTTTAGTGAAACAGTTGTAATAAAAGGCGTTTGTTCACTATACACCGATAAATATGTGCAAAAGTAATAATGTAATAATAATGGGGTTTGCGTGATTTATAATATTTAACATTTTTTTCGCTTGATATCGTGTCACGATTTTAAATTGTGTGAAAAATTGTTGTAATAATGCGATTTTATTTTTATTTTGTTGAAGTTTTAAGTAACTTTTTCTGATAGGATTTTTTTGAATGGGGTGAAATTGTTGGAAATTTTGCTAAAATCAAAATAATTTTATTATTTTGTTTAAAAAATGAAATAAAAATTTTTGACATTATTTAAACAAAATAATTATTAAATTAAATTAAATAAAAATAAATAATTAAATTAAAATATTTAAACATTGACATTTAAATTTTTATTTATTTTTTTTATATTTTTGACCTGAATTTGATTGAAAAATTTCTTTTTTTTTTTAATTATAAACTTAGATTTTTTGAATCCATAAAAATTTTTAAAATTCTCATCTCAGTTTTAAAATTTTTTTGATCTAAAAATCGTCTAAATTAAATTGAAAATTTAATTTAGGAATGTCCAAATGAAAATCAAAAATAAAATCCAAAATTTTTGAAAATAAAATTGGGGGGATGGGGCAATAAAAAAAAAAATTTTGAAATACTTATTTTCATACAAAATGACAAAATTTTAGCAATTTTTGATCGTTGATCAACATTTTTGTTGTTTTTTAATAATCTTCTTTGAAACTTTCTAATTTAAAATTGATTTAAGATCATTTTAAGTTATAAATTGAAAAATTAAAATTTCATAAAAAATAACTGTCAAAAAATTAAAAAAAAAATTCAGTAATTCTATGAAAAATTTTTTTAATCCATAAATTCAATTAAAAATTGATTTTCAAAAAAAATTATAAAAAATTTTTTATAATTTTTTTTTAAAATGTCTTGAAAAATTATGAAAATACGCCAAAACTTTTTTAACTTTTTTTTTATTTTGCCCCATTGGAATTTTGGCTTTTAAAATATTTTTATCGGATTTATTTTTTTTTTTGGAGCGGCCTTAATTTACAAAAATATTTTTATTTTATTTATTTTTTTTTTAATTTTAAATTTAATAAAATTATTTTAATGTTTTAGGTTTTTAATATATTTCAAAAATATTTCACAAATTTTAGAACTTTTTTCAAAATTATTTTTATGAAAAATGAAGATTTTGATTTTAATTTTTTTTTTATTTTTTAAACATTTAAAAATTTTTTAAATCTATTTTTTTTTTTTTAAATTTTTAATTTTTAATGAAAGTTAACAAAAAATCTACTAAAGTTAACAAAAAAAAATTTTTAAACCCAAAAGCTGAGAAAAACTCAACAAAATTCTTTTAAATAAAAGTTTTTATGTTTTTTTTTTAAAAATTATAAAAAAATATTTTTAAAAAATAAAAAAGTTCAAATTTTTTTTTATATGAAAATTAAAATAAAAATAACAAAAAAAAACTATAATTCACCCCATTTTAATACATTTGAATTAGCAATATAACGCAAGTAAAGTAGTATATCGTAAAATTTAAATAATTTTTTATTGCTTCAAATTATACACTCATAAACATTCACAACACACTTTTACATTGTCGTGTGAACAACAAGCTGCACTATAAACTTTTTTTTTCGTAAGTTAACTCCAGCTAACAATGCTGCAAAATTTTCCCCGTAGAAAAATTTGTCAGAGCAAGTCAATTTTGCATAAATTTGTTGCGCACAAACAAACATTTGTGATGATTTTATAATATTATGCAATAAGTTGCCGAACAAACTTTTGTGTAAACTAACTTTTCTAGCACTATTTGTTTTAGTTTTTGGTGAGGAGCCACAACACAACCGCGTCAACCCGTATACTCGACATTCCCGTGCGAAATAATATTTTTTTTTTGATTCCTGAGTGAGTGTGAAATTTCCCTCGCATGCCACGCCATCATAACGACATTATTTATGCATAAGCAGGCGAACCGTTGCAGTGGAATGAATGGCGATATTGAAGCTGATTAAATGCTGGAAATTGCGCCTATTTGATGACACGCACAGGGTATATAATTAAACGTAGCCAAACGGCAGCAATTCACATGTGAAAACTTTTTTTGTTTGTTTGCACAAAAAATCAGATTAATTTCACTCTTGACTATTTATTCAGTGCGTGATGATGATGATGATGATGACGTTTGCCGAGAATAATTAAGTTTACAATTTTTTGCCAGGTCACGCTGTTCGACGGGAATTTTAATGGTATAAATTTCGTTCCTGTGACAGGCAGGCATGAAACCACATGCGAACGAAATTTATCAAGATTTTGTCTAAAACATTGCGTTTAACCATTTTAACCGAGAACGAAGTAAAGTTTCTTGTAACACACTCACAGTATGATAATGAATTCCCTCAAACTTCCAACAAAGGATCTTATCTTACGATAATAGATGACACAATTAAGCATTCAATCACGCTGTGCGAGAAGCAAAGAGACGACGTCGTAGAACGATAGACTATCAAATGAATTGTTCCCAACTACTCTTCTTCTTCATCTTTTTTTGAATATATATTGCCTATTAATGTTAATTTGCGCAAAATTTGACTGAGTGTGTGTGTGTGTCTCTAACCGTAAATTGAAAAGAAAAGAGTTATGGGTGATATTTAAATTGGCTTCATTTCACGAGCACAACAAAACGACCAACAATGGAGCGATGTGCAGCACGTCGGTGGTGATTGGTTGTGTAACTGAATGAACGAACAGCAAAAAAAAAACTGTTAAATGTTAATTTCGTTAGCATTTATGTAGATAAGTCAATTAAATGGATGGAAAATGTGTATTGTCTAGTTGTCTGGTGGTCATTTATTTTGGCTTAATGGACGGAATTTGCATACATGATTAATGTTTGAATGCGGGAAAACATAACCTCGTGCACGATGGAAAGTCTTTGGAAAGGGTGGCGACAGGAAGGGTGACGCGACAAGTCGTCAACTTTTATAAATATGCTATGAATAATTCGTTTTTCTAACTAATAGAAGAGATGTTTGAGTAGGTATGTCGCTTTTGTTTTGTTACTTCTTTAGCTCACATCACCCGATATCAGTATTTTATCGAAAAATAATAAATTTTGTATTAGCCTATGTAGTCCAAAAAACCTAAATTGAAATACTCGAACGAAGCAAATGGATTTTAGACATTTTTAGTGCATTTGAGTATATTCAAGTACCTCTTTGACATACCCGATCTCACTAAAAATGCATAGTCCAAAAAAGAAAAACCAAACTTTATGATTTTTTAGATTTTGCTTTTTAGTGCATTTGAGTATTAAAAAATTTAAGTACCTCTTTGACATACCAATTTGAAAAGAAATTTCACAAAAAAACATTAGAAACAGGGCCGAAAAAACTTTTAAGCCAAAAGTCAAAACTTTATGACTTTTTAGTTTTTTTAGAAGTTTTGAGTTATAAAATGATTAAAAATGATAAATTAGAGCCCTCTGATAAATTTTTATCCATTTTGAGCAAGATTTGACAAAAATGGCTTTGACACAGTTTTTGATTTAGTTTTGCTCTTGATTTAGTTTTCAAAACAAAACTATGTCAAAGAAAAAAAATTTTTTTCAGTTTCAATTTTTTGGCAGTTTTGAGTTATAAAATGATTAAAAATGATAAATTAGAGCCCTCTGATAAATTTTTATCCATTTGGAGCAAGATTTGACAAAAATTGCTTTGACACAGTTTTTGACACAGTTTTGCTCTTGATTTAGTTTTCAAAACAAAACTATGTCAAAGAAAAAAATTTTTTTCAGTTTCAATTTTTTGGCAGTTTTGAGTTATAAAATGATTAAAAATGATAAATTAGAGCCCTCTGATAAATTTTTATCCATTTGGAGCAAGATTTGACAAAAATGGCTTTGACACAGTTTTTGACACAGTTTTTGATTTAGTTTTGCTCTTGATTTAGTTTTCAAAACAAAACTATGTCAAAGAAAAAAAATTTTTTCAGTTTCAATTTTTTGGCAGTTTTGAGTTGTAAAATGATTAAAAATGATAAATTAGAGCCCTCTGATAAATTTTTATCCATTTGGAGCAAGATTTGACAAAAATGGCTTTGACACAGTTTTTTAGTTTTGATTTAGTTTTTTTCTTGATTTTGTTTTCAAAACAAAACTATGTCAAAGAAAAAAAATTTTTTTCAGTTTCAATTTTTTGGCAGTTTTGAGTTATAAAATGATTAAAAATGATAAATTAGAGCCCTCTGATAAATTTTTATCCATTTGGAGCAAGATTTGACAAAAATTGCTTTGACACAGTTTTTGATTTAGTTTTGCTCTTGATTTAGTTTTCAAAACAAAACTATGTCAAAGAAAAAAAATTTTTTCAGTTTCAATTTTTCGGCAGTTTTGAGTTATAAAATGATTAAAAATGATAAATTAGAGCCCTCTGATAAATTTTTATCCATTTGGAGCAAGATTTGACAAAAATTTCTTTGACACAGTTTTTGATTTAGTTTTGCTCTTGATTTAGTTTTTAAAACAAAACTATGTCAAAGAAAAAAAATTTTTTTCAGTTTCAATTTTTTGGCAGTTTTGAGTTATAAAATGATTAAAAATGATAAATTAGAGCCCTCTGATAAATTTTTATCCATTTGGAGCAAGATTTGACAAAAATGGCTTTGACATGACACAGTTTTTGATTTAGTTTTGCTTTGATTAAAAATGATAAATTAGTCTGATAAATTTTTATCTCACAAGTTTTGCTCTTGAAAAAACAAAACTTGAGTTTTGAGTTTTCAAAACAAAACTATGTCAAAGGAAAATTTTTTTTGTCAGTTTCAATTTTTTGGCAGTTTTGAGTTATAAAATGATTAAAAATGATAAATTAGAGCCCTCTGATAAATTTTTATCCATTTGGAGCAAGATTTGACAAAAATGGCTTTGACACAGTTTTTGATTTAGTTTTGCTCTTGATTTAGTTTTCAAAACAAAACTATGTCAAAGAAAAAAAAATTTCAGTTTCAATTTTTTGGCAGTTTTGAGTTATAAAATGATAAATGATAAATTAGAGCCCTCTGATAAATTTTTATCCATTTGGAGCAAGATTTGACAAAAATGGCTTTGACACAGTTTTTGACACAGTTTTTGATTTAGTTTTGCTCTTGATTTGGAAAAACTTAGTTAGCAAGATTTCCATAACTCTTAAATTTTGGGCTTTTTATTTTTTTGTTTGTTCAGCTTTAAGTGCTAAATACAGCTTCCATCTTATGTTCTTTGGTTTTCAAATTAAATTATTTTTTCATGTGAAACTTAAAGCTATTCATTAAGCCTCATTCTTATGATAATGACCTCACAATATCTTTAATGTTAAACAAACGAACATCCACACTCCTCATGGTTCATTGAACTTTGCAGGCTCCACGAAGCTTCCATCGTTATCTAGTTCAAATCCATTAAGTCTTTATCTCATTGTCTCACTTTTGGCACGTTGCCAAAATTTTTTTTTCTTTTTTTTTTTTGCTTGCTGTTACAAAAAATTGACCAATTCACAAAACGATAAAAATCCATCAAAGCTTCATCATCTAAACGCAAAACACAACAATAAAAGTCTCTCGTCATCAAAAGCTTTTCTACACATTTCCCGCCTGTCCACTTTATATTAATTCCCGTCTATAAAACTGCGTGCTCATTCATTTGTTATTATTGCGATATTATTATTTAATTCTGTCAGCGAATTGAAACACAATTTCAACGCTCGACGGACATTCCGTGATTCAGTTTGTTTAAAAATTCTGTTTGTACAAACAAACACTTTGTTGTTTAGCTTTTCTCTCTCCATTCAGCAACAACAACAACAACAACTAATAGTGCAGTGACAACGATAATAATAATGTTTGTGTAGAAAATTGTATTTTCAGTCAAATCACGTTCCATAATCAACATAAAACTTTTCGATTTCAATTAATTTTTACGATTATCATTATATTAGTATTATTTGGTTATAAAATTGCTTTTCACGAAGCGACTAAGGGATAAAAGTATCAAAATAAAACGATGAGTGAGAATGATATTTAAATAAAATTTGTGGCATTTCTTAGCTGTTTTCTAGCTTCACATCACGTAGCGACGCAAAAATTAAAACGGATGGGGCGAAACTATATGGATGTGCGTATATTTTTGTTTAGTTTTTAATGCATGGCATTAAGACGGAGAAGAGATTAAGATTTGTATTTATTTATTTTTTTTTTCTATTTTTCGACGTTGTCATCGTCAGCTTCGCTTCTTTTCCATCGTTGTCTCTGTGCCACGAGTTTGCGCGAAATGAGATGGCTTAATGTTGTTGAGGATTATTTTATGGAGGATATTCGCCTTTGCTTCCCGTCATTGTGTATGAAAGAAGGAGATAAGTAGTCATATCAAGAATTGGAATTGGATGGATGGCGAAATATACGATGAGCCTCCTAAAGCTCGTCTTAGTCTCGAAACATATGCGAAATCGAGTTATTTTAAGAACGAATGAAATGTTTCCCCCTTCCATCAAAATATGAGGCTAATTTTTCTGATTATTCAATACATTACAATAAATGCCTCCTTTTGTATTTATGTGTTTGCGTTATTGTGCTAAATATAACTACGCTCGTTATTGCTTGCTATTCAACGTCTTATCTGTTCAATCTTTATTCGCTTAGTTTGTTTCCTGTTGCCTTGTCTAAGAATAGCTAGTAATAACGAACTAACAAAAAATAAAGCTGGAAATGGAAAATTTTTCATTGTAGCGTCCTAAAATGTCGAAAAAGATCGAAAGCAGAAGGAAATTTCAAAGTACCAGTCGTCTCCACAGATCAGACAAAGATTTTCCAACTCATGAAAAAGCATCTAAATGAGTATTGCGATAAGATTACTCTTCGTCTTTTCGTTTAATTTGATATAATATTTCTTTGTTTGTGCCGCCCTTGTCTTGTTTTCTCCAAGAAAGAAGAAAATACAAAAGTTTTTAACTTTTCTCGTGCTCCTACTTATCATAAAGTTTAATAGAGTTCATTATTATAAAATCTTTTCAATCAACATTTCCACTTTTTCTAATCAAATTCCACTCCTCTTTCCTCCTTGCACTTAATTCTCGTCCCTCGAACGAAACGAAATCTTTTCCGGATAATCACTCGAACCAAAATTTTCTTGACATTTTTACTTCCATTGTTCGAGCACGTTAAGCACGAAAACGCACGAAATGCAAGTCATGTTAAATCGCTGATCTTTAATTTGTAACAACATGCCGCCACCCTGCTTTTACGACGACAACGACGACGATGATAATGTTGATATGCATAACAAGTCAAATAAAAATCGAACAAAAAAGTTATTATATGTTCATCATGTGTTCACTCACGCTCGGTTAAACCAACAAAATTTTCGCCTCATAATGTGCGCTACATTAGTAGATTTTTTTTTAAGTAGAGGAAAACATCACACTTACCAAAAAAAAAATGTGTGCTTAGTCCATTACCTTTTGCATGCGAAAAATAAGCAAAAGAAAAAATGAGTCACGTTTTGACCTTGACACGCTTTTAGCACTTTCTTTTGTTTTTACAATTTTTTTTTCGTGAGCCAGTGTTGTGGTCGTTAATTACTATTGTTCGGGCGGCGAGAGATTTTTTGATGCGATGAACGTTTTTGATGGACGAGACGAGGAATTTTTGTTAATGTTGGATATTTTTGGCATTTTAGTGCATTACGATGAGGTAAATGTAGTGAGAGACTGTCTGTCTGTGAAATTGTTTCAAGGTAAGTTTCAATTATTTTAAATTTTATAAATGACCAAGTTATTTTTTTAATTAGGTTTCTCACGGAATCAATTCCAACCTTAACATGAAATACTTATGCTGATCGAGAAGCTATGAAAGTAATGTAAAAATACATAAAATTTCACCAAACTTCATAAGAATTTTTTCTTATTCTCTATAAATCTAACATAGAAGATGAAGGAAGAAATCTGTCGAATCATGTGAATTCATTTGTATTTTGCAGATCTCCAAGAAGAACTAAAGAGTTACTTAATATGAATATCAAACAAGTCAGAGTGATTGTTGCTTTCCTTACTGATCATACTAAACCGAACAAAAAGATGTGCTCTATGAGATACAGAAGATCAGCTAATGCAGAATATGCTTTGAATCAGAAGAAACAGTAGAACATATCCAATTTGAATGCCCATATCAATTCAAATATCAATTCAAAAACAATTTTTGATCTTTTGCTTACGAAATCTGGGTTGGCAAGGATATGCACTGCCACGATACCAACATCGACTAAACTTGTTGAAAATGATCACCATCCGCGACAGACAAGAGATTGTTTGCTGCACGTTTGTGCATGACGTGATGAACGGCAAAATTGACTCCCCAGCATTAAAAAGGCAATTCATCCCTTCGTCATGCGAATATCAGCTGCGCCACGCTAGAGCCTTCCAATCGAAAACGCAACACACAACTTACTCGCAAAACAGCACAATCCACAGATGTACGCGTCTTTTTAATGAGCTTTGCGTTGCTCCGACTTACAGCTTCCACGAAATGCCTTTAGTGAAAAGCTGAAGAAAGTGATCTCCGTCAGATACAAATAATTATAATTAATGTAGTCTTTATTAGATGAAAGAAATAAATAAATTACAGAATGTTAATGTTTGGAAGTACAAGAGCCAAAATTGATCTTATTGAATTTCGTCAGTTCTAAACAAAATATGTTTTCTTATTTTAAAAAGGAATCAATACTGTGAAATTAGAATATGGTACAGGTTAAATAGCAAAATATTCCACATAAAGCTCTTTTTTGTGGCTTAGATGGGTTATTATATAATCATCATCATAGATCTGAAACCCAATCTGGAAACCTGAGTTCATCGATTTCTGTAGATTGGATTCTAGGCAGCTAGCTATTCTTGAGGAAGATATTCCAACTAATTGTTTTGCATGACCGCCATTAGGAAATCTATAGAAATATTTTAATCCTTTTTCGCCAAATTTACTTCCTCTAATAAACACTGGAAGACGACATTCAGTAGTCCATAATCTGTTGTTGTAACAATATGAAGGAACAATATGAAGTATATTACATGAAACCACAGAGGTAAATTACATTGACGAAATGTACATGAGTATATTGTCACAGCCTCCTTAGTGAATGAAAACAACAGCTAATAATTATGTGATATTGTCATTTGTTGCATCGTTATTTTGAAAAGATCCACGAATTCAAGCCGTTTGAAAGCGCTCAAAGAGTAATAGTTCACATACAATAGAATCTTATGATCCGTCGCTAACCCATTCATATCTATTCATCTTTAGGCTTTGCAAGGGTGTCAACTGTTCGGATTACGTTTTCAATTTTGAACTTTTAAATGGGATTCCGCATATAAAGGCTTTTCCCCCTGATCGAGTAATTTAAATGTTAATTTTCATTGTACAGCTGAGAAGTTTAATAAACGAAAAAAAAAATATATAATAAAATCTTCTATGACCTCTGGAGAGAGAGGCTCTGGTTAACTTTAGAGAATTGATCTAAAAGAGATACTTTTACATCTTAGGTTTTAAAATACGCTTTCGTATTTTTTTTCTAATCAAGATGACTTTTCACATAAAAAAGATATATTCAAAAATTGTCGGTAACGACATTCTTACACCTAATTAATTCTACATTTTTTAACGTCTGATGATATTCTGTGCAAAATTTCATTAGACAGAAACGTTAAGTATTCTCTACGCCTTCTTAGTTTCGTTTCTCATCGAAAACGATAAAAAAAAGTATTTTCCTATAATAAAATTTTATTCACTTGACTTGCATTGGCACGATGTTCCGCATCAACTCGTGGCCTCTCATCATAATTTATTGCAGATCTGCCAAAAAATGTGCGGCTATCTCAGTTTTTTCTCACACATACAACGCAATGTCGAAAGTCGACCGCGAAGTACGTGTTCTTGACCAACAACACGACGATCAAAAATGTCGATATGAAACATAATTAAATCTGTTCTATTTTTATCGAACACCTGTTTCAACCTTCTTCCTCCTCCACGTTGTTGTTTGTCTCTCTCGCATCAAAAACAACAATGTTTGGTCGTCGTCGTCGTGTGTGAAAAATATTTCTACTACTTTTTACTCTACTATTCTCTACTACAATGGCATGGCACATCAAAAAGCATAAATCTAAAAGGAAGCATGAAATGTTGTAGGACGTAAATGACTAAAGTCGTTACTGTGTGTTACGAGAATTAGCGGGGTAGGGCATTATGTGAATGGAAAGAACTGGGAGTGTTACAATCCGACTGACTGACGCAACGTAGTAAACAGGAAGGAATTTACCGGTGATTACTTTCCTTCTTCTATTTAACGGCAAGAAACAGCAAGCTTTAAAATTCATGCAAATTGCCATAAAGTCTCAGTCATTCATTCAAATAAGCGAAGAGAGAAAAAAAAGTGAAACAAATGTAATATAATAAAACAGAAAAAAAATGAATGAAAACAATATTGCTGCTTGAATTCTCAAGTGTATTAACACATATCACTACGACAACGAGGACGAGATGAAACCGTATCATCATTTCATGCTCTCGAACCAACATCATGGCATAACTGGTGATTTTTGCGCTGCCTGAGACAAAAACGATTTTGCGCATTTGACATGACTTGCAGCTAAAACACACAATACACAAAAACTTTCAGATTTTGCCAAAGCGACAACTCTCTGACGTTCTCCCGGCTAATTCTGGGGGTAGCGACAACATCATCGTCGTCGTCATCATTTACATTGAAAACAAACTTGTCATAAGCTATATTTTGCATCATTATTACACAAATATATTTCAGACAGACATGAACGTAAACATGGAAAGGGATGGCTTTACATGCCAAATTACGAGCAAGGGGAGCCACAAAATATTTCCGTCACTGCTTGTAATGTTTTTTTTTTGTTCTTCTGTATTTTAATATACATTACCTCGTATTATGAACGGATAAACGAGACACAGAGAAAGAGAGAGATACGATAACTACTCATGTTATGATGATTTTACGACAAAAGAGATGAAATGATAAAAAAAATGTTCACTCTTTGTACATGTGGTCTCATTGTTGTTGCCGGGGAGTTTTTTTTTTAGTAGCATATGAAATCAGAGATTTTACATTTTTTATCATCATCATGAACATTATTTTGTATCAAATAACTTTCCTCATAATTTCAACAACATGACATTCATAAGGTTTAGTTTTTGTGTTTCTCGCATTTCAGCCTCTGACGTGATTAACGCAAAATCCTTTGACGTGGATATCCTTGCACTTTTCATACAAACGTTCCGTAGTCACGCGAGCCCGAGAGCTCAAACTGCGCGAAAATGTTGTAAGTAATTCATTTGGTGGTCGGTGAGTAATATCTGTTATTTTACTTTATGTTTTTTTTACAGGAGGGAGTATTAGAGACGGATATGCAAAAAAAAAAAAAACAAAAAAAGTTGGTAATTATAAGTTACGTGGTGCGATAGAAAACTCGGTTCACAGTAATTACATTTCAAGCGATTATCGTCATAAATTTTGTAATCAAAGGTTATATTTTGTAATGTTACGTTTTATCGTTCGGAGTAAAGAGGTCAAGTTTTCAAGTACGAAAGGGACGAGAATTGGAATGAAAACTTTTAAAGGTAAGTATTACTTTTGTTACATTTTTTAAGTTTCAAGCTTTCTGTAGAGCTATTTTCTTTTTAACAGGTTCAACATCTTGTTTAGAAGTAAGAATGAAAAATTTATTGAATAAAAGAACAAACAAATGGAAGTGATTCAAATATTCGAAAAAAATGACCAATGAAGCACAGAGCTCATTTTATTACAAAGGATTGAATGAATACAACAAAATGAAACGAAAAGTACAACCATCGATCGACAATTCAGAATTTTGGAATTAAGGTTTTTTACAACTACTTTAGTACTAAATAAGAAAAAACCATAGAAAAGTCTCAATAGTTTCCAAAATGTTCAGATGTTTGAAACAGTTCGTTAAAATCTAGATCAATGATTTAAGATTCAAATCAAAAATCAAATCACAATCTGATCTATTTTGCATGCATTAAATCAAATCACAAAAGAATTGATTTGTGATTTGATTTGCAAATCTAATAAAAAAAAAATTCAGACCCTTAACTAATTTTGATTTGATCTGATCTAAAATTGATTTAGATTAAAATTAGATCAGATCGAATCAATAAGAAAAAATCCACAAAAAATTGAAGCCAATAAATTTTAAAAATTTTGGATTTGATCTGATCTAATTCTGATTTAAATCATTTTATAGATCATATCAAAACAAAAAAGTTGAGGGTTGAAAATTTTTTGTTTAGATTTTCAAATCAAATCAAAAATCAAATCATGAATGGACCCATCAAGCTCAAAATTGTTCCAATTAATTCAAACCAAGCATTTTTAAACTTAACGATTGTACGAAAGAAAGGAAGCCAGCTTAGTACAGTGGTTAGCGTATCTGACTGATGAGAATCAGGTCCTTGGTTCGAGACTCGAAATCATAAAAAACTTTTCTGACTCCAAAATGGGGCTGGGTGGAACACACACTTCGTCGCGACGCCGATCACATTAGCAGAAGAGCTCTTTTCTGGAATCCTCAGGGCTCAAGGCGACGCGGAGCTCCTCGTAAAACTTGGAGACGAAGTATGGAGGCCGAAATTCGAACAATTGATCGCAATCTCACCATGCGATCCATCGCAACCTTGGCAACGAACCGCCAAAGCTGGAGGAAAATCACCGCGACCCTATGCATCTGAAAAGAGGTGAAAAGGAATTAAGTCAAGTAAGTCAATCGTGCTTAAAATTTACTAAGATCTTTTAGAAACCCTATGGGACGCCTGCTTATGATGCAAGGTAAAAAACTAAAACCCATTCCCCGACGTTTACTGAGAAAACTTACGATTCAACAGTATGAAATATAATAAGACTCTTTAGAGACCGCGGTGCGAGCTTATTATTAAAAAATACGTTTAAAAAGTACAAACTCAGCGTCCCTAAAATCACAAGTACTTTTCCATAGCTCAACCTCCAGTAAAATATTCAACGACTTCTTCAAAAATAGAACGCCGAAACTCGACGTGATTGAGATGCCTGCCATCGTAAATAAATTTTCCAATTTCCAATGCAAAAAAAAATCCCCTCGTGAATCAACAACTGAAGAACGCAATCTCTAGCCATTCCTTAATTTACCGTCCTTATATATTTCATGGCCTGTCATGCCGTGTGCCCAAACTTTTTTCATGCAAATAGCCGGCGATCTCTCGAGACCAACACACACACATGCACCAAACGAGGAGATATACAATATTTTCTAATATTTTGCTTTAAAAAGGATCAATGTATCTTGTGCGGCTATTTATTTATCTCAACATTACACAAAGGAATACTTTCGGTATTATTATTACCTTTTTCGTTCTATTTATGTTTGGACCAAAAAAAAAACCTAAAATATGAACTTATAACGTTGTTATTTCTTCCATTCATGTGAGAACGAAGGATATGCCGAAATTACTTTTTTTTTCTTGTCTTGTATTAAAAGTAAAAGTGAAATTACATGTGAGAAGCGTATCAATTTTCACAGATCTTTTCCTTTTTTTCTTCGTTTTCCATCGACGCAGCTACCGGGGGCAAAGGTACACACACACACATAAAATATACTTTTTTGATACACGACACGAAAATTCTTCGGATGAATTTTATTTTTGTACATCGAGTTATTTCAGGTTTTGTTTTTCTTTACCTTTTTCGGTACCTTATTACAATTTTTTTTTTCTCTTTTCTTTTCAGATCGTCGTCATCATCATCATCATTTTCGGCAGCAACACAAGTTTTCGGCCAAAGAACAATGCCGAAGAATGAAAGGAACTGAACAGGTGCTCAAACATGCTACAAATTTGACAATGCCCCATTTTGCTGTTGTTTAAATTATTAGCAAAAATGTGTATTGACGACCACGGAGGAAAGGAGATTCAAGGAATAAAGCAAAAAACTCGCTTGGGACACCTTGTTTGGTATAATGAAGCTCATGTCCAAAGTAAGGTAAAAATTGAATTTTGCTGTATGTTTTCTGACACTCTGGTTGACGTGAAGGAAACCGTTAAAAGCAAAATCCGATCATTTTTAATTTTAAATGGAATTTTGTGTGTGTACATGGGAATATGTCTAATTTGAGCTGATTGAATGAGGCAATCCATCATTTCGAAACATTAATCCCTCTTTACCTCAAAGTGTGCGTAGAAAAAATTTAAAATTTTCATAAATTACCAACTTTAGCGTATTTACTTAAATATTTTAATTTTTTTTTTTTAAAAAATATTTTTATAAAATTTATTTTAAAGATAATAATTTTTTTTTAAAATTATTAATTAAATTTTAATTTATTATTAAAAATTTCAGTTAATATAATTTAAATAATTATATTGAAAAAATATTAAATTAAATTTATTTTATTTATTTATTTATTTTTATTTATTATTATTTATTTATTTATTTTATTTTATTATTTATTTAATTAATTAAATTAATTTTAATTTATTATTAAATTTTTATATTAATTTAATTTAAATAACTTAAAATAAATTATTAATGAATTAAATTATTATAAAAATTAAATCATTTTTGGCGCCTTATTATTAATTTAATTTATTAAAATTAATTAAATTAAAATAAAATAATTTCTTCAATTTTTAATTAATTTAATTCCATCAATTATTTAAAATAAAAATTGTTTATGTTTTCAAACTTTTTATACTTAATTAAATTTATTATACTTAAATAATTTTTTATTTAATTTAATTAATTAATTAATTAAAATTTAATTCATTATTTATTTATTATTAATTTATTAAATTTTAATTTATTATTGAAAATTTCAATTAATATAATTTAATTAATTATAATAAAACTAAACTTAACTAAACTAAACTTAAAAAATTATTTTATTAAATTCAATTTATAAAATTAATTTAATTCCATTAATTAATCAAAAATAATTTAAATTTTTATTTATATTTCTAAGTCTCGGTAGTTTATTTTTTATAATGTAATATTTTTTTTAATTAAATTTAATTTATATTTTTTTAAAATTAAGTTCGATATAATATTTCATTTTTTTAACATTTTAATTGACAAATTGTGAAAGACAGACGTCAACCATAATAAAAAATTCTTCAAAACGCGTCAAAAAATGAAAAATGGGCACGAGACAACAAACACTTTTAATGGTTTTTCACGTTCACCACTTTGCTTCGTCACTTCACATTTCGCGATTTTCTGCGGAAAAATGACGTTTCCTTTTACAAAATACCAGAAACTCCATCATCCGTCATTATTTCGCGAGAAATCATTAGAAATCAGTGTCCCAGGTGACCTTTCTTTGATTTTTTTTATCATTCATTTTCATTAGAGGTTAGCGTTTCTCTAATCTAGGTCAAATATTTGACGGCGCGCAAAAAAATTGCACAAACACACACACACACGTGTTTCGTGCAGACTTTTTTGCTTGGATTGCACGATAAGAAAAAAAATTAGTTTCTTTCGTTTATAGTTTTGCGTTATATTGGAATTCATTCGTTGAGGTCGTTTCACGTCACATTTCGATTAGGCACGTGTATTTTTCGAGGCGAAAATATTATTTACTCCGATTTGTGGAGAAAAGTTAACGTGGCATATTTACATCCCCATAAAAATAAATAAAACAAGAGAGCACTCACTTTTTTTTATTTCCTGCTATCATTATTATTTACGTACAACCACTTTAAATTTTCCAGGGGATTGAAAATATTCTCGCTTCTTCGCGTCTCACAGACAATCAAGCAACGCAAAAAATATTCAAAAGCGAGGACGAGGCGTGAGCTCACATAAACCGGTGATGATAGTAAATATACCGAAGCAGGAAAGGATAAAAAGTTAATCTTGAAGAGTGCTGCACACACTCCAACGAGCATCAAAAATATTTATACAATAAAACAAGCTCGTCATGTGTGTGTGTTTTTCGGTAAAATCTGCTACCACAGAGAGAGAGAAAAAAACGCAAAACAAAGGGAAAAAATCACTCATGGTCCATATATCAAAATTTGTAACGTACATGCATCCGGGCCTAAATCATCATCAACTAGAAGTAGTAGGACTATTTTCGTCGCTCGTGTGTGTGCCTCGGTGGTAGTACAAACAATATAATGATATAAAAAGGAGGGAGGGCGGAGGATGAGAGACAAATATACTTAAACAAAACTGGAACGAATGCGAACAGTGACATCGAATGGCGCCAAATATAGCTAAATAAATTTCCTTTCCCCTTTTCGGTTCTGTTTTTCGCTTTGTCTTTTTCTCGTGAAGTGGAAGTACAATCAGAACATGACATTAAATGCTGTAGTTCCATGTTTTCGCTTCTCTTCTTGTACATGTGGCAAGAGCAAAAAAAAAACTCACTTCTGATTATATTTATTGTTGTGATGTCATGCCATTATTATTATTTTTATTTATTTTTCGGGTACATATTCAAATAAATTTTTCCTTTTCTCTTTTCGAGAGAATTCAAGATTGAATGGTCCAAATTCCTGTAATTTAATATTATTTTTTTTCTTTTCGCAGAAAGTCGCATTGCAGTAAATGTCTTGGCAGATTTCGTTGTGTGAAGTTGATTGAAGTGCCACGATTTTGACGCGATGCTGGAGGTGATTTACGGTAAGTTTTGGATGTAAAGTTGCGCAAATATTAATATTTGAGTTGAGAATGTAAAAGGAAAGTTTTTAATTAAGTTGGAGAAATTTTGTAAAGTTTCACTGAATTTGACTTTTCTAATTTAATTTAATAGTTTTTTTTTTGTGAAATCCTACAAGTTTTAAAATTTGTTAAATATTTGCCACAAAAATTTTTTAAAGCTTTTTTGATTTTTTCGAAGAAATTTGAAATTTTATGAATATTTAATACCTTTGCAAGCAAAACTGGCCTAAAATATTATTTAAAAGTTATTAACTCTGTAGCTAAGATTTTTTTTTGCTCAAATAATTTTTAATATTTTTTTTTAATTTTTGTAATTTTAATATTTTTCGTTTTAAAACACAAAAAAATAATTTTATAATAAAATAAATATTTTTTTAAAATAATTTTTAGGATTTACATAATTTAGGAATTTTATCGAATTTTATGTAATTTAATGAATTTTATTATTTTTATAATTTTTTTTTGTAAAAATTTTTTTAATGAAATTTAAAAATTTGTTTTAGAAATTTTAAGTAATTAATTGAGTTCGAATAATTTTTTCAAAAAATAAAATTGAAAATATTTTGTTAAAAAATCTTCAATATATTTTGATTAATTTAAATTAATTAATTTTTCTTTAATAATTTAGAAAAGAGAAAACAATTTCTATTAAAAATCTGTCCCTTTCCGTGTTTTGTCCACAGAGGAGGACATTTCAAAATTTGTAAAAACTAATTTTTTAATAACTTAAAGTTCAGCTATTAAAATAATTCAAGTTGTATTTGAAAGACAAGGCTTCAACTAAAAAATATTTTTGAATTTTGGTTTTTGAAATTTAAGAGAAATTTGAAAACGCGCAAAAAATCGAAAAAAATTGGGCCACGGAAAGGGATAAAAAAATTTTTTTATAAAACTGAAATTTCAACAATAAAATATTGACCCTCTTATACTTGTTATTGCCAAAATTAAGCCCGAAGATAAAATTCATTAAAAAACCATGTAAAATAATGAAAACAAATATCAAGAGTCTATCATTCGTATTGCATTTATCGCACATTGGCTCTTACCCAATTCGTTTATTAAACAAGTGCACCAACATGTCTCGAAAACAACAACCAACTTTGCAAAAATAAAACGTTTTATCATAAAAAAAGTTTCGAAATTATTCTAATGCTATTATTTGTCAGAACTTTATCTAAACTCACGCTCTTTAATCTAAATCCAAACAAATTTTATATTTTTCTCTGCAACTAAAAAGCGACAACTAAAAACTTTTTTATATTTTTCCAGATCTTAGACGACTTGAAAACAATAAAACAACGCAGGGCGTGACTTGACATCCGATTTTTCGATCATTTTGCAGGTCAAATTCATCATTGTCTACCACACCACGACAAACGTTGATTTCTTTCCTTTTCATATTACTCTTGAGAACGATATCTCCACTGCACAAAAGTAGTTTAATCTCTCCCATTCATCGGAATCGCACACAGAGAGACACAAAAATAAATTGCTGATTAAAGAACATAAGTCTCGTTTGTGCGAAAATTATCTGATTTTGTCTCATAATCATGTCAGTGCTATCTGTTTCACAATCTGGCATTGAATAGTTTTTAAAAAGCACAAGATAAGACGAAGGATTAATTTTTGATTATTTCAGCACTATTTGCTGCTCCATACCGAATGAACGACAAACCGACGAAAGACAAACACACGAAACGAAGAAATGACGAAGAAAGGAGGAAATCACCACTCAAGCAAGCAAGATCTTTGGTTTTGAGTTCGGTTTTCGGTCAAATCAGCAAATTTTCACACACACACACTTGTCTTGTCTTGTTTCGTTTGTCTAAAATGTCAGACTTTTGTTCAATAACCAAAAAATGTTCGAAACAGAAGAAAGGGGAGAACAAACTTTGATTAAATCTAAATGAAGCAATAAACTTTTGTTTTGTTTAAAAGTTACTTCGTCGTCGTTGTCGGTCTAAAGTTAGTCGTAGAAAGAAGAAAAAAAAAACTCGTAATTTCATTATTTTAGACACAATGTGGAAAAGTAGTGTGTGCAAGAGTAAAAGAGAAAGCAAAGGACCATTATTTCCTCCTTTCACAACTTTCGGTCTGTAAAGTAAAGAGTTGAATACAGATGAAATTGTGACTGGCTTGATTCTAATGCACAGACAAAAACGTATATAAAATTGTAACGAGATAAAACGACACAGAATTACTGAAAAATTGGGCACTGTTAATTGCTTTTTCGTTGTCTATGGAGAGATTTTTTTTCAAATTTAGTGTAAGCTACTGCAAAGTGTTGGTTGTGTAATCATGAGGATCTCGTGTACAATGACTTGCTAAAAGGTACAGTCAGTTCCCGATTTAAGAGAATTTTGTCAATATGAATTATTTTTTTCTTAGAAATCTTATAAGAGATATCAGAAGGATGCACCATATTAAAGGAAAAACAGTCAAGAACAAATTATGAAGCCGATTTGATTGGTTTGAGTCTAAGCAAGAAAGCAATTGAGCATAGGTTTTATTGCATCTGCTATATTGATGCTATACTTGCAATCCTATTCAAGATGTATTGAACGTGTGCAGCACAGATTCATCAGGTAAGCTTTGGGATAAACAGTGAATCAAGATTAGATGCCCGAATATGAAACTCGATGCTCTGAACTTGGACTGCAACAACTAAGGAGGAAAGTTGCCAGCATGATAACTGCCAGGCAGATTAAACAACGACTGTTGTTGTGCTGGTTTCCATCTTGCGATGATTTGAGTCAATTGATAATTTTTCTAGCTAAGTCATTTTGTCACTTTTTTTTGTTGTTTTTCATGCATCAATATCACTTTTTTCATATTTTTCTAGCTCTTTCTTAAATTCACTAATTTCAGTATCAGTTTTCACTTTTCTTGCCATTTCATTAAAAAACAATGCCCCTTTGTATATTAGCAAACTTTGCGTTGCTGCATTTCGTAAAGATGGAGGGCGCAAGTCGTTTTTATTTCGGAGTGAATAAGATTGCGCTTCGTTTACAGTCGTGAAAAAATCGTTCAGGTACTGCGGTAGCAAGCCATTCCTTATCTTATAAATTGTCAACAATACATTAAAAATTACAACCTGAAAAATTGCTACCTGAAGAATTTGTTTCAGTTAAAGATAAACAGAGAGTCGGCACTCAGTACAAAACCTTTGTCGTTCCCTTTAGGAGAACAAATTACGGGCAAATCTTGTTGGCCCAATCGCTGACGTTAATGAATTAAAAAGACAGCAAACACTTTACAACAGCTTAACAGAAGTTAGCGAAGTAAAAGATACAAGAAGAAGTAACTTTGTAAACAAAATATGGGCAGCATAGTAACAAAAACTTAACGAACCTCTCCCATACCAATCGTTTCCCTCTTATTTACTAAATTAAATCATTTGAACTAAAAATTATCAACAGCATCTTTAATCATGAAAACCTGAATTAGCAGCTATAGATTTTTTTTAAATTTACTTCTGAAGAAAAGAATCGCAAATCGTGTCTCACCTGTACCAAACTATTCCGACTCCATAAAATAAACAAGAGTTAAAAAAAATGTGCCACACTGTTTTCCGAAACAATAGTGACAAATTCATCTACACACAATACAAAAAAAAAATAACAAAAAAAGTTAATTTGGGACTTTTTTTATTGTGTAGTAGCGTTTCGGTCGCAAGTAAAAAAAAATATAATTTTGTCCCTTAACGACTCAAAACTGCGAGTCGGGAAAAATCTCACGCGTAAAAAATATGTCAAATCAAATTAGTGTTAAATTGCTTAGTACAGAAAAAAAAGTACTGAACTCGTGAACAAAAGAAAACATTAAAACAACACAAACAAAAGATACTTAATGACGGAGAAAAAAGTATATTATTTTTTGTGCGTGGCATGGATTTTGTTTTTATTGACGGGACTCTTTTTGCTGTACCTAAATAAAAACTGAGAACAAACAAAAAACTTGGAAGTAATAAATTTCATTGACTTTAATAGCGATAATTTTCATTTTGATGAGCAGAAAATGGTCTGCAAGATTTATTGCGGATAAAAGTTAAATTTAGTGGTAAATAAAGTAGAAAAGTAGTGAAATTAAAGTTTTTTTTTCTCCGCAAATCACAGAGTATAACGAACCGGGAAGAAGAAAGAAAAAACAAACACGAAAAAAAAATCTTCACATAAAAATCAATTAACCGAAAAACTTATCAAATCATAATTTTCTTTTGCTTTGCTGGGTTTCTGTTTTTGCGCGCGTCTCGTACATAGTGAACGAGTCATCATCATCATCTCCGTAATTGCCTCCATTAGTAGATTCTTTACTGCGTCGATTATATTGCACATTATTATGTTTAACCAAGCAGCTCAGATTTTCAGAGAAAATTCTCGTGCGACTCGAAAAATTATTGTTCACGTAAAAATTTTATATTTACGAAAATTATTCATTAAAAGTTATGTGTGAGAGTTGTACCGGTGCAAGATATAATTATACTCGACTTTGCATCGCTTGCTGCTGAGATGATAATAATAGTGGCAGTAATAATGAGAAAAATAAGACAGAACAGCTGTTGTAATAATAATAGTTGGGTAATTAGAAAATGTTTATCGCTCCAATAAACATCATTTTTCATCGTCCGTTCCTCCGCCATTAATGCACCGACACAAATAGGCGCATTTTCAGCTCCAATAAATCACAATTAGCTTAAGCGTTACTTAATTGATAAACCATTTAAACATTATGCGAGAGCTTTACTCGTCATTAAATATATAAATAATTATTTTCACAATCAATTATATTTTATTCCAATTTTTTTCAAAGGATTTGATGCTTAATTAAAATTTGTAAAAAAAAATCGTATAAAAATTTTAATTCACACACAAACTCGTAATTAAAAACAATCTGCTAAATAAAAAATTAAACAAATTTAAATTAAAATTCGTTACATGATGATGAAGACAAGGTTATTTTTGGTTGAAAATATTTGTAAGCAACACATAGAATTGCATTATTCAATTATATTGTTATAGCAACAACGCACACGTCTGAAACAATTAAATTTTTTTTTAGCATCCTGACACTTTTGTGACAAGTCGAAATGATTTATAATTGGATTAACAATTGTTTGTGTTTTGTGGTTGTTTTACGCAGTATAAGTTGTTGCTGCTAGCAACGCGAGATTTATGGCATGAAGTCACTAGAGGTGCAGGAGTGATGATAAATAAAATGATTCAATTAGCAAAACGAAAATTATTTGGAAAAGGGAGATTTTGGGGATTATTGCGAAATTATATTGACAAAATATTGAGCATAATACCTTTTTCATATTAAAGGGCTTAAAATTTAGTCAAAATTGTCAAATTTATTTTTATGAAATTGGATGAAATTCTTATATTCGAGTAGTGTGAATTTTGTTCTTTTTTATTAAATTAAATATTTAAATTTTGATTTTTTATATTTCAAATTTTTTTTTTTTATTTTTAAAAATTTACTTTTTTTCACCTTCTTAGATTTTGTTAAATAATATACTAAAAATTAAATAATTAAAAAAATAATTGAATTTTTCATAAATTTTTAAATTTTTTAAAGTTAACATAAAAATTCTTTAAAATAAATTAAATTTTAAATAAAAATACAATTTTATTATTAATTTTTTTATACATTATTAATAAAATCCAAAAAAGTAAAAAATTTTTTTATTCAAATTGTTAATAAAAAAATAAATAAATATTTTAAATTTTAATAATTAATTTTTTATTAATTAACTTTAATGCAAATTGAATATTAATTTAATTTTAAAATTGTTTTTTAACGCATTTATATTTTTTTAATTAATAAATAAATAAATTTATTATTTCCCAAAATTTGCTTTAATTTTTAATAATTTTAAAAATAATATTTATTTAATTATTAATTTAAAAAAAAAACAATTGTGAAATTAAATTAAAATTAATATTTTATTTACATTAAAATAATAAATTAATTATTAGAATTTAATTTTTTTTTACAAAAAAAAAAACCTTTTTTTATTAAATTTTTCATTTTAATAGAAAAATCTATTAAATTCGTAAATATTTAATTTAAAAAAGTCACTTTTCTATGAATTAAAAATCAGTTTCTACCGTTATCACTTTTTTCATAAACATCAACCACACCTAAGTAAATATTTATAATTAAACTCAATTTTCCTCATCTCGCTTGTTCTCATTTTAAAACCGTATAAAATTATCTTTTCTTTTCCATAAAAAAACTTTGTCCCTAAAAAAATGTTCACACACACACAGTTTTCAGACCTAAAACAAAAAAATCCACTTTCAGCTTAAATTGTCCCAAAAGTACTCAACACTTGTATGCATGTCGCAGAACACAACCTTGATCCTAATTATCAAAGGTCACAGTCTTCATTAACCTTCATTAACATTCTTTGCTCTTAAGTACAACAACGGCGGCCCTTGTCGCAGTAGAGATTAAAAACTTATAAATTTTTTTTTTCACTTTTCTTTTTATTGAGTCAATAGAGGAAACTATTAGCAAAAAAGGTCACACTCTACGAAAAATAAAGCACTTTTATCGTCACATTTTCAAGCGACACTACTAACATTTCACCTTTTCACGATTTTTATTATTATTACCATAATCTTTATATTATAATATAATAATGATATGGCTCCGTTGTCGCTGTGCGGAGGAAAAAATTACCTTGAAATTTTATTACTGAATATATCCTTTTTCCTGATTGATTTATCCTTTTATTATTTTTATGTTGTGGGTTTTTTTTATTATTATTTATTTTTTTTATCTATTATTTTTTGTGTTTTTTTTACACAAAGAGTGTTTTTACCTTTTAATTATTTTTCTCTGTTATTTTTCACTCTTTAATTATCAAATTTTATTATTTTTTCTCTTTCGTTTTTTTTATTCACTCACACAATTTTTTTTTATTATTTTATTTTTAATAGAATAGAAACCCAAAAAAAAATATCCAGGTTCCTTCTCTTATTATTATTATATCTTTTAAATTTTTCCGTAGATGTGTATTTTACGACGCACTCCCGTAGATACGAGAGATGACGAGACGATGTGTACGTTGAAGTTATTTCGTTATTTTATAATTATTTTCACCTTCAGGATGTCAGAAAAATGTTTTTCCTGCTTTTATTCGTTATTATTTCAACATTTGTTTGCTTTTTTTGCGTCTTGCACAGAGGGCACAACGATTATCATCTTCCTTTTTCTATTTATTTTTCTTCAACTATTTAAACAGAAAATATTTAGCCAGGTAAGTAAATATTCGTATTTTTTTTCCTCTTCTAATGGGTGCTCTTGTTGTGTATGGTGTGTTGTGTTGTATGGAAATTTTTATTTAATTTTTTTTTCTGGGCAACAAATTATTATTTTTTTTTTATTTTTTAAAAACGAAACAAAAAATTAAAAGCCCAGATTTTGTGAAAGGGAAAATTTTTAATTTTTTTTTTCTTATTGCTCTTTTTCCTTCCCTTTGTTCGTTCGTCGTCAAGTAAGTCAACTACTATCTATTAACTTTTCACAAAGGAACGAACTTTACTTTTTCCCATTTCATTTCAATTCACCAACTTCTTTATTTTTTTTTCTCAACTCCATTCACACTTGTAATCCGTCGTCGTTGTCCGTACGGTACCTTCTTTCACTTTTTTTTAAAGTATCAATTGGGTTTTATATACTTAGGTTTATATATATACTGTGTGTATGTGTAATTTTTTTTGTGTGCAGACACGATTAATATGTAAGAGGAATACAATACTCTAGCCGGGTAGTTTCCCAGCAACAGCCCCGGACAGACTGAGAGTAAAATTAAATTTTAGCTGAAGGAAAATGCAAAATCAAAATTACGCACACAAATACAGGCGCATGTAGGCTGTACGTGATGAACAGCAACGACGTATGTTGTACGGGGGATTTTCGCAAAAATAACGAAAATGTAAGAGAAAAATGTTCTGGAAACGACAAATGTACGAGAGAGAGAGAGAGAGAGAGTAACGGAATTTTGAGCGGGCAAAATACAGCTGTTGAGGTAATTAAATGAAGAACGTTTCTTGAGAAAATTTTTTTAAAAGTATTTTTAGGGAACAGGTTGTAGAATTTCATTGATGACAATTTAATTGGCAGTGAAATTTTCAAAAAATTATTTTTTTCTTTGTTATTTTATGGGGTTATTCTTCTCTCAGAAGAAAAAAAAAGAAAATATATTGAGGAAAAGTCATGAAAATTTTCGTTATATAATTTTTGCCATGCTGAAATTTTGGCGACGGAAACACATGAGTTGTGAGAAAGAAATTATATATAATTAAGCACTTACAGGTTTTAAGTGAAAAAGTGATTTTAAGCGTTTTTTTACAAGCTCATTAAAATTTTTCGTTTAAATTTGTTTTTTTTTTTTATTTTACAATTTTAGTTTATTTTTTTATTTTAATTTATTATTTATTTTTTATATTTTTAATTTTGTAAATATTTTTTTTTATTAAATATTAAATATTGGTCAAAAATTTACTTAAAAAAAAATTTAAGGAATTCATCGACAATTTTTTAAAATTAAAATTTAAAATTTTAAAAATTAAATTTTAACCTTATACAAAAATTCTTTTTATATTAATATTTTTAATAATCTGTAGAATTTTTTAAAAAAGGTTTTATTTAAATATTTTAAAAAATTAAATTTTAAAATTATTTTTTCATTTATTTTTTTTTTAATAATAGTTTTTAAATTAATTACTAAATAGTTTTAAATTTATAAAAAAAATTTAAAATAATAATTAATTTTTTAATATAATATTTTTCAATTTTTGACAAAAAAAATATTTCATTTTGGGTAAATATAACAATTTTTCCTTTTTAATTAGAAATAAATAAATTATCATAATAGGAATAAAAAAATAATGAAAATAAAAAAAATAAATTAAAATTAATTTAAAATTATTTAATAATTAATTAAAAAATAATTACAGTATAATCTCCCAAAATGGGCACCCAAAATTCAAATAAGTGTACGAATTAGAGAATTTTTATTCTCAAATTAGGCACCTGCAAATTCATGAAAATATCATTTTTTTTTCGAGAAAATTTTTAGTATTTGATCAGTTTTTCCAAAAAAATTATTCAAATTTGCTGAATATATCATACTTTACAAAAAAAATCTACCAAAAATAATAATTTTCTTTGAAAAATTAAAAAAAAATATTTTCTTTTAATTCATCAAAACTTTGAGTGTTTTGTAGTTTATACTCTTTTTTATGACATTTTAGATAATTTTAAACTATTTTTTATTGAAAATATTCTAAATAAACATAAAACTTGAATTTTTGGTCAAAACTTTATAGTAATCGAGGTGCCCAATTTCAGAATATGCCGAATTTCAGATTTGCCCATTTTGGGAGATTATACTGTATTTAAACCTTTTTTAAAAAATTCTACAGATTATCAAAAATATGAATTTAAAAAGAATTTTAGTATTAGCTTATATTTAAAAAAAAAAATAAAAACTAAATTTTAGTTTTAGTAAATCGTCGATGGATTCCTTAAATTAATCAGCTTGAAATAAATCAGCTTAAAAATTATTAAATTATTTTTTAAATTTGAAAAATTCATTAAAAATTATGAAAAAGATATAAAAATTAATAAAAAATTATTAAATTATGAAAAATTTATTAGAAAATTATTCAGACAGACACTCAACTCAACCTTGAAACCCAAAATTTTCTACATTCAAAACACTTTGCGACAATTATCTTAATTTTTTCTTCAGAAACACATGTCTTTTTGCACATTTTTTATGACAAAGAATTTCCCGTGAATGATCTCTTTAATAAAAATAGCTAAAAAAAAATTGACTCACATAAATTCTCATCTGCTAAAAAAATTTTCACTCTCACACCCACTCCTTGCTCACTTTTTTTTTTTGAACACTCATCACGCCATTTGACAAACATTTATTGTAACAATAAAATCTTTGATGTGAAATCAAAGCTATAAATAGTTTTACTCACATTTACTCTCTTTTTTTACACACACGACCGAACAAACGAGATTTTTTTTATCAAAAATTCCTGTGCGTATCGTCAGCACGTAAAATAATTTTTATTTTTTTATTTTACTAGAAAGCGATACAAATTTTTCGCACGTGTCCAATCAGATAATAAACGCCATTTATTTTTAGAGACGTATTAAAAAAAGGGTAAATAACGGAGATTATTTTGCATAACGACTGTCACACGCATCCAATTTTTGTTTTTTTTTTTCACAAATTCTCATGACAACTGGCAATTTTTTTTTCGCTGATTAAACTTTTTTTTTTTTGTTGTAGGGATTTATTTATTAATATTACAACAACGAGGGAAGCCCTGCAATAAATTTCCGAACGTTACGCTCCAGACGCATAAACTTCGTGTGCGGAATCAGGAAATAACGGTTCGAATGGCGCCCAATATTGCTTGCCAAAAAAAAAAAATAAATGAAAATTACTCTGCGAGAGCGCTCGTTGTTCCCACTTATCTTCGTCTCGTGTCTCGTGTATGCCTGAATTGCTGGCATGCGCATTGCATTTGCTTGCAAAGTTTCCCTCCGAATAGACGAGTGTCGCTTGTACACACGAAGAGATTAAAAAAAAGGAAAATACAGAAAAAAAAAGAAGGAATGTAAAGTTGTGTGTAAAAGATACGCTTTTGGCTCGGTTCTCGTCGTAGTTCGTGATGTGCAATGTTATTGTTTTCTCCTGTTTTGTTGGGCAATAAAATTTTTTTCTATTTACAAGACACTTTAAATTAAAGATTTTTTTTTCATTTAATTTTTTTAACGTCTTTTGTTAAAAAAAAAATAAAAATTTAAAAGCTCTTTTTTTCGCGTTTTTTGTGCCATTTTGAACATGTCACATACGTCACAACAAGAAACAACAACGCAGCAGCTTATTTACCAGAAGCAGTTAACAAAGCGTGTACGCACGCACTAGATGTCTAATTATATCTTGGCTTTCAAAATTTTACCTATATAGCGTCGTCATCGTCGTCCTGTGTACGCGTTTGGGTGCCTTGCTTGATGCCTGCCTGCCTGCTAGAGAGACGAACATTTTGTAAATAAATAAATTTTAAACGCGTACGCACATGACACGGCAATATGACGCAAAAATGTAAATGGGTAAATAATTAAAATTACAAAAAAAAATGTACAAAACTTTGATGTGCTTTACAAAAATAGCAACTAATTTGCAAAAAAAAATTAAAAAAAAAATTTTGTTGATGTTTTATTTTTTTTCTACGTTGAAACATTTAATTATGGCTTTTTTGCTCATAAATATAGTTGAGAGGTGATTTATTAGTAGCACTTGCTTTATTAAAGGAAGCGAGAAAAAAAATTCCTTAGTAATTAAAAATTATAATTTTGACCAAGTTTTTGCCCTCGTTACCTGTCTTCTTTCCATTTTTCGTATTTTTTTCTAATGGAAAGAAATCCTTGAAACTCGCTTTGGGATTCAATTCACTTTACTTTGCGAAATTAACGCCATAACTTGATAATAAGTAAAAAGAGTTTTTTACGGCAAAAACTTGTCTCTCACACAAAAAAAAGCGTGCAACAGCGTTAAAACTTATTATTATCAGCAAAAAGCATCCGCAAGGACGAAAACTGCCATAAAATACACTCAGTGCTAATTTTTTTTTTGTTCGTCGTCGTTGTTGTTGCTGTTCATGATGATGATGATGAGAAAAAGTGTCTCGTGCAACGTCTTTTTTTTAGCATTTTTATCACGTCTTGACCATACATATAATATCTCGCGCGTTTCTTTCCTTCCTTATCTCCTGCCCAACGTTGGTCAATGTAGGTGTTGTGGCGCAACGATTTCCCGCACGGAGATATATACAAAAGGCAATCACGTTAAATTAAAATGAAGACAAATGGAGGCGTCTGGCGTTTTTTTTTTGTTTGTTTGAGAATTTCGCATGACGATTGAAAAATTTGAGTGGCAAAAATTTGCGGTCATGCTGAAGTTTTGTTGAGGGTTTTAATTGAAATAAAATATTAAAAAATTGGTGATGGTTTTGGAAAGTCTGTCTGTTATTTTAGTACCTTAAAATAATAAATATTTAAAAAAAGTATTTGAGATAAAAATTTTCAAAAAAAAGATGAATTTTAATTTTATTATTTTTTTTTCGATAACTTTTTTTTTAATTAGGCCGCTCCAATTTTTTTTCGAACTTTTTGTCCCAAGAACTTTTTTTCAAAATGGGGGAGGCAAAAAAAATTAAAAAAATGTTTTGAAATACTTTTTCATACAAAATGACAAAATTAAAGCAATTTTTGATCATTTTTAAATATTTTAGTTGTTTTGATGGAATCTATATTGAGATTTGTTAATTTAAAATTGATATAAGAGTATTTCAAGTTAAAAATTTAAACAAAAAAAAATTATGTCAAAAATTTTTGAAAAATATTTTTTTTTTATGGAAAAATTTTTAGAGAAGAAAATTCATAAAAAATTTCGTTTTTCAATACAATAAATTCTTAAAAATTATTTTATTTTAAATTTTTAAAAATTTCTTGAAAAAATATTGACAAAGACAAAAAACGGTCAATTTTTATGATATTTTCAACTTTTTTTTTATTTTGCTTCATTGGTTTTTCGACTTTTGAAATGGGGCATGGGACAAAAAGTTCAAAAAAAAATTTGAAGCAGCCTTATTTTTTTTAATCAATTTTTGATTTAGCAACTCAAAATTTGTTGTCTCATAATTTTAAAAAAAAAAGAAAAATAAATAAATAAATCAAAATGTGAAAAAAAAAATTATAAAAAAGTTATGCCGCTCCAAATGAAAATCAAAAATAAAGTCCGATGCCCCATTATAAAAGTCGAAAATCCAAAGGGGCAAAAAATAAAAAAAAGTTAAAAATTCAACCAAAAATGACCGTTTTTTTGGTGTATTTTCATAATTTTTCAAGAAAATTTCCAAAAAATTTTCAATTTATTCTAATTGTTATTTTGGAAATCATATTTTATCATAAATTTTCTTCTCTAAAAATATTTTTTTTAAAATCATTAAATTTTTTTTTCAAAATTTTTTGACAGTTATTTTTTATGAATTTTTTTTCTTTAATTTTTAATATGAAATATTCTGAAATCTATTTTGAATAAGCAAATTTCAAAGTAAATAGTAAAAAAAGCATCAAAGATATTATAAAACGCTCAAAAATTGATAAAATTTTGTCATTTGGTATGAAAATAGTATTTCAAAACTTTTTTTTTTATTTTGCCCCCCCCATTTTATTTTAAAAAATTTTGGACTTTATTTTTGATTTTCATTTGGAGCAGCCTTATAAAATTTTAAAAATGTGAATTTTGAATTGAAATCTTGAAAATTCATTGATATTTTAAAATGACATCTATGGTTGAATTAGGTATTAAATTTTTTTAAATTAAAAAAAAAAACAATTTTTTCAAATTATTCTCTAATTTTGTAAAATATTTCAGTTTGTTTTGATTCAAAATTGCTCAAGATTTTTTTTTATATTTTTTTTCTTTTTTTTTTCAAAAGAAATCAGAAAACCTAAAAAAAATAAAATTAATTAATTAAAAATAATTTTAAAAAATAATTTCTTACAATAAAATCCTTCAAATTAATTGAAAATACGCTAAAATTTAATTTTTTTTCCACAAATTATTTCACAAAATTTTTCATCTCCCCATCGTCCGACCATTATTCAAACAAAACACGCCACTTGATTCGATAAAATTCTGTTTTCATCATTTTTCGTGGAAATTTTATTGTTTTATTTATTATTATTTTAAATCCTCGCTGGTGTAAATTAAAGCAAACTTTTTCTCGTTTTCATGTTTTTTTTTGTGGTATGGCATGCCGCTCTACTGGTTGTTGTTGCTGCTATTTTTCCTTTAAATATATACGAAAAATGATAACTTTGTCTTAACTAAAACAACCACACTACGAAATCGTCTAATAATAATGATATAAAAAGAAGCAGAGCAGCAACTACGACGCCGAAAAAAGCACATTATGCATACAAAACAGCTTTGTGGTAAAGGAAAAAGAGTATTATTGTGGTTTATTTGCTTATTATTTTCCTTTTTGTTTTGTTCTAATTAAATTTAGGTGTTGTTAGCGCTGCTTGCCTCCGAATGTGGTGCAATTTCCTCCTTATTTTTTGTCTATTCAGCGACGAAACAATTATTTAATTCCACAAAAAATACTTTAATTCTGCAATAATGACTGAATTTCATCGAAGGCACGAAATTTTTTATTCGTTTCTTCGATTCCTTTGTCCGTTCGAACGAACGACTTGAATTTCTTGTCGTCCGTTTGCCGGAAAGTCACAAAGTGCAGTTCCTTCAAAGGTGGCTTTTTGAAAAGTTTTTCAGCGATTTCCTTGTGTTTGAGTTCTGAGCCGTGTTCTTGATATTTGGTTATGATTCCGATGCCCAAAACTTCCAAATTTGGAAAAAATTCGGAAATTAAGTTGAAATTTATATCGATCCATGAGTAAAATTGACTGAGAAATAATGTTCGAAGGAGCGTTCCATCGAAATTTGTTCGAAAAATTTTCTGCAGATTTAAGTTTTGGTACGAAACGAAAATTATTGTCAAATTTTGAACTTCTGAAAAAATGACTCGATTGAAAAGCACTTGAATTGTCTTGTTTTTGCATCCATCAATTCTTAAATTTTTCACTTTTGGCATCAAAATGCTCACATCTTTCGTGACTTCTCGATTTTGTAAGTAATGAACCGTAAAATTTTCTATCTGAAGAAGCAGCTTTATCCATTCGTGCTGACCTCTTGAAGATAACTCATAAAACAAAGGCAACATATCAAGTTTCAAACTTTTTAATTTGGGGAAGTGAGCGGCTTTCAATCCCTTGTCGATGGCTAAGTCAAGTCTCGTATGACGACTTTTGATGTAAATTTCCTTGACATTTTTTCCAATTTTAGACCAAAATTCTGTTTGATCATCGGCAACTTCGGCAATTTCACATTCTTCGAAGACAATTCGAGCAAAAGTCAGTTCCGTTTGCAGCAATAACGAGATAAGTTCCTTCTCTAATCGACAATTAACCAAGTACAAGGTCAAATTAAGACGAGGACTTGATACGACGATTGACATCCAGTATTTGCTGACTAAGCGCGCAACTAGTTTATCATTGTTCGGTAGATAAAGTAATATTTTTTCCAAGATTTCCGGCGGTAAATCCGATATTTCCAAGGTATTTTCACTTTTTGATTCGTTTTCCATGTTTTTTTTAACAATTGAAGTTTTTTTTCAACACTTTTTCCGGTTATTCATCAATATTTTGCAATATTTTTAGCTCTGAACTTGCAACAATAACACGTTTTGACGGCAAAGTAAACAAATACTCACACAATCAAACACTTGTGGCGCAAGCTGATGCAATTCATGACAATTATTGTGAGTTTATTCTTGATAGGGTGAGCTTTGTTGATGACTTCTGAAAGATGAAAAATTAATTTTAAATGCAATTAAAATTATTTTTTAATTTTTTTTTAAACAAATTCAAGAAAAAAATAAAACTAACTTTAAAAAAGCAAAATTTTTGCATTTTTTGAAAGAATAAACCTCAAAAATCATAATTTACGTTACACTAAAATTAAATTTTTCAATCCATTTTTCATAGATTTTGACGAAAATATTTAGAAAAAAAATTTAAATTTTAAAGTTAAGTTTTTAAAAACTTTTTTAGAAAAATTTTGTAATTTTTATTTAAACTTGTTAATTTTTTTAATTTTTTTTTTAACTTTATGGAAAAACTATTAAAATTTAGGAAAAAAAAAATAAAGCACGTGACCAAAATCGAATTAAAAAAAAAATTCTTCAAATTTGTGTTAAATTCAGATTTTTCTTTAATTTAGGCCGCTCCAAATTTTTTTCGAACTTTTTGTCCCAAAAACTATTTTTCAAAATGGGGGGGGGCAAAAAAATAAAAAAAAATTTTTGAAATACTTTTTCATACAAAATGACAAAATTCAAACAATTTTTGATCATTAATGAATATTTTAGTTGTTTTTATGGTCTATATTGAGATTTGATAATTTAAAATTGATATAAGAGTATTCCAAGTAAAAAATTTCAACAAAAAAAAATTCATAAAAAAAACTGTCAAAAATTTTGAAAAATGATTTTTTTGAAAAAAATTTTAGAGAAGAAAATTCATGTTAAATTTCGTTTTTCAATACAAAAATTCTTAAAAATTGAAAATATTTTTAAAAAATTTTGAAAATTCTTTGAAAAAATATGGAAAAAGGCTAAAAAATGGTCAATTTTGATGACATTTTTAACTTTTTTTTTTATTTTGCCCCATTGGATTTTCGGCTTTTGAAATGGGGCATGGGACAAAAAGTTCAAAAAAAAATTTGGAGCGGTCTTAATAAATTAAAAAACGAATGTTTTAAAACGGTATTAAATGCGGTATTAAAATCGAGTTATTCATATTTTTTTCCAATTTTTTTCGACAAAATCGTTAAAAATTGGATTGAAAAATAAAATTTTGTACAAAAAAAATATTTAAATTAAATTTCAATAAAAAATGTTGAAAAATGTCTGAGACACCCTCATGTGACGTCAAAATTGCAACATTGGTATTAGTGCCGAGAAGAAAATCTCTCTCACTTCACATGCGTAATGCCTTTCGTACGTTAGAGAATAAGAATGTTTATTAATTTAAAGATTATTTCGTTTTTTAAATTACAAATTACGACGGAATTTCCTTAATATTGCATGGCAATACTTTCATCAAGAAGCGAAACATCAAAGTCGTCATCATCCCAGCTGCTCATATTATTGGCAGTTGCATTATTTTCCTTCCCCTCTGAAGATTTCTGTTCCTCTACCCCATTTTCCGGCAATTTTTGGTTCGTTTTTGCAAAATACGCTGCTTCCTCGATTTGCGACACTCGCAGGAGCTCGGCATCATCTTCGTCGTTCATCTGTTGGTGCATCCTCTTCTTCTTCAGGATGAGTTCTTTGCGTTGTTTTTGCGTCGAAGCTGGCGTATTTGGCGTGGCGGGAGCTTTTTTCGGTTGTCGAGCTCCCATTACCTCTTGACTCATCTGGAAATAGGAATTTGGATGGTTGATGCCTTGATCGAGTTTGTGATTGTGCGTGATATCGAAGTATTTTCCGCAGGCAAGTTGGTAATGTCCCTTTTGCGCGTACTCGACAACCTCCTGGGCATGCAAATTTGACAAGCCATATGACATAAGTTTGGGTTTTAAGTCTGCCGGAGAGTAAAGTTTGTACGGACAACCGCTGCAATCGCCTCCAGTCGATGCGGAATTAATTATTTTCATGCAAGACCATGGAGTCCAGTTCGTGCGACTTCCTTCCTTGCCGTAATTATAGCGAATGTTGTAACTGTACTCCTTCTCGAACTTGTCCGGATCGACAACTTTGCAAAATTCAGCGCGCCAGAACCGCAACGAGTCTTCCAACGTGACGCCGATGCCCTTGAGGAACAATCCGTACTGCAAGCGACCATTGTGCTTGAGTTTGTGTGTCGCCCGTAAGTGTTCGTGCGCCATTCGCATGCACAACGGATAACTTTTCTTCGATAATTGGTCCAAATTTTCGATTGCGACGTCATTTTCGCCAAGTGCATAGTCCTTGCCGGTATTTGTGGTGTTCACTTTTTTCATGACATCCACCAAACGCTCCTCACATTCCAAATACGGCAAAATTTTGAGCTGTTCGAACAATCCCTCGACCGTGAGATTTTCATAAATGGCCGATACAATGTGAACAAAATCTACCGTACTAACGTAGGCGAATCCCTTTTGGACGAAACAATGTTTGTTCGAGACCAGATTCAAAACTTCCGTGAAAGGCACTTTGTAGAAATCCATCTCCTCGATTTTGAACATTGACTCTTCGCGGGTACTTTCGAACAATCCATCACGAATTTCGCGTTTCTCCTCGGGCGAAATTGTCTTGTACGACAAATTATAGGCTTCTTTGAACTCGGCGACGCCGTTTTTGGACAACTCGCTGAATTTAAAGCGGAATAACAGCACTTCGTGTCGCGTGAACCAACTAAAATCCACAAAAAAATGTCATAAAAATGATGAAAATTTAACTAAAAGTAAAAAAAACTCACCGTCGAAGCTCTTCGTTTTGACAATAAGCGAACCGCAAGATGAAATGTGACAAGTAATCTTTGCGTCTTGCTTCCATATCAGCTGGAGTACTTCCGTTTCCCTTGAAAAGTCGCGTATAAATCTTCAATCCGTCACCAAGCATCTCACGCAGCACGGAGTCTTTCCATTCCTGCGTCATTGGCGTGTATTTTGCGGAGGCAGACTCGACGATGCGCAACATTTTTAAGCGATCCATAGCCAAGTCCTGTGAAATTTTGATTAATTTCGATAGAAAACAGGAAAAATGTTTAGAAATTTACCTCAAACTCAGCTAAGGGAATCTGAATGAGTGGCGGAAAAATGTAAAACATCACATTATGCACCAATAGTTGCTTCATCTCGTACGGGAGCTTGTCCCAAACCATTGAAACGTAAGGTCTCATGTTTTTATGGGGGAATTTTTAATGTAAAATTGATTTTTTAGACGAGACAAAAATTCAAAACACAAACAATTTCGCGCTTAAATTTTTTGAGACGAATGAAAGTGATTTTTCGCGATCGGTTTTGCTAATTCAATTAAATTGTTTCATGCTAATTCAGGAAAAGTGACTTAACGTTCTTAAGTCAAGTGACTTAATGTTAAATTTTTCTTCAGTTTATTTATTAGATATTTTTCGTAAATTATGCCTTAAAAAAAAGAAGAAAGAGATTTGGAAAATTTTAAATAAAATTTTTTATTAAACTTTTAAATTTTTATTAAATTTTACTTCATTTGTGTGATTTTGAATTCTTTAAAATCTTGAAAAATTAATTTTAAAAATTACCTTACTGAAAAAATATATAAAATTAATTAAAAATTAAAAAATAGATTTTTGAGAAAAATGTCTTAAAATTCTGAAATTAAATACTTTTACTATTTTTTTGTTTTTTAATTTAGGCCGCTCCAAATGAAAATAAAAAATAAAGTCCGATGCCCCATTTTAAAAGTCGAAAATCCAATGGGGCAAAATAAAAAAAAAAGTTAAAAATTTAACCAAAAATTACTGTTTTTGGGTGTATTTTCATAATTTTCTAAGAAAATTTCCATAACATTTTTGAAAAAATTTTATTTTTTTTTATTTTTGTTTTGCAAATCATATTTTATCATAAATTTTTTTCTCTAAAAATATTTTTCATAAAATTATAAATTTTTTTGACAAGTTAATTTTAAAATATTTATATACTTCAGAATATGAAAAATTCTGAAGTATATTTTAAGCAAAATTCAAAGTGAATAGTAAAAAAAACATCAAAAATATTATTTAACTCTCATAAACTTTTGTCATTTGGTATGAAAATAGTATTTCAAAACTTTTTTTTTATTTTGCCCCATTTTATTTTAAAAAATTTTCGACTTTATTTTTGATTTTTATTTGGAGCGGCCTTAATATTTTTACAAAAATTGAATTTTCAAGGTTCAGAAAATACCCCAATTTTTGGAGAATTATCCGCGGAACTTTGAGTACTAATAAAAAAATATAAGTAAGCAGCAATAAGGTTAAAGTGTTAAAAGTATCATAAATTAAGTGACTATCAATAACACCAAGTGTGCTGCCAATGAATAGATTTCAAGGAGAGTGATAGTCGGCCTTTTGTTAAAAGGATCAATAAATAAGATATGAAAGCCAAAGTATAGATTAATGATGATTTATGACCTTTTCAATCGATTCCTGTGCGAGCAAAATGTGTGTGTGTGCGTCAAAAGATTCTCATAAAGTACAAAAACCTCAAGGATCCTCGATCAAAAGTCATAAATTTTAATTGTCTCTCACCTAAAACTTGCACGCAGAGCATCATTTTAAACCTTAATTCATGTGTGTGATTTATTATGCTTGCCTGGATTTTATAGACAATACAAATTATTATTTAAAACGTGTGCACACGGAAAACGACGACGACATTCGGTATCAACATCATCAGCGTTATCATCAAAAACTCGTCTTTTATCTTGTTTAAAAAAAAAGTGACTTGGCTCCACTCTCATAAAATACAATTTACTTGACAACAATTTTTTCCACACAGTAAGCTTAAAAGGATTACAGTGCCTGCCTCCATCATCTGACGCCATCTCATCCACCCTTTTATATTTATGATTTTCATGCGCAAAAATTCAATTCATTCTCTCTCTTGTCGAGTAATAATAACGTTGATGTTCCAAAATACAAAAAAAAAAATAATAACATTTTCGGTAAATGAAAAAACAACACTTCAAATTTCTTTTTGGCGTTGCAATATAAATCAAATATTTTGACCTTTTTGCAGTAATTTTTTGCTTGTTCAAAAATCTTCGTCACTGTCATCATTTTCATATAAATGCAGTAGTTTTTTGTGCCACACAATGTAACCCAAAAATTTATTTTATTGTTACGTTACAATAATAATAATGGAGCTGTCCTTTTATTGAAAAGTCAACGTTCAGGTTGAAGTGGATGGCAAGCTTGGCAAGCAAAAAAAAAAATTGAAATGCGAAAAAAAAAATTTTTTTTTGCGCAAACTGTTTCATAACAAATAATAATAATAAAAACAATATTTCTTTCACTGGCTACACACTCGGAAAGTTTTTCTCTGGACTTGCTTTCTGTTTTTTGTTGTATTTGAAAGTTTTAATAGATTTAGGACGTGAAAGGTGACGAGTTTGTCTCTTGTATCAAAAATTTTACTTTGAAGTCAGCTTCAAATTTACTGTTTTTGGCAATTTGCAGTTTCGACTTATTCTAATACTTAAAGCTATCTTAACTTAAGAGACATAAGGATATCTTAACTTAATATATCCCCGTTCTCCGGCTCAAATTAAAGGTTTTGGCATTAGAAACAACTTTTGTTTTGGACTTTTTCTAAATTTTGCGTTTCCGATGTACAGGAGCCATTTAAAGATGTTAGCAAAAAAAATTGATGAAAAAAAAATCCTCTTATTATGAGGGCTCACATACCGATTTTTCAAAATTTTTTCAACTTTTGTAGATCACGGTTCTCCAGCTCAAATTGAAGGTTTTGGCATTAGAAACAACTTTTGTTTTGGACTTTTTCTAAATTTTGCGTTTCCGATGTACAGGAGCCATTTAAAGATGTTAGCGAAAAAAAAATGATCAAAAAAATTCAAGCGGTTATTCAAAATTTTCTTTAGTTCGGTTTTAAAATGGACAACATTCTCAGTTCGGCGGATACTCGTAGGGAGTTTGTTAAAAAAGTTTAAGCCCTCGTGAAAAATACTATGCCGTGAGTAATTTGTTCGGGATAGCGGGATTATTTGGTACGCAAATGTTATCGTGAAATGGTTTTGGATTTTTTCTAAATTTTGCGTTTTCGATGTACAGGAGCCATTTAAAGATGTTAGATGTTAAAATGGACAACATTCTCAGTTCGGCGGATACTCGTAGGGAGTTGGTTAAAAAAGTTTAAGCCCTCGTGAAAAATACTATGCCGTGAGTAATTTGTTCGGGATAGCGGGATTATTTGGTACGCAAATGTTATCGTGAAATGGACATGGTGATCTTGTATCAACGGTATTGTCACATTAGTTTTCATCATTTTGTTTGAAACTTAATTTTTTTTAGGCACTGAGGAGCATCAAGATTTCCATGGCACGAGGTTCCTCATATTAAGATAAGTACCTAAAAAATATAAATAGTTAGTGAAAAAAAGTAATTAAAAGATTTACTTGCAGCTCGAATAACGGGAGACACTTTTTAAACTTGTGACATCCTTTCATAGTTTTTATAGCAGTTTAGAACTGAACATAAAAAATGTAGGCAATCCTCTCGCATATTTCAAATGTAATTTCACTCATTTATCAAATATCTTCGAATTCGCTTTTAGATACTAAAAAAAACGAGAAAGAGAGAAAAATTGCAGCAAATCTTGAATGCAATTCTGGATCATTTCAAATGTTGCAAATTCACACGTAACAGCAGTAAATTCTTGTCTTGTCTTCTGTTTGTATTGAATCTTGTTCACCTTCGTCTTCACCTATGAAAAAAGAAAAAAAAAAGTTACTTTATAGGATACACCAACAATTCATTATATTATGATATTATGCTATATTGCAGACAAACAAATCATTGCCTTTTTTATTAGTACAACATCACATGCCAGAGCTCATCACAAGAAAAATTCATAATAACCAGCCATTATATAGCCATCATCGCATGTTATTACAACCTGCATCCATAAAAAAGTCATCCATGTGCTGCTACTTGCCTGCTTGGACGAAATGCCAGGAAATGCATTTTCATTTTATTATTATTGCAGGCACATAACTTTATTCGAAATGAGGAAAAAAAATAAAATAAATTTGCATTGCCTTCACTTAGTCCTCTAGTTCCTCGTTTTTTTTTTTTTGTACTTCTTCGTCCATTGTTCAACGTGTGAGTGTTACATTGTTGAGGAGAAGCACGAAAAAAAACCTTATTATAATCGTCGTCGTTGTGTCGTGTATAATGGAAAAATAATATGGGTGAACACTTTGTGGATGGAAAAGACGAAGAAGAACACGGACAGCAGGAAAAAAAAGTTGCAAAGTCACGCGATATTCATGTACATAAATTTGATGCGAGTGCAATTACAAAACTTTAACCTTCGTTGGCGCGGGATTGGAAAGTTATCAGCGGTGATTTATGACGTTACACGAACTATTTGGCTGGCAGTTTATAAAACAACCCTTTAAAATAATGTTTTGCCTAAACTGATGACCTTTTGCATACATTTGCAAGCAGTACGTTAAAAAAGTAAAAATAACAAAACTTTTTCATGCTAAAGAGGAAAGAGTTCATAAACTACAAGGAATTTATAGTTATAGGTGAAAATTTAGGTTAATTTGTTGACTTGATTTACATATTCTTTAAATAGTCAATTTTTTAGGTTAGTACAACATTCAAAATTGTTTTCAAATAGGAAATTTAAGGAGGTAAGTTTTTACAATTTTATATTTTTTTTTTTAATTTCAGAAGAATTAATGTCAAGTTAAAAGACTCACCTGTTATCCAAAGACTATTATCAAATTTATGAGTAACCTGATGTTTAGTTATATGTTTAAGATGCAATAATCTATTCAGACCATCAGCAAAGAGCTAAAATTTTCATCGAGCTTAAAGGACGAAAAATAAAATGTTCCGTTAGTCTGGCTCAGTAGCGCCCTTGGACAAGTTTTTTTTACAAAATTTGTTCATGGAAATCTTAAAATCAAAAAAAAAAAAATAGAAGCCGAAGTCAACGAAAGGCACTTCACTGGTTTGAACTAAAGTAAACTGTGAAAGTTTACAATTGAGACAATATATATTTTATAATTCATTCTCTAATAAAATTTAGTTATAAAAGGTTATGGGCCCAGTACTAAACACATTTCAATTCGTTATCACTTTATTCGAAAAGCAATTCAAAATGGATTTCTAAAATTGCAGTACATACCAACTAATGAACAAACAGCTGACGTTTTAACAAAAGGATTGAGCAAAGTGAAACACATAAAAATGATGCAACTTTTGGGAATCAACAATAAACCAGGAGTGTTGGCATAATAATTGTTGAATTAAAGTAAAGAAAGCCGAGGCAGCAAAACCCATGTAGAACGTTCATTTTACAACTATTGTACAATCGAAAGAATCATTAATAGAAAGTCGCTAATAATCACAGAGCTTACTTTAACGCTATGAAACTTATCGACAAAGCCAAGAATGATCTGATCCCGGAATACTTGACAGAAAGATTAACAACGATGGGTGAACCACAACCTTACGGGCTTCGAAGAAAAAGCGATTTCAGATTTAGTTTGCCAAACTATTTTTGGAGAACTTGAAAATGTATGTGAAATCCAAAAAAATACAGAAGAAACGTTCTTGAATGCACAAAACCCAAAATAATTTCAATTATTGTAACAGCCTATTCCACAGTAAAACATGAAGAGGACCAATCTAAAAAACTTAAAATCATGCAAATTGATTTTTCGCACCTCAATTTCGTGTTTAAATTAACCAGACGCTCCCCTTCTCACCCGTTTTCCTCAATAATATAATAGTATAATAGATAGGCATCCACGATACGTGCTTTGAAAGCAAAATATAATTTATTGAACATTATAATCCTTCTTCATTATTATTACTGATCATTGATGGATAAAACTAATAATAATAAATCCATTGTTTGAATATTGATTGATCATTAATAATATTTCGTCTTTTGCTACTTTTGCGTGTCTATTTGCGCACACAGAAAGGCACAGACAACAACGTCAAGTATCGTAACGTTATCAAATATCAAAATCTCTCCCCTCTTGCGAGCTATAAAAGTGAAATTATTTTAAAATTTACCGTTCTCATGCGTACAACACTTTCCCTAGATAGCACAACGAAAGGCACCTTTTGCTACTTTTTTTTGTGTGAGTGTATGTTTATCAAGGTGCTGTATCATATTTACTCCTCAGTATCTACGATGTACAATATCGTAGAACGGCACTCGATAAAAGATGATAAGAATACTCAGGTGGTGGTGCGTTTTTATTTTGTTGATATTGATTTTCCCTGTTGATTTCGTCGTCGTCGTCGATGTTGTTGATGTCCTCTACATTGCCAATCAAAGAAGTAAGTAGTGGACAACGCATCGTCGTCATGACCTTGAAGTCACATCAGCATCGTCGTCATCCCTCGAGTCCTGCACAATTCACCGACATAAAAGAACAGCAGAGATAAATGATCTTAAATAAATAAAAGTACGTGTTAGCATCTGTTACTCAACCATCGCACCATAACCCAGACACAATTATTTACTCCCTTTTCGTCGTTCACCTTTTTTTTAGAGTTCAATATAAAAACGATGAACTATTTTCCCGAAATCTTTAGTGGTTTCTCGAACGACGACGATGGCAGCAAAAAAGGAAAAATTTGATGAAATCTCGTACAATTTTTTTTTGGGGTACAACACAATAGGAATATATAATTTTGCTGTATTATTATTTCGGTGCAAAAGAAAGAAAAAACAAGCATATCGCATGTACAATGAAGAATTGGATCTTTGATGAGCAAACTTCTCTTATGTATAAATTTTGTGTCGAGCATGTATTTAGCCAAAACCATGCCAAAGTTAATGTAGCTGTTCTTGGTTTTCTTCGTCTTTGTTTCTTCTTGTACTGCTGCCGTTGCTGCTGGCTGCTTGCTTGCTATCTTTCGTACATCTCGCCTTCTTGCGCGCTATGTGTTACTGTGCCACTATATATATGGGCTTTTATATAAGAATGATGAAATGCGCAACAGCTGGGTCCTGGCGACATGAACAGCAATTTAGGGAGCAATTTTTAGAATGAATTTTGTGTGTGTGTGTGTGAGCTCGTGTCGTGTGCTTGTTCGTGTTAGATGAGGGTAAGTTTAACTAACGGAGTGGCGTCGTTAATGCTCGTCGTATACAAGGAATTTCGTTGTTGCGAATAACGGGAGAGGAAAATTTTTAACGGGAAGGAAATTACGTGCCAGCTAATTCAAGATATAACGGTAGATAAAATCGTATCGAGGAGATATGTTTCATTTTCCCTTTTAAATTTTGGCTTTGAAATCTTGGGTTGAAACTTGACTTGGGAAAAAACAACGATTTTTGCTCCTTATATGATAAAATCGTTGTTTTTTTTATTTGAGGAGATTAGCTTTATTTTTTCAATTTTAGCTTTATCTATTAAATATGGGTTGAAACTTGACTTGGGAAAAAACAACGATTTTTGCTCCTCATATGATAAAATCGTTGTTTTTTTTTATTTATTCAAAAATCGATCAGATATTCATGGAAATCATCTTCAGAATGAATATTTATTCAATTTTGGCTTTAAAATCTATTAAATATGGGTTGAAACTTGACTTGGGAAAAAACAACGATTTTTGCTCCTCATATGATAAAATCGTTGTTTTTTTTATTTCTTCAAAAATCGAGGAGATATGCATGGAAATTATCTTCAGAATGAATATTTATTCAAATTTGGCCTTGAAATCTATTAAATTTGGGTTGAAAAATTTAACGGGGTTGAAACTTGACTTGGGAATATGATAAAATCGTTGTTTTTTTTATTTCTTCAAAAATCGAGGAGATATGCATGGAAATTATCTTCAGAATGAATATTTATTCAATTTTGGCTTTAAAATCTATTAAATTTGGGTTGAAACTTGACTTGGGAAAAAACAACGATTTTTGCTCCTCATATGATAAAATCGTTGTTTTTTTTATTTCTTCAAAAATCGAGGAGATATCAATGGAAATTAACTTTAGAATGAATATTTATTCAATTTTGGCTTTGAAATCTATTAAATATGGGTTGAAACTTGACTTGGGAAAAAACAACGATTTTTGCTCCTCATATGATAAAATCGTTGTTTTTTTTATTTGTCATAAATTGGCGTCATTCATTAAGAACGTTAGAGATTTAGAAGTTTGAATTTAGTCAGATTTTGAAATAAATGTGTGAATTTAAGTCATGTTATGAGAAAATTGTGTCGTAAATTCAAAATTAAATTCCGACAATTTTTGAAAATCGTTGTTTTTTTAAAAAACAAGGAGATATGCATGGAAATTTTTGCTTTTAGCTTTAAAATCTATTGATTTTTGCTCCTCATATGATAAAATCGTTGTTTTTTTTTTTTCATCAAAAATCGAGGAGATATGCATGGAAATCAACTTCAGAATGAATATTTATTCAATTTTGGCTTAGAAATCTATTAAATTTGGGTTTTTTGGTAATCAGAAAGGAAAGGAGGATCAAAATACACTTATTTAAATGAAAGTCATTAATGAACGGCGCCATTGATGTTTACGTTCCTCAAACGTTTCAGAAAATTATCGAATAAATAATTGAAAAATAACTAGTTTCAGCTCATAAAATGGGCTCCGATAGGAAAAAACATAAAAAGGAGTCTAAGAAGCACAGGTTCGTGTAAAAAATTAACCAAAAAAATCCATTGAAAATTAAAAAATTCAATTTATTTCGTATTTTTAGACACCGTTCAAGATCCGAATCCGAGGAAGATGAAGAATATCGTCGGGATCGCGCCGAAAGGAAAAAAGTCAAGAAGAGCAAGGAAAAGAAACGTCACCGTCGCAGCAGATCGCGATCCGTAGAGGAAGTCAATAGTGATAGTGAGTCCGATTTTTCGCTTCTTCAGCCTTCAAACGAAAAACTTAACCTTGTACTTCCTTTTTTAGGCTCCGATTGCGTTGAAGTTCCCGTTTTGCCACCCCCAGCTCCAACAATTTCAAGTTCTCGTCGTCGTGCCAGTCCCGAAGTTGAAGTTCCTCCGCCGCCTCGTCGATCTCGTTCGCCTGTTAAACGAAAGCAACGTACTCCAAGCCCGCCGCCAATCACCCAGAAACGTCGCAAGAGCAAATCCATGTCTCCGATTCCCGATGGCGGCGCAGGCGATTGTCTCAGCATCGAAGAAACGAACAAATTGCGCGCGAAACTCGGATTGAAACCGCTTGACGTGACGCCAGCGGAAAAGAAACCAAGTCCCGAAAAAGATGCAAAGCCCAAAAAGGACGGCGAACCAGAACTGAAAGTTTTGAAGGACGATTGGGGCGAATTCGTGCATAAACCAGCAGAAAACTTCGCCGAGAAGAATAACGTGGCGAAAATTCGTGAACGTCTCAAGGAAAGACGCGAAAAACGAGCTTTAGAGGCACGAATTACGTCGTTAAAAACATTGGGCGAGTCCGATGGGGAAGACGACGCGAAAAATTGGGTGACGAAACAACGTGACACGGTGAAATTGAAGCAAGAAGCCGAAAAACGGGCAAAAATGCTCGAAGAAATGGACGAGGAATTCGAAGCGCCGGTCTTGGTCGACGGTGAATTACGTCGCAGGAAGAAAAAAGCTTACACCAACCGAGATTTGCAAGGATTGAAGGTCGAACATGACATCAGCAGCTTCACCGAAGGCAAATCCGTGATTTTAACGCTCAAGGACAAAGGCGTTTTGGATGAAGAGGAAGACGATACTTTGGTCAATGTGAATTTCGTTGACGACGAAAGATACAAAAAAAGTGTCGAAAATAAGAAACAAAACCCGCATCGATACGGCTATGACGTGTACGAGGAGCAAGTTGACGAGTTCGGACAACCGATTGAACGTAGTTTGTTGAAAAAATACGACGAAGAGGTCGGAGAAGTGAAAAAATCGAGCTTTGTGATTGGCGAAAGTATCGAAGAAGAACGAAAACGCAAGAGAAAGTTGCAAGAATTAAAGGCGAAGCTCGAAAACAAGGCTCTTGTCTCACTTGACACGATTCCTCTGACCCTCGCTTCCGAGTATTACAACGAAGAAGAGTTAACCAAATTCAAAAAACCCAAAAAGAAGGTCAAAAAAGTCCGTCAAAAGTTAAAAGCTGACGATTTACTCGCCATGGCGGCAGATCACGACTCCAAAAAGGACTTTGGCTCCCGTCGAAATCGCCATCTCGACACCGATGACACGGAAATCCCCGACATTAAGCCAGACGACATCAAAGTTGAAGTCGACGATGACTTGGAAAAAGTTTTATCCAAAGCAAGGCGTCTCAAACAGAAGGAAGCGATCATCCAGAAACCCCTCCCGTTGGAACAACTGGCTGTCAAAGAGGAAATTAAGCAAGAAGACGACGACGAAGACGTTTCCAACGGCTTAACGTTCAATTCGAACATCATCCTGAACGAAACCGCTGAATTTTGTCGAACTCTCGGCGATATTCCAACTTATGGCTTGGCAGGAAATCGCGATACCGACACAGCAGAAATCATGGACTTTGATAATATCGATCAGGATATCGACGAGAACACAAAACGACATAATACCTGGAACACCGTCGATCCGGACGAGGAAATGCCCGATGTGATTGATATCACGGACGACGTAAAGCATGTAGCGGAAGCGGCGATTCTCGATGAAGAGCCTGATGTCGCGAGCGGCGTTGGAGCAGCACTTAAACTCGCAATGTCGAAGGGTTATTTGGAGAAGGAAGAGTCAAATCGACCGAGTAATGCGAAATTTGCGCATTTACAAGCCAAAAACTACTCCATTGATGATAAGGCGTATGGCGAGGATGACAAATATAGTCGTCGTGATCGATATTCGGGACCGCTGATGGATTTCAAAGAGAAAGAGGGATTCAAGCCAAACGTGAAACTGGAATATATTGACGATAATGGACACATTTTGAATGCGAAAGAGGCATTTAGGTATTTGTCACACAAGTTCCATGGCAAGGGACCAGGCAAGAATAAGGTTGAGAAGCGTCTCAAGAAGGCGGAACAGGAAGGGGTGAGTTTTGAAAAAGTTTTTTTAAAAATAATTTTTTATTGATTTTTTTTTTTCTTAAATTTTTAGTTGATGATGAAAATGAGTTCAACTGACACGCCATTGGGAACGCTCAGTATGCTGCAACAAAAGCAAAAAGAGACCCACAGTGCTTACGTAGTGTTAAGTGGAAATAAGGCTGGCACGAGTACTAGTTTCGTTAAGGAAAAGTAGAAAAGTATCTCAATGTTATCAGAATTTGTAGCGTCTTCTAAAAAAAAATTATCGAAAATAAAAAAAAATTATTATTTGACAAAATTCTAATTTTCGTATTTTTTTTTAATGGAAAAAGATAAAAATTCTTCAAAAATCATTAAATTTTTATAATTTCAAAAAAAAAATCGTAATCATTTTTTTATTCATTAAAATTTATTTTTTCTTTAAAAACTCGAATAAAAAATTTAAGATTTTTTTTTTGCTTTTTGAATCACAAATCTTTAAATCAAAAATAATTTTTTCTGATAAATTTCTTCAAAGAAATTTTTCATAAAAAAAAATAATAATTTCAATTGTTTAGGAAAAAATTTATTTTTAAATTATATAAAAATTATAAAATTTTATCAAAAGTCAAAAACAAAATGAATTTTCAATAAAAAAAATTAAGTTAAAAGTTTAAAATTTTTAAAGGAATTTATGAGAAAAATTAATTTTTGATAAAATTTTATTATTTAGATTTTTAAGTCAAAAAGTAAATTTTTTTTTTTCTTAAATTTTTGAAAAAAAAAAATTAAATTCTTTAAAAAAAAAGTTTTTTGATTAAAAACTTTAATTTAAAAAATCTAAAAAAAAAATTTGTTTGAAAAATTCTTCGAAAATCAACCGATACTCTTAGATAAAAAAAAAATGAAAATGTTTGAAAAGAAAAAAAATTTTTGATGGAGTTGTTAAATTATAAAAAAATAAATTTTATCGAAAAATTGTGAAATTTGTTTTTATTGAGAACTTCTTCAAAAATCATTAAAATATAACAAAAGCTAAAAAAAAATTAATTGAATTAAAAAAAATAAACTTTTCAAAAACCAGCTTTTTACTTATGCTCAAAAAATTGTAAAAAAAAAATCTTATGTATTTTTCATAAAAATTTTTCAGAAAGCTTCAGAATTTTTTTAAATATTTTTTAAAGTGAAAAAATATGAAATTAGGTCAAAAAATCTATTTTTTCATAAATTTCTCCGTAAATCATTAACCTCTAACAATTTTCTAATAAAAATCAAATCGAAAGTCACTCACACACTCACCTCTTTAATGCATCTACCTGTCACACCGTCTTATCTCCATGCTTCTACAAGATAAGATAAGACCTGAAAGTGAAGCGATAATGCTTTGCTCGCCATTTTTAGCTTCATATAACATCGTTTTCTCGCCAAAGAAACAATTAAAAGGTAAAAATTCTAGAATGTAAGAGCCAAAAATGGAACAAAACCTCAAAAAAATCATTTTTATCCTGATTTGGATGAGTCACGTGACCTTCAGTGCATCCAACAACGAACAAAAATTTTGCCCAAAGCATTGCCAATGCGACATTTTCGCGGATTTACGAAGAGCCGTTTGCAGTGATCAAAATCTCATCAACACTTTTGCTGGTAAGGAATGAAAATTTTTAAGAAAATTCACGAAAATTTTAAGTTTTCATTAAAAGGTGTCCCTCGCGAGGTTGAAATCCTGGATTTATCTCGTAATAAAATTTCTCTCATTACGGATCATTCGTTCGAGGTGAGTCATATAGCTTTTGTGTATTTAAAAATGTGACATCAGCGATAACGCGCGATATTTTTGCCATTTTTCTAGGAATTTACCAACATGGTCGAGTTAGATTTGTCCTTTAATATCATCAGTACGGTCTCTTTTCGTGCCTTTGAGCTAATGGATCGCCTGGAAAAGCTGGATTTGTCGTATAATCGCATCGAACAGCTCGATAACAGACTTTTAGAGTCAAATTCCAACCTAAAGGAGCTCATCTTGAACGGAAATAAGTTCATGTCGCTACCAGATCAGGCTTTAATTAAAAGTTCCTCCTTGCGAAAATTAAGTATGGTCGATTCAAAGTTGGTCCATGTGCCTCATTTGATGTTTCATGCCTTGCCAAATGTGGAATTTTTGGATTTATCTCAAAATTTGTTAAAAAATATTCATATCAAGTCCTTTCAACGCATGAAAAAATTGATTGAAGTGAATTTGGAGGACAATCCATGGAATTGCGACGAGGAAATTTTCAAAGTTTTGAAGTGGTTTCAAAAGCGCGGCGTGAAAATCAAGAGAAATCAGTGTTGTAAGTGATTTTTCGAAGAAAAAAATCTAAAAAAATTTTTTTTAATAATTTTTTTCTTTCAGATAAGCCAAAAAATGGTCATGCGGTGTTCGATAAAATTATTCATGCCACAACTCAGGCCCCAAGAGAGGAAATTCCGTTGGATATCGTGTGGAATATCACCAAATCCGTATTTTTTCCTTCATCTACTGAACCAACAACGCCAGCAAACCCTTATAAAGTGCTTTCAAGTAAATGTTCGGGAGATGCGGAAATTGACGAAATCGATTCTGATTGTTCGTTTGACGTTTGTAGAGCAAATCTTTCGGATTTGTACGAAAATTTCCTCATTTTAACAACAAATTATGAAAATTGTCAGCAAAATCACTTGGAAGCTGTTATCGCCATGTGTTACGTCGGTTTATTCTTCGGAGCACTCGGCGGTGGTTTACTTGTCTATCTCGCTTGTTTCCTGCGTCATCGAAACATCAAAGCCTCCTTTACGGAACCCCTCGAACGTCAACGTCTCCGCAAAGCTTATCAAAACCGTTCGCAATATGCACGTAAGAACACGCCTCTCGACCTTGACTCTCATCACTAAAATCCGAAAAATTCCCCCCAACAGATGCGCAAACTACTCGTCGACCAATGTCACCGGAAAATGTCCCGCAAACGTCGACTGAGTCGGAAATTCCTCGCCGCATAGCATCTCCCATTTCGCCGAGTCGCGTTCCTTCGTTTCGAAACAGTAGCAGCAGTGAAGAATCCGCCATCCCGAAATCCCTGACGCCGCTTCGGAGTTCGTTGCCGGAACCGGAACACTTGTACCAGAGACGACATCAGCCACGAATTCCGCAAGAACAAGAGCTTCCGGCTTTTTTCAAGTATTTTCGACGAAATCAGCGCCCACAGAGATTGTCCATCGATGTAAATTCGCGCAGAAGGAGTCAAAATAGCAACAACGAGGATGCGTATTTTTTGCCAAGTCCAGAGACGGTGCCATCAGCTCCGCGCATTTCGAGACTTCATAGTGTTCCGACAGATGCGCCGGAAAGCCCGAGTCGACCTTTGATGACGAATGCCGTCTCGAGTGGGTCCGTTATCTACAATGAGATCGATGAAGTGAGTGAAATTCCGCAGGATGTGTGTTGCACGAGACATATTAGGCAAGAGCTGGATGCGTTGACGGTGGATTTGTTGAGGGATTCTGCGAGAGTTTCTGTTACGCCGCCGCCGCCGTATATTGATTGCATGTCAGCGTAAGTTTTTTTTTAATTTTTACACATACGAGATCTGAATTTTCGGTAAATTTTCACGAATTAAAAAAAATATTTAGAAAAAAATTTAAAACTTTGAAAAATTCTTCATTTTTTTAAATTCTTAATAAGGCCGCTCCAAATTTTTTCCGAAATTTTTGTCCTAAAAACTTTTTTTTTAAGATGGGGGAGGCAAGAAAATAAAAAAAAGGTTTTGTCATACTTTTTCATACAAAATGACAAAATTTTAACAATTTTTAATCAATAATGAATATTTGAGTTATTTTTAAGGTAGTTGCATTGAGATTTGATAATTTAAAATTAATCTCAAAGTATTTCAAGGTAAAAATTTAAATAAAAAAATTCATAAAAATAACTTTCAAAAAATTTTGAAAAGTAATTTTTTTTTTTGAAAAAAAAATTTAAAAAAGAAAATTCATCTTAAAATACTATTTTAAAAAGATTCTTAAAAATTGAAATTTTTTAAAAAATTTTAGAATATTCTTTGAAAAAATATGAAAAAAGAGCAAAAAACGGTCAATTATGATGAAATTTTCTTGGGGCATGGGACAAAAAGTTCAAAAAAAATTTGGAGCGGCCTAAATTTCACCAAAATTATTTTTCGAAAATCGTAAAAAAAATAATTTTGATGTTTTTCTTTCTAAAATTAAAAATAATTTTTGAAGTATTTGTTGTCGAAAAATTTCCTAAAAGGTGAATCGCTAAACAAAATTAAATATTTTTTTTTTTATTTTTCAAAACACGAATTGAATAATATTTTATAAAAATAATTTAAGTGCATAATATTTTTTTTTATTTTCCTTAAAATAAAAATAATTTTAAAAATTAATTTTTGGACAAAATTTGTTTAAATAAAAAAAAATAAAATAATTTTTTTTTTTTGTTACAAATTAAATAAATCTTTAATATTTAAAAAAATTAAAAAAAAAAATAGCTTTTGGTTGTAGACTTCAAAAATAAAGTTAGGGCAAAATTAATTTTATATATATTTTTTTAATATTTTAAATTAATTAATTTATTTTTATTTCTTTAAAAATATGATTTTTTTATTACTTATTTTAATTTTTTTTTATATATATTGAGGATGCTTTCATTTTTTTTTTTAAATATTTTGTCTCAGTCCTCCTGAAAATCCAAAGGAACCGAAAATCCAATGGAAGATGAAAATTTCATTAAAAATGACTGTTTTTGGTCTATTTTCATAATTTTTTAATGAATTTTTTAAAAAATTAATTTTTGTATTGAAAATGGTATTTTGTTATCTCAAATTTTCTTCTCTTTAAAATATTTTTTCGAAAATCATTGAACTCATGTATGTTTTCAAAAAAAAAAAAAAAAAAAAAAATTTGTTTTTTTTTATGAAATTTTTTAGTTGACTTGTTTTGAAATCAATTTTAAATAAGAAATTTTCAACGTAAATACATTAAATTCAACGAAAATAAATATTGATCAACGATTCATTAAATATTTGTCATTTTATAAAAAAAAAACTATTTCAAAAGTTTTTTTTTGTCGAAATAAAAAGTTCGAAATAAATTTGAAGCTTCCTTAAGAAATCAAATAAAAATTTAATAAAAAATATATTCTTTTTAATTTCAGACACCGACTCAACAACGATACTCAAAATCCGTTACACCAAACGAACTGAAGGAACGCCCTTTAGCTTTAAGGACCTTATTAAATATTTACCCTCTAAGACGAATATTATTTAATAAAATTGTAAGTTTATCGTCATAATCATGAATAAAGTCATTTCGTGCCGCGAGACCGTGACCCGACGAGAATTTCTCGATCGTTCTGTCGCCGTTCCAGATCGCATCGCCGCACGTACGATGAGAACGAAGAATTTGGCTTAATAAAATGTTTACTCGAAACGTCGCTCTTGACGTTATTGATGGCACCCAATTTAAATATTAAACGGATAAATTACACGTTCCCCGCCTTGCCTCCGTCGCACCGCAAATAAAAAGTGAAATTCCCGCGTGCTGAGAAACGAGGAGCGTCTTCTTCACGTTTGCGCAAATTTGTTGTTTTCTGTGTCGTCTTGTTGTTGACGATCGCCAATCTACAAAAGGAACAGATGATGAAAAAAAAACAAAATTTTATTGGATAAATGACAGTAAATTGATCTAATTTGTGTAATGTACGCTTTTATGGGTTGAGTACTTGGGTCCGATGGAAAATTATGTTTTAACGAGAGATAATCCGCGAAATCGCGTTATTCGAACGGTAGAAAGGGACGAGAACGGTCGCAAAAATATAAGCTCTCAAAAAAAAAATTGTGAAAAAAATTTTCTAAAGATGAAATTTTCATCGGTGCTCTCGATAACGCTTCTGTTGTCGGCGTGTTTCTTCATTCCGACGCACGGAAAACGCTCTTTCGGCGTGAGTCGCCGTCAAAAAACGCAAAAAAGTTATTCCGCTCGTCGTGGCGACGGTCGAAATTCGCAACCGGTTGACACGCATCACGATCCCATTCCGAAACCGCCACCACCAAAGAGCGTTTCGAAGACAGAATCAAGTCATGCGTCAGCTCCGCCGTCTCCAGGATGGAATACACACAATCAGCATCCGCAAGGACCTCCGCCAGCGTATCCGGGAATGGGTCACAATGCTGCTCCCTCACACGGAATGCCTCCAGCATACTCCCCAAGTTACAATAAACCGCCAGCTTATTCGCCATATCCGCAACAACCTTACGGAAATGCGCCCCCAGCAGGAGGAATGTCACCTTACGGCGGCATGGGAGCCTATGGACAACAACCAGCCATGGGAGGAATGCCTTACCAACAACCAATGGGCGGCGGCATGCCCATGTATCAACAACCCATGTACCAACAACCCCAAAAATCGAGTTCTGGCATGTCAGTTGGTGGCGTTCTCACAGGAATGGCAGTTGGCGGCATGGCAACTCATCTCGTTGGCAGTATGATTCCACGACGTCACATCACGGAGCAGCACATTCATCACTATGAACATTCCGATAAAGATGACAACACTCCCGCAGCTGCTCCCGTACCGCAAGAAGGCTTAGCTCCGCTCGTAACGCCAGATCCCGTGATGCTTGCGGCAAATCCCGCCGAGCAAAATCAATTCAGTCAAAGTCAACCGCAGGAAAATATCCAACCCCAACCCCCCATGGAGCCAATTTATGCCTTTAACTATGCCCCGGCCTACGTTCAACCGGTAATTCCGCCGCAACAGCAACCAACCACAAGTCAAGGCGAGGAAACGTCGTCGTCGTCATCGCCCCCAACCACAGCAGAAGACGACGCCACAGCTTCTTCGTAGATCGAGGAAATGCGCCGCAAATGAGATCACTTACGAAAGATCTTTTGCAGTATTTGTACATAGTAATTTAATAATTTAAATAAATATTAACAATGGTAGCGCTTAAGTGGAATCACATGAATAAATGATCGCAATAAAAAAAAAACAAACAGAACCCTTTTGTTGAATGAAATCAGCGCAAATTGACGGTAATTGGAACCCATTCAGCGAAAATACTTAAAATTTAACTGCACAAAGGGAGACGTGGAAAGTTTTTTTTGAGAATTGAATTAATTTAATTTGACGGAATTTTTGACAAAAATTAATTTAAATTTACTTAGGCGAATAAATTTAATTTTTCACTTTATGTTTAAATATTTTTCATTAAAATTTTAATTTTTCACCAACATTTATTCATATTTTTATAACATTTTCTAAATATTAAATGCCTGAAATTTTTTTATTTATTTCAAGATTTACTCAAAAACTTGAAATTGAAAGAAATTTGTAAAAAATCATCTTCAAAAAGAGTTTAAAGATGTAAATTTTTCATTAAAATTAAAAAAATCAAATAAATAAATTTTTCCTGAGTTAAAAATGTCAATTTCTTCAAAAAAAAAAAAAAAAAAAATTAAAAAAATTATAAAAATATTTTTTTAAATATTTTTCATTAAAATTTTAATTTTTCACCAACATTATTCATATTTTTATAACATTTTCTAAATATATGCAAATTTTTTTATTTATTTAGGTATTTAAAGAATTCAAGAATTTGAAAGTAAAAATTTAAACTTTAATGAAAAATATTTACTTTGACAATCAATATTTATTCAATCATATTTTTTCATTTAAATTTTTTTTCTTAGTTTAAAAAAGATAATTTTGGAAAATAAATCGAAAATTGCGAAAAAAATTATTTTTTGCTTTAAAAAAAATTTTTTTTTAAATAAATAAAAGTTTCAAATACTCAAAAAAGTCCCTTTCAATTTAAATTGATAATTGAGAAAAAGTACTTTTTGTATTAGATTTTTGCCAAAATTTATTTTTTTTTTCATTTAAATTTTAATTAAAAAATTTTTTACTTTAATTATTTGTTTACCATTTTTGTTAAAATTATTTATTAAAAATATTTTTTTTTTATTTAAAATTAAAAAAAAAAAAATTTGAAATTATTTTCAAAATTAAAATTTTAAAAATAATATTGTTGATGAAATATTTAAAAATTTGCTTATAAAAAATTTTCATTAAAATCAAAATAACGCAGAATCTAGCTACCAAAAGTTCTTAATTAAAATTGAAGTTAAAAAGAAGAATAATCAGTACATAAAGAAAGAAATACTATTTATGTATTCATTTTTACTCTTCTATCATTTCTGGACTCCAAATTTCTTAAAGCAAGATGAGTAAAATTTGTTCGAAAAAAATTTTGTTTTTTTTAATATTTTTTTTTTATATGTATTTTAATTTTTTTCCATTTTAATTTTGATTAATTTACCTGAATTTCTACCGAGAAAACTTTCATAAAATCATTTTAAAAGATTTTTTTTTATTTATTTATACATTTCCAAGAACTAACACGGATTTCCAAAGAATATTTTTTTTAGATTGGTGAATTGGCGAAACCGCGATTAGCGTAATCCGATGGTTTAGTTCTCTCGGATACTTTGGGCCATCCTGGAGTTCCTGGCGTAGAAAGAGGCCTTGACTGGATCACACGCCATCCTCCCTTCTTCGTCCAATCATTTCCGTTATATTTAAAGTAATAAGTCATTCCCAAAACTCCCGCGCCAATCATTAGGAATTTTCCGGTAAAGTAACGAACGTACGCTGCTGGATATTTTCCCTAAAAAAAAACAGAAAAAATCATAAAATCAACTTAAAATTATTGGGATTCGATCAAAAATTTACCAAAACTGGCGTCAACATTCGTCCAAAAGCATCGAGGGGAGCTCTGTAGAACCGACGAATGGGATTGCGGACCTCTTTCCAGTATTCGGGAACTAATCGTGGCTCGTTATGACTCAAAGTTTGGTCCTTCAAGTATTGCGCTATTGAAAAAAATGCAAAAGGAGACATTGTTTTGGTATGGAATCCATTATGTAATGACACACAGTCAAAAAATTTGTGATATTTACCTCGCCATTTGCGCTCCTCAGGCGTCATGCCGAGAATACGCTCGCGTTCGCGAACCATGCGACCCTGGATGGGCATCGGCTTCACTCCTCCCGTGTTCGAGGCCATTTTTGCACCTTTTTTCGCCTCTTAAAATTCCAAAACAACTTCGATGTGATTTTTTTTCGCTCGGATCGAACGATGACAGGTCGAAACGTCAAATGTGTCAAACGCGATTTTGACATTTCTCAACATTTTGGTGCGAATTTTCAGTGTCTAACGTAGTTTCAGTGTTAAAAAAACAAAAAATCGGACAATTTGCTATTGAAATACGAGCAAAACGATGGCGCAACTTGCTCCCGACAGTGTCGATGTGACGGTAAGTTTGATTTTTTTCGTTATCTCATAAAATTTTGACCAAAAATTCTCATTTTCGAAGGATTTGCAATTCAAACTTCAAAGCAAAGCAAAGTTATTCAACTCGCATGACGATGCAAACCTCAATTGTCACAATTTATTAGCTGCAGCAAGCACCCACGGACTAATTTTCGCCGGAAGCACAAGTTCAGCGGATCTGCGGGTCGTTCAACTATCATCTTTGACGTCAGAAGACGCTAAAAATGGTTCGCCGGTACCCACGAGAGTCTTTGAGCTGCCCGGCAAGCCACTCCAGATCGCCGTAAATTGCGATCATTCGTTGCTGGCAGTTGATGTCACCAAAAACGGCAATTGTTTCTTGCAGATTTACTCTGTTCCATCATTTTACACAAACGTAAGTGACTTTTTTTCAATGAAAAAACTCGTTTAGGTTAATTTTTTCTTGTTTTTTCTTTCAGGATGTCACTTTAACGCATGAATTCCCTATTCACGGTGCTTGTCACAGCTCCCAACTCTTATGGAATCCCGTAGCAAGTGATGTTTTAGCTGTTGTAACGGAAAATGGGGGGCTTGTAATGTACACATTGAAGTCCCCGGGTAATGAAATGTGTTCCTTGGATGGACAACAATCCGTTCAATCAGCTTGTTGGAGTCCAAAAGGCAAACAAATCGTCGCCGGCTTCCCGAATGGTACTTTAATTCAATTTAAACCGGATTTAAAGCCTGCTCGACAAATCCCGTGTCCCCCGAATGTCTTGGGAGGCAGTTCTTTCGACACAATTGCCATTCAATGGTTGGCTACGTACCAATTTGCGGCAGTTTTTCAAAGCAAAGCTGAAGATACGACCCCAGCTTTGTTTATTGTGAATGCCCCGAAGACCGGAAATGCCGCGTATATCAATTACGACGACATTTGTTACAGTCAATCGGGTCCCCGAAAGTCACAAGTGTTCTTGTCGCACATTTTGCCGTGGAATTTATTGATTGTGGCATCAGCAAACAGCATGGAAGTTGGTCTCTTAGGGACGACAGAACAAGGGGACTTTCCGACATGGAAACAATTTGTCCCGTCGGATAATGCACGTGCAGAGCTTCCATTGACAGCAAAAAAGCAGGAAACGTTCCCTTTGGGTCTTGCATTGGAAGTTGGAGTCACCCATCAAATCACGATCGGCGAACAAACGTTTCCCGTGATGCCCATGATTCATCTTCTCTCGACCGATGGACTTTTAATTTCGTTCAATTTGCTGAATACGATGCCAAATGCCGTGGGAATTTGTTGCCCTCCCAATCCGATAAGGAATAACAGTGGTTTAGGACATTTTAAAATCCCAGAATTGACCGCAACTCCCAATAAAACAGCAACTCCGCCCGCAGCTACAAACAAAGCTGACATGACTTTCTCTCTCGGGCAAGGAAATGCGACATCAACTCCGGCTCCCGTCAAATCTCTCTTCGGAAATGCCCCGAATAACGCCTCAGAACCCTCAAAAACTGCGACAAATCTCTTCGGATCACTTCCCGCAGCGAAGCCTCCTACGTTTGGACCTCCCCCGGGAACCGCTGGATTCGGATTTGGTGGCTTGGGATTTCAATCGCCCGCAATTTCGGCACCTGCAGCAACAGTAACTGCTGAAAAACCTCCCGCTTTTGGAGCTCAAGTATCAAAACCGCCAACTTTTGGGTTTGGAAATGCTCCTGCTGCAGTTTCTACGAACGAACAACGCCCAAGTGCGCCAACTTTTGGTCAACCATTGGCTTCTACGGCACCAAGCGAAGCTAATAAACCGTTAATTACGGTTCCGCCGACTTATACGGCAGCAACGAAGCCTCCTGCCACGACGGGAAATCAAAATAAGTCACAAACGCAAGTTCAATCGGGCAAAGCGGGAAGTCCTGACACGACAGAAGACGCGAAAATCGTTCAAGGCATGATTCGCGAAGAGATTTTGAACTTCCAAAAGGACTTGAAAGAGCTAATTGCGCGTTCAAAAAACATCAATATCGACATAGGAACGAAAGAGGAGTCAGTTTCGATGGCAAAACAGCTTAACGAGTTGTCAAAATTGAATAAGGAAGCAACGGAAGTGAATGATTCGCTCAGCTCGGATGTTCATTTGTTGCGTTTGAACCTTAATGAGACATTTGCGATGGTAACTGAGGCAAAAAACAAACAAAAATTGTACCATTCACAGAACCACCTCGAAGATCGGAGCTCTTACACGATGAGTCAAACGAGTAAAAGGCAACTTGCCCGCCTGGAATCCATGCTAAAGATGGCAGAAACGCAACTTTTCACGATAACACGACAAATTGACGCCCAATGGGCCGAATATCAGGACATGCAAAAGCAAAAAACGCGTCAAACGATGAAAATTCCCAGCTTAGAAGGCGTTTATCAGACAATTTCGAAGCAACGAGATATTTTGGCGCGTCATCGCATGACCATAAATAGCTTGAAACAACGTTTAGGCATGCGAGATACCGTTAAAGCGCTCGAAATCACGAGTCAGGACCCCGTCGAGTCACTTACCGACTCAATTTTGTCCATGTCAATAATCGATCAAGTACAAAAAGAGAACGAAAAATTGACTCCGAGGAAGCTCGAGCTCTTGAAAGAGTGTTTGAAGCGTCATAAAATCCAAAAAATCACTCCGAAACGCCCGGATCGACAAGATATCAACTCGGAAGTGGTCCAAGTGAAGCGAGAAAATATGCGAAAGACACTTTTAAAGGCTGAAAAGAAAGTTGAACCCGTGAAACCAGAGGTAAAAGCTCCTGAACCTGCGAAATCTGTGCCTCAAGCGAAGTTTGAACTACCAAAACCTGTAATTCCGACGCAAAAACCCCCGAGTTTTGCATCTCCTGCACCGCCAACGAGTGTTCCGATGAGCAAACCAATCGCAGAAAAGCCTTCAACGACACCCGCAAGTACCGCAAGCTTCGCATTCGGAGGAAATTCAAGCTTTTCCGCGACATCTCAACCCGCCAAAACCGAAACTCCGAAATTTTCGTTCGCGCAATTGACGCCACAAGCTCCGACAGCGACTTTTGGGACAACAGCAACGAATTCTCCCTTTGCGACAACAGCTCAAAAGGTCGGAAATGAGAAATCTGAATTGCCTAAACCGACATTTGGTGATTTAAGTTCGAAACCTGTAACAACACAACCTTCTTCAGCATTTTCTTTTGGCGGATTGAGTACTTCTAAGCCGACAGAGACTTCGAATACGACAAAAACGGAGAGTCCATTGCTTTTTGGAACGACAACGATCACTCCTGTGGTGAAACCTGTTGAAGAAAAACCGAAAGAAGACCCGCCAAAACCGTCAATCGGTTTTACGCTCGGAGGAAGTGCTTCAGGAGGACTTTTTGGATCATCTACTGCTTCGACAACTCCTTCAACTACGTCATTTTTCGGCGGATTTGGACAAAAATCGACACCTGTGGAAGAGAAAAAGGAAGAAAAACCTGTTGAAGCTCCGAAATCTCCGTTGGCGAGCTTAGTTGAGACCGTAAATCAATTTGGAGCGCCATCTACTGCGTCGCCAGCTGTTACAATTAGCACAAAACCCGCGGAAAAGCCTTCTCTCTTCGCCGTGCCGAAGGAAAATACGCCGGAAAAGGAAAAAACTCCCGAAATTATCAAGCCGACAGCGAAATTTTCCTTTGGATTTGGAGCTGCGGCGTCTTCGGGACCAACAGATGCCAATAATGGAAATTCTTCGACAGCGCCAAGTACAGAAACGACCCCGAAAGCAGCTTCAGAAGCATCTACAGCGAGTGCAACGTCAACAAAGTCGTCAGAATTTAATTTTTCGAGCGCTGCGAAGGGTTTGGAGAATAAAACGCCCTTTGGAGGAGCAACAACAGAAGTTAAACCAGCATCTACTGGATTTAATCTCTCTTTTGGAAGTGCAGCTCCTGTTACAGCTTCATCTGGTAATGTAACATCAACCACTGAGACAACAACTCCCGCTACAAAACCTTCAATTTTTGGTTCAATCACGCCTTTGGGGGCTCAAACTCAGCCAAAACCAGCTGGAGGATTATTTGGAAGTTCAGGAACGGGACTTTTTGGATCTCCAAGCACGACGACGACAACAACAGCTTCCTCTGGAGGGTTATTTGGAGCGACAACGACTGTCACAACAACCGCAGCAACGGGAATTTTCGGTTCTGCGGCAATAACAACGACAACAGCATCGACAGGAATCTTCGGAAGCGCTTCTGTGACAACGACAGCACCTAAAACGGGTCTCTTTGGATCAGTTGCTTCGCCTCCTGCAGCAACTACGAGTCCTGTGACACCTCCTGCTGTCACAACAGCTTCGTCAACAGCTCCTGCGGAAGGATTGTTCTCGAGTTTCAACATTTGTTCGCCTTCGTCGCCCGCTAATAACGCATCTCAAAGTGCTTCGAGCATTTTTGGCGCAAGTACCGGCTTTGGAAATGCCTCGCAATCGACAAATTCCATCTTCGGGGGCGGAAATGCAGCAACAGAGAACAAAACTTCGTCAATTTTTGGGTCCTCGACGCCATCATCGCCATTTGGAGCGTCAATTCCGAAACCAGAACAGAGTGTTTTTGGAGGAGCTTCATCTGGCACGAGTATTTTCGGGCAATCTGCTACGCCAGCAGCTGCAAGTCCCTTCGGGCAAAGTCAAACGAGCTCGATTTTTGGAGGAGGAGCGACAGCAACAACAGTTGCGAGTAGTCCTTTCGGCGGAAATGCGTCTTCGACAACGACAAACAGTCCATTTGGCGGAAATAATGCAACGCCAGCTGCGAATAGTCCCTTTGGAGGAGGCGGCGGATCGTTATTTGGCGCAGCAAACAGCAGTCAAACGCAATCTTCGCCCTTTGGACAACAATCGTCGACATTTAGTCAAGGCGGATCGCTCTTCGGAGGAAGTTCGACGTTTGGAAGTGGCGCAGGAACGACAGGAAGTACTGGATTTGGAGGTTTTGGAGCAGCTGCTCAAACACCTGTTTTTGGTAAAAAAAAATTTTGAAATATTTTGATGAAAATTTGAATTTTAATGATTTTTTTGTATTTTTAGGAGGCGGAGCGACATTCGGATCTCCCCCAGCATTTGGCGGAGGAGCGTTTTCTAAACCAGCATTCGGTAAGAAATTCATTTAATTAAATTTATTTCGAACTTTTTGTCCCAAAAAAATTTTTCAAAAAATTTTTAAATAATTTTTCATGTAAAATATTTTTTTTTAATTTTCGACTTTTTATCAAGAGTTTTTAAGAGATTTGATATTTAAAAATTTATTCAAGCAAAATTTTTTTTTTTAAATAATGAAAAATTTAGAATTAAAAATTTGTCTCAAAAATTTAAAAAATATGTACAGTAAAATTTAAAAAAAAATTAGAAGAAAAATTTTATATAGAGTATTAAAATATAAAAAAAAATTATTTTTTTTTTAAATTATAAAAAATGGTAAATTTTTCGGGACAAAAAACTAAAAAAATAACTTTAAAATTTTTTTCTAACTAAATTTTCAAAATATTGTGAAAAGAATTTTTAAATAAAAATCATGAATAATTTAGAATCAAAGTTTTTCTTAAAAATTTCAGTAAAATTTAAAAAAAATTTTTAGAAAAAAAAAATTCATATAAAGTATCAAAATTTTCAAAAATAAATTTAATTTTCTTTCTTTTTGAAAAATTATAAAAAACGGTAATTTTCTATTGAAATTTTAAATTTTTCGGGGCAAAATTCTAAAAAAATAACTTTAAATTTTTTTCTAACAAATTTTTTCAAAATATTGTAAAAAAAAATATTATAAAAAAAATCATGATTAATTTAGAATAAAAAATTTGCCTTAAAAAAATTTAAAAAAATATGTTCAGTAAAATTTAAAAAAAAATTTTTCGAAAAAAAAATTATAAAATATTTTGAAAAATTAAGATGTCTTTAAACAGTAGGCATGTAATTTTAAAAAAAATTAAATTTTTGGGACAAAAAGTTTAAAAAAATAATTTTAAAACCTTTTACTAACAAAATTTCTCAAACTCAACAGGAGGAGCTCCCACATTTGGATCAAAACCACTCTTCGGATCGCCAACACAAGCCACAGCGCAAGCCTCTGTTCCCACAAACAACTTATTCGAACAATTGGGATCTCAAGGCAGCGGCCCCACATTCGGCAATTTGGCACAAGCAAGTCCCCCACAACCTCAGCAAGCCCCGCAATCTTCATTTGGCGGATCGGCATTCAGCAGTTGGCGCTAAAATTAAGCTTGATTCTGTTAAAATAGTTTTGTTTATTCAAATTTAAAAGAAATTTCGTTAAAATATATTTTTGCTTATGATTCAACGACGATGCCTGTGAGTAAATACCCGCTATTGCCTCCCATTTGCACTTCGGGATGCGTTCTATTGGGTAAAACTTGGTAATTTCGCATCCAATTTGACGTTAACTTAACTGCAGTGACTTTTGATCCGGCTTTCAGGTCCAAAAAGACATCGGTAAGGACTTCTTTGACGTTGTGATAAATAACGATGTTCCGATTTGGCTTCACAAATGGCAAAAGTGTCATCAAAATGCTCCAAGGATGCTCCCGAGCAACGATTACGAGTCCATCGACCTTCTCATCCAGCATTTTTACGGCTTCTAAATTCTCAAAATACCATTTCGGCTTTTCTTTTTTCTTTGCATCGCCATTTTCCGTGGGTATTTCGTCGTCAAGTTTGATTTTTTTCGCTGCCGGCTCACTTTCTTCCACAATTTCTTCTTCGCGATTGTGAAACATCTTCAGCGACGAGAAAATATTGACACTCAAGCATCGTTTCATGTGTTCCTCTTCCAAATTTAGCGCTTGCAGAGCCAATTTTTGCCCGAAGGGACCTTGATGCATGTGCAAAAGGCGACCTTTTGTGTTGGCGCCAATGGAATTCATCAACGTTGCTGGCAGCAAGCCTTGCGTTCCCGACTCGTACAACAAATACGTCCCCGATTCATTGACATTTGAGTAAGAAATGAGCTGCGACAGTGTATCTTGCCTTAAAAACAGAATTTTTTCCGGGTCTTGACGATAAAACATCTCCGCCAGTAACCGAATTGAGGGTTTTCGCACTTGAACGTACTCGAAGTACTTTCGTTCCTTCTTTTTCAGGTACTTTTCTTGCCCAAACTCCGTTTTTGACGTGAATGTCTTGCTATTTTCCACGAGTTGACCGATGATATTCGTGCTGGAAGCCCCACTTTTTCGCAGCGCCTCAATTTCTTGCTGCGACAAGTTCTGCGAGTTGTCGTTAATTTTTATATCGCGATTATCTTGACCCGAATCCGTGTTATTGAGGAAGGCACGAATGTCAGACGTGATTTCCGAGCATGCTTCCAACGAGTAAAAACGTTTTTTGGGATTTGCCGGGTTTTTGGAGACCATTTTGAAGGTTGTGAAGAACTTTTGACCCTCGATCTGGCGGAGTTCGAGCGTTTCCTACGAAAAATTTGATAAAATTACTTAAATCATATCCTGAAAAATGAGATAAAATGACAAAAAATTACCTTTCCGAGCGTCACTGTCGTTTCCAACGAGGCAAATTTGTATAATTTTGTGAATTTCTGTCGTTGAATGATAATGTAGTCACCTACTTTGATGACATCGTCGTTCTTTTCCATGATTTGTCGAGTTTGGGTAAAGTTTGATTGTAATTTTCTACAATTTTTAGAGGTAAATGTGGCAAATTCACTTCCAACCTGTCTCGTTGCCCGGAATTCGGCGTGTTTTTGTTTACATTTTGTGCGTTCCTGTCTGAAAAGGGAACTCCAAAAAGGTTTCTGTCTGTCTGTGGAAATAAAAAATAAAATTTTTAATGAAAAATTTAAAAAATTATTTAAAAATTTAATTTTTTTACCGAATTTCGAAGATTTTTTCAGATTTTTTATGGAAATTGTTCACAAAAAGCGCTCTTGTCGGTATTTTTTTCGTGCCACGACGAGGCATTTGACAATTTTGACAGTTAAAAGTCGCCAAAGAACTGCAATTCATCATTTTCATCTCTCTTTCCAACTGCATTTATGCTCAAAACTTTGAAATCTTTCCACAAAACTCCCATTTTGCAGTCCCTGAAGTCGCATTTGACGCCGCCAACTGGTAAGACTTCCGTTTTTCGTGTTTTTTCCGTGCCATCTGTCGTCATTCTAATTTTCCACTGCAGGTCATATCAATTAATCGCTTTGTAAACATTGCAAAAATTTTCAGTGAGATCATCATCCGCCACTTTAAGATTTTTCCGTAGTGCAAGTAGCAGCTCAATTATGGGTCCATTCAAGTATCCCGAGGCACGCAAAGACGAAACAATCGTCGACGAGATCCACGGCAAGAAAATTCCCGACCCATATCGATGGTTGGAGGATCCCGACAGCCCGGAAACGCAAAAATACGTCGAAAGTCAGAACGCAATTGTGAAGCCGTTCCTCGAGGAAGGCGGCGAATGGCAAAAATTGAATGCAAAACTCACGAAATTCTGGAATTACGAAAAGTATTCGTGTCCAACGCGTCACGGGGATCGATATTTCTTCTACAAAAACACCGGATTGCAGAATCAGAATGTGCTTTATGTGCAAACGTCGTTGGAAGCGGTGCCGGAAGTCTTTTTGGACCCGAATACGTTGAGTGACGACGGGACAATTGCGTTGCAGGGATCCGTTTTTAGCGATGACGGCAAGTTGTTTGCGTACGGATTGAGTGAAAGTGGCTCCGATTGGGTGAAAATTAAAGTTAAAGATGTCGAAACGGGAAAAGATTTTCCGGAGACTTTGGTTCACACGAAATTCGTGAGATGCGCATGGACTTTGGATAATAAGGGATTTTTCTATCCGGTAAGTGACGTCTTATTGAAGCCTTTTGAACTTCCTCCTACCTCATTTATTTCATTTTTTTGAGAAATTTTCTAAAATTATCAGTAAAAATATCAAATTTAAAAAAATGCGAAAAAAATTTCCGAACAGGGTCTAAAAGATTTTTTAAGTCAAAATTCTAAGAAAATGTTTTAACTTAAGCCAACTAAACTTAAATTAGGGTGTTCCAAAACCATTTTCTGTTTCGCGTTACATGCTTGAAAAAAATCCATGGGGGATGGATGATATAGAAATTTTATATAGATTTTCGTTTTTTGGCAGTTTTGAGTTGCAAAATGATTAAAAATGATAAATTAGTCTGACAAATTTTTATCCAAGCAAGATAAAAAATTGCTTTGAAAGTTTTTGACACAGTTTTTTTGCTCTTGATTTAGTTTTCAAAACAAAACTATGTCAAAGAAAAATTTTTTTTTCAGTTTCAATTTTTTGGCAGTTTTGAGTTGCAAAATGATTAAAAATGATAAATTAGAGCCCTTTGACAAATTTTAATCCATTTGGAGCAAGATTTGACAAAAATTGCTTTGACACAGTTTTTGACACAGTTTTTTTGCTCTTGATTTAGTTTTCAAAACAAAACTATGTCAAAGAAAAAATTTTTTTTCAGTTTCAATTTTTTGGCAGTTTTGAGTTATAAAATGATTAAAAATGATAAATTAGAGCCCTCTGACAAATTTTAATCCATTTGGAGCAAGATTTGACAAAAATTGCTTTGACACAGTTTTTGACACAGTTTTTTTGCTCTTGATTTAGTTTTCAAAACAAAAATATGTCAAAGAAAAAAATTTTTTTCAGTTTCAATTTTTTGGCAGTTTTGAGTTGCAAAATGATTAAAAATGATAAATTAGAGCCCTTTGACAAATTTTTATCCATTTGGAGCAAGATTTGACAAAAATTGCTTTGACACAGTTTTTGACACAGTTTGCTCTTGATTTAGTTTTCAAAACAAAACTATGTCAAAGAAAAAAAATTTTTTCAGTTTCAATTTTTTGGCAGTTTTGAGTTATAAAATGATTAAAAATGATAAATTAGAGCCCTCTGACAAATTTTTATCCATTTGGAGCAAGATTTGACAAAAATTGCTTTGACACAGTTTTTGACACAGTTTTTTTGCTCTTGATTTAGTTTTCAAAACAAAACTATGTCAAAGAAAAAAAATTTTTTCAGTTTCAATTTTTTGGCAGTTTTGAGTTATAAAATGATTAAAAATGATAAATTAGAGCCCTCTGACAAATTTTTATCCATTTGGAGCAAGATTTGACAAAAATTGCTTTGACACAGTTTTTGACACAGTTTTTTTGCTCTTGATTTAGTTTTCAAAACAAAACTATGTCAAAGAAAAAAATTTTTTCAGTTTCAATTTTTTGGCAGTTTTGAGTTATAAAATGATTAAAAATGATAAATTAGAGCCCTCTGACAAATTTTTATCCATTTGGAGCAAGATTTGACAAAAATTGCTTTGACACAGTTTTTGACACAGTTTTTTTGCTCTTGATTTAGTTTTCAAAACAAAACTATGTCAAAGGAAAAAAATTTTTTCAGTTTCAATTTTTTGGCAGTTTTGAGTTATAAAATGATTAAAAATGATAAATTAGAGCCCTCTGACAAATTTTTATCCATTTGGAGCAAGATTTGACAAAAATTGCTTTGACACAGTTTTTGACACAGTTTTTTTGCTCTTGATTTAGTTTTGCAAAACAAAACAAAGTTTTCAAAACAAAACTATGTCAAAGGAAAAAAATTTTTCAGTTTCAATTTTTTGGCAGTTTTGAGTTGCAAAATGATTAAAAATGATAAATTAGAGCCCTCTGACAAATTTTTATCCATTTGGAGCAAGATTTTACAAAAATTGCTTTGACACAGTTTTTGACACATTTTTTTTGCTCTTGATTTAGTTTTTAAAACAAAACTATGTCAAAGGAAAAATTTTTTCTCAGTTTCAATTTTTTTTATTTTTTAGTTTCAATTTCTGATTTCAATTTCAATTTCAATTTCATGGTGATTTTTGATTAAAATGATGGGGGAGGAAACGCGAAACAGAAAACGGTCTTGGAACACCCTTAAGTCAAATTAATTAACTTAATTTCCAAATTTTTATGAAAATTTTTCATTTTCAAATTATATTTTTTTTTGAAAATCAAAAAAATTCAAATTAAGTTTTTGTTTTTGACTTAATGAGACTTATTCTCAAGCCTAAGTCGAAATTTTAAAATAATTTTTGTAATTTGACTTTAAGTGACTTTGACTTAAGGCTTAAGCTTTGACTTAATAGTTTTTAAATTAAATTTTAACGTTTTTCACTTCTAAAATCTATATTTCTCTTTCAGCGCTACCCAAAACAAGGAAAAGCCGACGGAGTCGAGACCGATGCCATGCAAAACCAAAAACTTTATTATCACCGCGTCGGCGATGACCAAGAAAAAGACGTTTTAATCGCCGAATTTCCCGAAGAACCAAATTGGCGTCTTATGCCCGAAGTCTCGCACTGTGGCAAATACCTCATCTTATACATTATGCAAGGCTGCAAGGACATGCTTTTATATTTTGCCAAAATCGACGGTGTCGATATCCAAGGAAAGCAGGAATTTGTCAAAGTTGTCGATAAATTCGAGGCGGATTTCGATTATATCACGAACGAGGGCAGCGTCTTCAGCTTCCGTACTAACAAAAATGCCAAAAATTATCACGTTATCAACATCGATTTTGACAATTTGGATGCCGAATGGAAGGTTCTCGTGCCCGAACACCCGAAAAACGTGCTTGATTGGTGCCATTGTGTCGACAAGGACAAGATTATCTTGGGTTACATCGATGACGTGAAGTCTGTGTTGCGTGCCAATAGTCTCGTCGATGGCAAAGAGATTTTCAAGTTTGATATTCCAATTGGAACGATCATGGGTTTCAGTGGCGAGAAGAAATATTCGGAAGTTTTCTACCATTTTGTGTCGTTTTTGACTCCGGGCGTCATTTACAAGTTTGACTTTGCGAAGCCAAATGAGAAACCGACGCTTTTCCGCGAAGTAAAGCTCGAGAATTTCGACGGATCGCAATACGAGGTCGAACAAAAGTTCTACAAGAGCAAAGATGGCGAGAAAATTCCCATGTTTATCATCCAGAAAAAGTCATCGGGCAAGGATAAACGCAAGGGATGTCTCTTGTACGGCTACGGCGGCTTCAATATCAACATTCAACCGAGCTTTAGTGTGACGGGACTTGTCTTCATTGACTCCTTCGACGGCGTTCTTGCTTACCCGAATATCCGTGGAGGCGGCGAATATGGCGAACGTTGGCACGATGGCGGTCGATTGCTCAACAAACAAAATTGTTTCGACGATTTTCAAGCTGCAGCCGAGTTTCTCGTCGCCGAAGGGTACACATCACCCGATAAAATTGCCATTCAGGGCGGTTCTAATGGCGGATTGTTAGTTGGCGCTTGCATCAATCAACGTCCCGAGTTGTTTGGAGCTGCTGTGGCGCAAGTTGGCGTCTTGGATATGTTACGTTTCCACAAATTTACCATCGGACAGGCATGGCAATCGGATTATGGAGACATCGAGGACCCAAAACACTTTGAAAACTTGCTGAAATATTCGCCGTTGCACAATGTGCGTACACCAAAGTCCGCCAAAGAGCAGTATCCGGCAACGATGGTGTTGACAGCGAGTCACGATGATCGCGTATCGCCGTTGCACTCGTTGAAATTCGTTGCGGCACTGCATGAGGCCGTCAAAGGATGCGAATTTCAGACGAATCCGCTCTTTTTGCGCGTTTACAGCAAAGCGGGACACGGATTCGGGAAGCCGACAGCGAAAAAAATCGAGGAAGCATCCGATATTCTCGCATTTTTGTGCAAAACTTTGAAATTGGACTTGAAAGCATAAAGTATCAAACACTTTTGTAAACTAACAACACCTAAAAAACGAATAAAATAAAGAAAAATTAAAGATTTTTATTGAAATTCGAATAAATTTACCGGCGCACTCCCTCAACACGAAACGTCACTTTGACAGTTCTCCTCTAATTCCGGGAAACGTCATGCTATCCAAACAAAACAAAAGTTTGCACAACATTTTTCGATAAATTTCATTAATTATTTACGCTTTTCACGGACAAACTTCTGCCAAAACTACCGTGGGAGTGTCTTGCGTACGCCAGACGAGCAAAAATTCGCCATAATTTGCCAGAAATTTCCATCGATGCGTCAATTTTGAAAAGAGTGAGTCCGAATTCTTGGATTTCGAGCCAAGACTAACCAAAAAAATTATATTTTTTTAGCAAAATGGCATTAACATCAACCACTTCGGACTCAAATTTGTTCGACGACGACTTGGATGACGCGGATTTAGACCAAATTTTCAATATCACAGACACAAGTAGACCAAATTTGGAGCAAAATGACGCCAATGACGACGAAAAGATGGATTCCTTGTCCGAAAGTGATAACGATACGGTCTACATTGAAATGGGAAATGACGAAGAAGACGAAGAAGCGTCGCAGGGAAGTCAAATTTTGGTTAAACCAGCAGCGGAAGAGGATCGCGCCTCGAACGGAAGTGGGCATGAACACGATTACAGTCGACGAACGACGCCAGAAAATGAATTTCGCAACGATGAGCTTGAATATTCGAGTTTCGATGAGGCAGAAGATGATATCGCGATGAATATGAGTCAAGAAATTGTCGCAACGCAATGTCCGGAATTAGAAACGGAAGTTATTGAGACGTCAGAGGTGCAAGATGTCGAAAATTATGGAGATCCGGAACTGCAAGTGAACGTTTTAGAGGAAAAAATCCCCGATTCGGTTAAAGTTCCTAAGAAATTGGAAGCTGTTGACTCACAAGCTAGCGACACTTCGTACAATGGCGTTCCAAATATTTTCAATTCGACGATTTCGACGGAGATGGACTTTGAAACGGCACCGGAGGATGACACGGATTCACAAAAAACGATCATTTTGAGTGATAGTTTGATTCAAAATGAGAATGAAAAGTCGAAAGCTCCTGTTGAAATTGCGTCAGAGAGTTTGGAGACACAAATTGAAGTACCGAACATCGAGGAAGTTGCGAAAAATGAAGACTTTACTACAGTTGAAGCCCCAAAAGAGACAGAAAATGCAGAAAAAAGTGTTTCTGCTTTCATTTCTGAAGAAACTTTCGCTCCCGAACAAGAAAACTCCGTTTCTGAGTTCATTTCTGAAGAAACTTTTGCTCCTCTCAAGACCACAGAGACCCCAGAAACATCTAAATCACCCGAAAAACCGAAAAGTATTACAGATCCCGTTCCGTCAACCAGCAAAGAGCACATTGATGACCAACTGAACAACATCCTTTTGCCCGCTGAGCTCACGGAAACGCGTCAAATCAGCCAAGATCACGATTATTTGGCGAAAAAGCTTCCGATGAACTTCAATCTCGTCGTTGAAGACACGGACAAGCTCGTAAATACCACAATCGATCACATAATTCAACTTGCGACATCCCTAAAAACCTCAGACAAGGAAAATTTCAGCAAAAATATCTACAACATCTTGAACCACATCAGTCTCGTACAGGATATCACGCAAATTGACAACGAAGAATCCTTGCAAATGCCGGAAAAATCCATCCCGGAACCAATGTCGCTTGAAATCAAGGAAGAAATCATCGCACAAAACGAAAATCTCGAAGATCTCGTCATTGAGAACTTAAAAAAGGAGATTTCCAGTGAGTCGTTGGTCGTGGATGGCTCCGAGATGGGCATGGAAGTTGATGTCGTTGAAGAATCCGTGCAAAGTGAGGTTCCGCAAGACACGCAAGAGGACTCGATGATCATTGATCCGGTGCGTTTGCATATCGAAAGCTTGGAAAAGTTCTCAAAATCCGTCAATGAGACGGCGACTGAGTGGTGCATCACCAAAGAAACGAATTTGACAAAAATTCGGGAAGTTTTGAAGGAAAGTGATAAGAAATGGCGACAATTGATGATGAAATTCGAGTGCCCGAGAGATGTAACTGATGTTGGAACGGAAGTTGATCCGAAAATGTTCGCTAAACAAAATCGCCAAGCAAAGAAAGATATTTTGGGGTACATGACTGAGAGTGAAAGTGAAGCTGAAGACTACGATAATGAACTAAGTAAGTTTTTTTTTCTAATTTTTTTAGTCTCCCAAACATTTTTTAAAAAATTTTTTAAAAAGTTTTTTATCTAAAAAAATTTTTTAAAAAATTCTTGATTTTTTTTTTTGAAAAAACTCCAAAGAAAATATTTTTTTTTTTATTTTTAACTTTTTCTTTGTATTTTTGGAATTTTTAAAAAGAATTAGGCCGCTCCAAATTTTTTTCGAACTTATTGTCCCAGAAACTTTTTTTCAAAATGGGGAGGGCAACAAAAAAAAAAGATTTGAAATACTTTTTCATACAAAATGACAAAATTTAAACAGTTTTTCGTTATTAATCATTATTTGAATTGTTTTTAAGGTATCATAAAAAAAATTTTAAAAACTAAAATTTAATGTTTTTCGAAAAAAAAATTAAAAGAAGAAAATTTTTGAAAATATATCATTTTCAATATAAAAGATAAAAAAAAAACAAAGAAAAAATTAAAATTTTTTAAAAATTCCTTGAAAAATTATGAAAATAGACTAAAAAACGGTCATTTTTGATGAAATTTTTAACTTTTTTTTTATTTTGCCCCATTGGATTTTCGGCTTTTGAAATGGGGCATGTGACAAAAAGTTCAAAAAAAATTTGGAGCGGCCTTAAAAAAATAAAAAAAAAAATATTTTTTAATTTTAAGTCATTTTTTAACCAGTTTCAAGCATAAAACTGACTAAATATTCATTCTAAAGATGATTTATTGAATTTATGAATTTATTTTTAATTTTTACTTTTCAAATAGGACAAAAAGCAGAATTTGAAAAAAATTTCAATTTTTTTTTATCTATAAAATATTTTTTTCTTTTTTTAAAGGAAAAACAATTTTTTTAAAAAAATTTTCTTTTTAATATCTTGAAAATTTTTGAAAAAAGTTCAAAGAAAATATTTTTTTTTTATAAGATTTTTGAATTTTTCTTTGTATTTTTGGAATTTTTAAAAAGAACTTTTTTTTAATTCTCTCAAAATTAAAAAAAAAATAATGTTTCGATTTTTACTTATCAAATGGCACAAAAAATAAAAATTTTGAAATAAATTTCAATCTTTTTTTATCATAAAATTAATTTTTTCCTATTTTTACTTTTAGGTTCTGACAACGAAATCCGTCAAAATATCATTGACATGGTAGAAGCTTCGTATTCCGATGCCCTCGACAGCGAAATCGAAGAAGAATGCGGCAAAAAACGTCTTTTACCGAAAAGTCCCGGAAAACAGTTACCAGAAATCGCTCCCACAAAGAAAGATTCTGACGACGAAGACAATTCCGAAAGCGATTCCGACGCTTCGATCGATCGTTTGTGCAATTTGAGCAATCTTGCGCGTCGCAACAAAGACAACGACCGCAAAAACGATCGTCCTGCGCCATTTTTGAAGAAACAAGCGCCCAAAAAGGCTTTGAACGTCGCCGAACTCGTAAACGGAGCTGCTGACGTTCACGGCGAAGACAGCGAGGAAGAAACCTTATTGCCCATGACAAAAGCTCCCGCCACCGAAGCCGAATACCTGAAAAAAATCAACGAAGAAATTAAACGTCAATTACTCGAAAGCTCCGATTCCGACCTGGATGACGACGAAAGTGCAATCAGCGTAAATTCCGAAGCGCATGACTCGGAATCCTCCGACGACTCAGATTCGAGCATCATCATGGACCGTTTCTTGTCGTCGTTGGACCAAAATCAACGAAATTCGAACAAAGACAAGTTACCGAGTATCGATTCGGGTTTGGAAGAAAAATCGCCGCCGCCTAAAAAGTCAAATAACCGAAGACGTAGCTCCGTGATCGATCGAGAGCCACTCAATACGCCCGATGGCAGCAAAGATGACGACGACGACGCCCTGGATTTGTCCATGTTCAAAGTTGCCACGGAAAAAGTGAAGGAAAGTGAGGCCCTTGCCGAGCTAGATGCCGATTTGGAGCCCGATACAACGACAAAAGTCCCAAATGTGGAGGATTACATCTCGTTAAGCAGCGAATCGGACAACGAATCAACGAACGAAGCTCCCGTTCGGTCCCGCAACACCCGAAAAATCATGTCGGAAGCAGATTTGGCGAGCGAAACGAAGGCAGCACAAGAAGCGGAAGTCAAACGAGCCAAAAGATTGGAGAAAATGAGTCAAAGTATGACACAATTACTGTCGCAACGCCCCGATTTGGAAGAGGAATTCGTCCTGGACTACGATAAGAAGAATGACGAACCGATAACCGTTCATCCTGACATCGTGCGAAAGTTGAAGCCACATCAAAAGGATGGCGTTCGTTTCATGTACAACAATTGCTATGGTCCCATCGACGATATCGAGAAATATCCCGGTTCTGGATGCATTTTGGCTCATTGCATGGGTCTCGGGAAGACTTTACAGCTGATCGCGCTGCTTCACACGATTATCCGTTACCCGCGTCTCAAAACGAACAAAATTCTGGTACTCTGCCCAAAAAGTACCATCATGAATTGGTTCGAGGAGTTCGAACGATGGATCGCCAGCATCAAAAAAACGCGCAAAATGAAGGTATTCTGCTACGAAGAGAACATGACGATCAAAGAAAAGACAAAAATCCTCTCGGAATGGTATTCTTGTGGCATTGTAAAGAAAGACACGCCGTCGCAGCAAGACACGTGGCTCGGAAAAACGAACGCCGGACAAGCAGGATGTCTTTTACTTGGTTACGAGACATTCCGATCTCTCGTAAATTACAATCCACGTCGCAAAAACGCGCGCCAAATGGACGATCGTGAAGCCAAATACATCGAAAGCACCATCGAAAAGTGTCTCATCGAACCGGGAGCTGATCTCGTGGTTTGCGACGAAGGGCACGTCATCAAAAACAGCAAAAGTGGCATCAGCAAAGCCGTGAGTCAAATAACAACCAAACGACGAATCATCTTGACCGGTACTCCCATCCAAAATAACTTGAACGAATATTATTGCATGGTGAACTGGATCAAACCCTCGTTTTTGGGCACGGAAAAGGAATTCAACAATCGTTACGCGAATCCGATCAAACAGGGACAACACAAGGACTCGACATCGTCGGAAATTCGTCAAATGAAGAGACGCTCCTTCGTTTTGCATCGCAAATTGCAGCCGTTTGTCGAACGCAAGGAATTCACGATACTGAAAGATGAGCTGCCAACAAAGCACGAATATGTGATTTATGTGCCGTTGACAGAAGTGCAGAAGAAACTCTATAAAATGTACTTGGACAAGCTCAAAAGTGACTTGGGCGAGTCAGATAAGATCAAGGGAAATCATTTGTTGCCGGATTACACGTATTTGAGGAAAATTTGGACGCATCCGAGAGTTTTGGAGTCTGCTTTCGAGTCAAGTCGCAAGAATCAAACTAAAAAGACGACAAAAATGTTTGAGAAAAATTTGGATAAGTTGCTGGAGCGGTGTGATGAGGAAGATTTACCTGATGACGTATTCGATATTGGAGGTAAGTTCTAAAGATTTTCCTTTTTTTAACATGAAAATATCTGAAATTTGTTCAATTTATACGTTTTTGAGTAAAATCTATCCAATATGAGGAGCTAAAATCGTACTTTTTTTCTCAAGTCACTTTTCAACTAAATTTTGATGGTGTTCAAAGCTAAAAGTTAATAAATATGCATTCTAAAGTTGATTTCCATTGATATCTGATCGATTTTTGATCAAATAAAAAAAAAGTACGATTTTATCATATGAGGAGCAAAAATCGTACTTTTTTTCTCAAGTCACTTTTCAACCAATTTTTGATGGGTTTCAAAGCTAAAAGTTAATAAATATGCATTCTAAAGTTGATTTTCATTGATATCTGATCGATTTTTGCTAAAAGTTAATAAATATGCATTCTAAAGTTGATTTTCATTGATATCTGATCGATTTTTGAACAAATAAAAAAAAGTACGATTTTATCATATGAGGAGCAAAAATCGTACTTTTTTTCTCAAGTCACTTTTCAACCAATTTTTGATGGGTTTCAAAGCTAAAAGTTAATAAATATGCATTCTAAAGTTGATTTCCATTGATATCTGATCGATTTTTGATCGAATTAAAAAAAGTACGATTTTATCATATGAGGAGCAAAAATCGTACTTTTTTTCTCAAGTCACTTTTCAACCAATTTTTGATGGGTTTCAAAGCTAAAAGTTAATAAATATGCATTCTAAAGTTGATTTCCATTGATATCTGATCGATTTTTGATGAAATAAAAAAAAGTACGATTTTATCATATGAGGAGCAAAAATCGTACTTTTTTTCTCAAGTCACTTTTCAACCAATTTTTGATGGGTTTCAAAGCTAAAAGTTAATAAATATGCATTCTAAAGTTGATTTCCATTGATATCTGATCGATTTTTGATGAAATAAAAAAAAGTACGATTTTATCATATGAGGAGCAAAAATCGTACTTTTTTTCTCAAGTCACTTTTCAACCAATTTTTGATGGGTTTCAAAGCTAAAAGTTAATAAATATGCATTCTAAAGTTGATTTCCATTGATATCTGATCGATTTTTGATCAAATAAAAAAAAGTACGATTTTATCATATGAGGAGCAAAAATCGTACTTTTTTTCTCAAGTCACTTTTCAACCAATTTTTGATGGGTTTCAAAGCTAAAAGTTAATAAATATGCATTCTAAAGTTGATTTCCATTGATATCTGATCGATTTTTGATGAAATAAAAAAAAGTACGATTTTATCATATGAGGAGCAAAAATCGTACTTTTTTTCTCAAGTCACTTTTCAACCAATTTTTGATGGGTTTCAAAGCTAAAAGTTAATAAATATGCATTCTAAAGTTGATTTCCATTGATATCTGATCGATGTTCGATCGAAAAAAAAAAAAAAAGTACGATTTTATCATATGAGGAGCAAAAATCGTACTTTTTTTCTCAAGTCACTTTTCAACCAATTTTTGATGGGTTTCAAAGCTAAAAGTTAATAAATATGCATTCTAAAGTTGATTTCCATTGATATCTGATCGATTTTTGATGAAATAAAAAAAAGTACGATTTTATCATATGAGGAGCAAAAATCGTACTTTTTTTCTCAAGTCACTTTTCAACCAATTTTTGATGGGTTTCAAAGCTAAAAGTTAATAAATATGCATTCTAAAGTTGATTTCCATTGATATCTGATCGATTTTTGATGAAATAAAAAAAAGTACGATTTTATCATATGAGGAGCAAAAATCGTACTTTTTTTCTCAAGTCACTTTTCAACCAATTTTTGATGGGTTTCAAAGCTAAAAGTTAATAAATATGCATTCTAAAGTTGATTTCCATTGATATCTGATCGATTTTTGATGAAATAAAAAAAAGTACGATTTTATCATATGAGGAGCAAAAATCGTACTTTTTTCTCAAGTCACTTTTCAACCAATTTTTGATGGGTTTCAAAGCTAAAAGTTAATAAATATGCATTCTAAAGTTGATTTCCATTGATATCTGATCGATTTTTGATGAAATAAAAAAAAGTACGATTTTATCATATGAGGAGCAAAAATCGTACTTTTTTTCTCAAGTCACTTTTCAACCAATTTTTGATGGGTTTCAAAGCTAAAAGTTAATAAATATGCATTCTAAAGTTGATTTCCATTGATATCTGATCGATTTTTGATGAAATAAAAAAAAGTACGATTTTATCATATGAGGAGCAAAAATCGTACTTTTTTTCTCAAGTCACTTTTCAACCAATTTTTGATGGGTTTCAAAGCTAAAAGTTAATAAATATGCATTCTAAAGTTGATTTCCATTGATATCTGATCGATTTTTGATGAAATAAAAAAAAGTACGATTTTATCATATGAGGAGCAAAAATCGTACTTTTTTTCTCAAGTCACTTTTCAACCAATTTTTGATGGGTTTCAATGCTAAAAGTTAATAAATATGCATTCTAAAGTTGATTTCCATTGGTTTCAAAGCTAAAAGTTAATAAATATGCATTCTAAAGTTGATTTCCATTGATATCTGATCGATTTTTGATGAAATAAAAAAAAGTACGATTTTATCATATGAGGAGCAAAAATCGTACTTTTTTTCTCAAGTCACTTTTCAACCAATTTTTGATGGGTTTCAAAGCTAAAAGTTAATAAATATGCATTCTAAAGTTGATTTCCATTGATATCTGATCGATTTTTGATGAAATAAAAAAAAGTACGATTTTATCATATGAGGAGCAAAAATCGTACTTTTTTTCTCAAGTCACTTTTCAACCAATTTTTGATGGGTTTCAAAGCTAAAAGTTAATAAATATGCATTCTAAAGTTGATTTCCATTGATATCTGATCGATTTTTGATGAAATAAAAAAAAGTACGATTTTATCATATGAGGAGCAAAAATCGTACTTTTTTTCTCAAGTCACTTTTCAACCAATTTTTGATGGGTTTCAAAGCTAAAAGTTAATAAATATGCCAAATTCTAAAGTTGATTTCCATTGATATCTGATCGATTTTTGATGAAATAAAAAAAAGTACGATTTTATCATATGAGGAGCAAAAATCGTACTTTTTTTCTCAAGTCACTTTTCAACCAATTTTTGATGGGTTTCAAAGCTAAAAGTTAATAAATATGCATTCTAAAGTTGATTTCCATTGATATCTGATCGATTTTTGATGAAATAAAAAAAAGTACGATTTTATCATATGAGGAGCAAAAATCGTACTTTTTTTCTCAAGTCACTTTTCAACCAATTTTTGATGGGTTTCAAAGCTAAAAGTTAATAAATATGCATTCTAAAGTTGATTTCCATTGATATCTGATCGATTTTTGATGAAATAAAAAAAAGTACGATTTTATCATATGAGGAGCAAAAATCGTACTTTTTTTCTCAAGTCACTTTTCAACCAATTTTTGATGGGTTTCAAAGCTAAAAGTTAATAAATATGCATTCTAAAGTTGATTTCCATTGATATCTGATCGATTTTTGATGAAATAAAAAAAAGTACGATTTTATCATATGAGGAGCAAAAATCGTACTTTTTTTCTCAAGTCACTTTTCAACCAATTTTTGATGGGTTTCAAAGCTAAAAGTTAATAAATATGCATTCTAAAGTTGATTTCCATTGATATCTGATCGATTTTTGATGGAATAAAAAAAAGTACGATTTTATCATATGAGGAGCAAAAATCGTACTTTTTTTCTCAAGTCACTTTTCAACCAATTTTTGATGGGTTTCAAAGCTAAAAGTTAATAAATATGCATTCTAAAGTTGATTTCCATTGATATCTGAGTTTTTGATTTACCATTGATATCTTCTAAAGTTGATCGATTTTTTTTGATGAAATAAAAAAAAGTACGATTTTATCATATGAGGAGCAAAAATCGTACTTTTTTTCTCAAGTCACTTTTCAACCAATTTTTGATGGGTTTCAAAGCTAAAAGTTAATAAATATGCATTCTAAAGTTGATTTCCATTGATATCTGATCGATTTTTGATTTTCAAATAAAAAAAAGTACGATTTTATCATATGATTTTTTATGAGGAGCAAAAATCGTACTTTTTCTCAAGTCACTTTTCAACCAATTGGGTTTCAAAGAAAAGTTAATAAATATGGTTGATTTCAAAGCGATAAAAGATTTTAATATGAGGAGCAAAAATCGTACTTTTTTTCTCAATATGGGTTTCATTCTAAAGTTGATTTCCATTGATATCTGATCGATTTTTGATCAAATAAAAAAAGTACGATTTTATCAATGAGGAGCAAAAATCGTAAAAAAGCTAAAAGTTAATAAATATTCATTCTAAAGTTGATTTTCATTGATATCTGATCGATTTTTGATGAAATAAAAAAAAGTACCTACGATTTTATCATATGAGGAGCAAAAATCGTACTTTTTTTCTCAAGTCACTTTTCAACCAATTTTTGATGGGTTTCAAAGCTAAAAGTTAATAAATATGCATTCTAAAGTTGATTTCCATTGATATCTGATCGATTTTTGATCAAATAAAAAAAAGTACGATTTTATCATATGAGGAGCAAAAATCGTACTTTTTTTCTCAAGTCACTTTTCAACCAAATTTTGATGGGTTTCAAAGCTAAAAGTTAATAAATATGCATTCTAAAGTTGATTTCCACAAAAATCTGTGATTTTAATTTTTTGATTTCTCAAAATCTAATTTTTTTTTCAAATACACAATAAACTTTAACGAAATTTTCATTTTTCAGGAAGCAAAAGCGGCATTCCCGACAAATGGTGGGAAAGGTTCGTGACGCCTAACGACTTGGAAACGCTAATTTCGAGCTACAAACTCCAAATAATGGTCGAAATCCTGCGACAATGCGAAGAATTGGGCGACAAATGTTTGATATTTTCGAATTTCGTAGCAGTCCTCACTGTCGTCGAGCATTTCCTGAAGACCCAAATGGGATATCAGCCGGGCACTCATTATTACCGCTTGGATGGTCAAACGCCAAAGCAAAAGCGCCACACAATGATCACGCGATTCAATCGTGCCGACAACATGGATGTCAAATGTTTCTTGATTAGCGCTCGTGCCGGCGGACAAGGCATCAATTTGATCGGGGCAAATCGTGTCATAATTCTCGACACATCCTGGAATCCAGCTGCCGACTTGCAGAGCATTTTCCGGGTCTATCGATTGGGACAGAAGAAAACGTGTTACGTTTATCGTTTATTGGCAATGGGGACAATGGAGGAAAAAGTTTACTCGCGCTCCGTGACGAAGCAAGCGATGAGTAATCGAGTCGTGGATGAGATGACGGTCGATCGACACTTTAGTTATGGCGAGTTGGCAGAGTTGTATACACTCACGGAATACGATGCGGAATCGCGTCCTGTACCCGGAATTCCCGTCGACTCGATCCTCATTACGATGTTGCGACTCTTCCCTCATCTCATCTACAAATTCCACGAACACGACTCCTTGCTGGCTTCCAATGACGACGAAGAGCTGTCCGAGTTGGAAAAAGCCGAAGCATGGAAGGCGCTCGAGGACGAGGAAAAAGCGCAAAATAATCCGAATCGATACAATTTGAATGCGATGCAAGGTATGCCAATGTCCCCCTACGCCAATAACTACTTGGGCCAGTATTACGGTAATTTGCCCAATATGCCCAATATGAACAGCATGATCTCTCAACTTATGTACAATATGTCGTCAGACCCCTATTACGGATTACATTTTCCAGGAATGCCCCCGCGCGATATGCCTTCGACGAGTACAAATCCGTACAGTGACTTGACAAGTCCGCTTTTGGCCATGCGATCGCTTGCTGATCCGATGAGTAATCTCTCGGGAGGAGGAATTTCGAGTGCAGGAGGAAGTAGTTTATTTGAAAGTCTTTACAGGTGAGCATTTATGTTCATTTTTTTTGATCTAAAAAACAAATTTTAAAGCAAAATTTTAAAATTAAAAAAAAAATTATTTTTTATTAACTTTTTTCGGCAAAAGAAATAAATTTTTAAATTTTTTGATAATCAAATTTTTTTTTTAATTTTTCAAAATTTCCTGAGATTCAGCTCAATTTTTAAAAAAAAATTAAAATTTTCCTTATTTTCAAAAAAAAAAACGAAAAAAATTCTCATTTTTTTTTTTGAAATACTATTTTCATTTACCAAAAGTTTTCGAAGTTTTGCTAAGTTTTTATAGAAAAAAATTAAATTTTTCATGATTTTAGATTGCTTTAAATTTTTTTTCGGATGAAAAAAATTAAATATTTCAGTTATTTTGAAGATTTTTTAAAAATTTGTTAAAATTTCTGAGATTTTGGAAAATTTTTAACGAAAAAAATAAAATTTTCCCTGTTCTCGGATGGCTTTAAACTTTTTTAGGATAAAAAGTTTTAAAATTTTAATTTTTTTAAAGATTTTTATGAAATATTTTAAAAATTTCCCCAAACTCTGGATACCAAAATCCCGCAAAGCTTAATTTTTATCTTAAAAAACTAAATTTTTCCATATTTTTAGATCACCATCATCTACAACGGGTCCCTCTTCGATGTTCAACCCAGCTCCAGATAGTCCTTCAACATCCGATCTCATCGCTGGAATGCGTCAACGGAACTCAAACAACTTTGGAGGCGTCAATACCGCTCGAAGTCATCCCATGAATGGCGTCGCTCGCACTTCTCTGTTGAAAAATCCGACGCCGCCAAGTGATCCTGTTCCAATTCGTCTCACACCAACTGCTGAATTGCTCCGTAAGTCCCACAGTTTACCAAAACCATCTTCTCCAACATCATCCGGTAGTGTGACAAAACGATCGACGCCGCAACCCCAAGCAGCCCGACCCAAATCTGTGACAACCAAACATGCATTTGAGGAACAGTACAAGAAACATTTTGAAAACAAAAATTTACCGCCCGTTTCTTCATCAGCACAAGCTGCGACGATGAAACGCAAGGAAATTCCCTCGACTTCGAATGTCATCGAGATCGACGATGACGAAGTCACGGTCACTTCTTCGCGAATTCCCGCGCCAAAACCTGCCACAAAACCGAGAAGTACGAATATGGGAATTTCTTATGCGGAAAAGCAACCAAAGGGAACGCCAGTTTACTTGCCTGACTTGCCCGAAGGAACGTCAATTAATAAAATTCCGAAGAAACCGGCGGAAGAACCGAAAGTTGTGTCGTCACAAGCGCCGAAACCAGCGACAATCACAAATGTGGCGAGAAAACCGGTCGTTTATCGACTGCCAAAGGGAGATACGAGTGTTGTGCGGTCCCCGACAAGCGTTGTAGCTCCTCCAAAGCCTCCACAGACAACATCAACGTCACAAATCACCCAACGTCCTTCCATTTCAACGGGTTCCGTTCGTGCTGTCACATCTACGCAACCGACTAAACCACCAAATATCATAAAAACCGCAACAAAATTGTCGGCACGAGGCATAGAAGTTCTAAAAGCCGCCATGAAACCGTCACAAGGTGTTCAAAATATCGGAAATGTCACGATAATTCCCGCTTCTAGAGCTTCTAAGTCTCAAACTGCCGTTCCTTCTGCTGCTGCTGCGACAACGGCAAAACCCCTTCGACCTGTTCAATCTCAACCCCCACCTCGAATTGTTTCTGTCTCATCTTTAGGTCAAGCAGCAGCGGCAGCATCTTCATCGTCTGTGGCACCATCTTCGATCGTCGTCAAGAAGGCAGTTCAGCAAATCACCAAAAACTCGCATGGCAATACGAGTATCACGCCAATTGTGGCACGTCAAGCATCTGCTATTCCGACAGTGCAAGTCCAAGGCTGGAAACGAAAAGATCCTCCGATTAACGCGTCGACGTCGCAGCCACCCGCGAAAATGATTCGAATTAATCCGAGTCAGATAGTTACGAAGAAATGAATTACTTAGTTGAATTTAGATTAAGAGAAGCTCGATTTTGATAGAAATCTTCTGAAGAAAAGTTAATTAACTTTTGATTTTGTTAGATTTAAATTTAATAATAATGATACAACTGAAATCAATAAATGTCATACCTACATATGAAGAAACACGTGCGAATGTTCGGGAATTTGCATTTCATAATTTTATAGATTTTATTTTAATTTTGCTGATTCATTGAAGGTGGTCAAAATTTTGAAAGTCTTCTAAAAGGTAATTCAGATATGAGCGTATTTTTTCAAATTAATTTTTTTTTAAGAATTTTTACTTTTTTGTAATTTCTTTTTTTAAATTTCAGCATTTTCAAGAATGTACTTTAAAAGGCTAAAATTTATAGCGAAGAGAAGAAAATCACTCAACATTTGTCAAACTGTTGTATTTTCGTTCATGATGTCCTTAATGATAAAATTAATTCTAGTCATAAAAATGGAGCATTTGAAATCAAACCAATACCCTAAAATCTGAAGAGACAACGTCCTTTTCTGGAAAAGAGATCTAAGACTAACTTTTTAGCAAATTCTACTTTAAATCATTGCATCAGTATCTTTAACTCAACCTGTGATATTATTGACAACGAAATGCTTAAAGCTGCTTTAAAAAATTTAAAGTTACGCTTTTCACCTTACAGATGAGAGAGAAATATTCAAACATTGCCCATTTAATTTTTTTTTTTGATTCCTCATTTTTAATTATTTTGAAAATACCCACAAGGGATATCGATTGACGAATTTTGAGCAAAAAAGTTCTAAAAAAAAATATCAAAATTTCTGTCAAAATTAGGGTAAATTTTCTTAGCTTTTTAACCGTAATGTAAAGAATGCTAACAGAATTTTAAAAACTCTTAACGAAAATAGAAGTCAAAAATCGTTCTCTTAACATTTTTTGTTTCAAATTCTAATTTTTAACTAAAAACTTTGAAATCTAAAGTAAATTTGTATTTTTATAATTTTATTTTAAAAAAAATCATTTTACTGTCAAAAATATTTAAAAATACGACAAAAAATTTTTGAAAAAGTACTTAAAAAAATCAAAAATTTAAGAGAAGCTGTGTTCTCTTAACTTCAAAATAAGACTTCTTTTAATTTATCTACATTTTTCTGTTTTATTTGAATTTTAACGGTTTTTTTTTTCTCTTATCATTCTTTACATTACGGTAATTCATTAAAAATATTTAACAAAAAATCTTTAATTTTGTCTTGGATCCCTCTTAATTTTAAAACGAATTTTTTTTTATCGCTCCCTTTAGAAAATTTTTGAATTTCTTCTAAGTATAAATCAAGGAGATTAATTATTTTTAAATTTAAATGGGTTCACACAAAAATAACTCTGAAAACAAAATTCCGAGATATTTTCACAAATTAAAAAGAACATGAAAAATTTTAAGTGAATTTAACTTAAAAATAAATAAAAGTTCTAAAAATTTTGAATAACGGACATACATCAAAGCAAAAAACATCTCATCATCATCATAAAAAATGCATTAAAAAATTTAGCTACCAAAATTCGATTCAAAGCAAAACTTACAACTATTTATGCAAATATTCAAAAATTTGATATTTGTTTTTTTGAACTTGACCATCAACTTCATCTCAAAATTGTTACTTCATTACCATTAATTTCCCATTTCTGGTCTGCATCCTACTCATCAAATCTATTAAGCAATTTATCAAAGTACGTGTTAAAGATCACACAGTTTATAAAATTATTACATAATAAACTGTCCCTTTCGCAATTCACTTTTCCACACAACAAAAGTTCATAAATAAATTATTGAGTTCATTCAGAAAAAAAAATGAAGCAAAAAGGAGAAAGATTTCTACATTGCATTGTCTGATATGTGTGTGAACTCATGTGAATTGCTTTTAATAAATACGACCGTTTTGTATGTCGTTTTGATTGTTATTATTATGCAATAAGCCACTCTCTTTTTTTTTAACGCCTCTCGCATATTCAAAACTTGAACCTTGATTTGGGTCAAGTATAGTGGCTTTTGTGTGTGTTTCACGCGTGTTTTGAGATAAAGTGGTGCCTATTTGCATTCATGTGCCTATGATGATGATGATGATGACGGGGAAATAGACGAACACAGAGAGAGAGGAAGAAACTGGCAATCCTTCCGTTTGCACGACGACGCGCGATGCGAAAATGCATTCGAATTGGTTTCATTTATTATGCAAAAATAATAATCACTGCCGGTAGCAGCTTAATTGAAATATCTTTCGGTTGTGAGTTTGACGATTTTTCAATAATTCAGTAAAATGCACGATGGCTGCCTTCAAAAATTGTAATTTGCACACAAATTGCAATTACATTGATTTCCCATGACTGTTTTTCAGTAACAACGAGCATCATTCATAAATAAATATTGAAATCTGTCTAAAAACTAGGTCTCTCTTCAACAAGTAGTAAATAATGCCTGCACACGTACAACATGTTATTCTCATAAATTCTTGATCAGAATTATGTTGTCTGTGTATTTTTTTTTTGTTTTTCGAAACGAGCATGTGTGTGACGATGACGGGATTCAAAAGGATTACATCAGGAACATATAATAAAATTTTCTTCAATCATTTTGATTCACGTCTCTTTTGTTCATTTATAATGCATTTCCCATTCTAGTCATAAATTTTTATTATTATAGTTGTCGAGTGTTATTCTAGTTTTTTGTATTTTTGGAGGATGCTTTTGACGATTCAACGAGTGACACTTTTGAAATTTTCTGCTCTCTTGTACAATTTGTCGTGTGTGTGTGTGTGTAGGCGAAACATGAAAGGATTTTTAAGTAGAAAGCAGAACATGTCTTTGTGTCAATCTTTATTAACGGCAAAGTTTAGACATGTGTATGGGGAGCCGTAAAACTGAAGGGAAAATGTTTATTTCTCTGGCAAAAAGGTTTTAATGCTTTTAAATGAATTAAAAGGTTTGAGCTGTATTTAAATTTAAAGCTTAATGAGAAAAAATTCTTACAATTTAAGAGATAATTTAAAGAAAATTATGGAAGAAAACCCGAGCTAAGTCTAATATAGAAAAATCTTTTTGTCATGAAATTCAGGGTACCTATTAAGTTTTTTTTTCTTAAAATTTTTTAATTATTTTGACAAGATTTAAATTTTTTTCTAATTTTTTTCGATTCTTGTAGAGTTTTGTGTTATATTTGGCATTTTTAAAAAATTTCACGTCGTAAATTTTGATTTTTTTTTTAATTTTTTTTTTTAAATAATAAAATTTTAAAGCAAAAAGACTTAATAATTTTTCTATTCAAAAAAAAAAAAAAAAAAAAAAAAATTAAAAAATAAAAAAAATAAAAATAATTTTTTTAATTAATGATTTTCAAACCTTGATGAATTTTATTTTATTTTTGAATCAGATGGAATAAATGAATTACCTATTTTTACTTCTTCCAAAGTTTTGGTAATTTCTAATTCTTCAGGAATTATTTTTTAGTATTTTTGAAAACATTTTTTTTTTAAAACGTGAATTTAAGTTGAAATAATTTTTAATTTTTGCTTAAAATTTTCTCAAGAATAATTTTAAAAATTATGTTGTTTTAAATCGAAAATTTAAAATTTTTCAAAAAAAAAAGTACTTAAAATAAATTATTTCTGAAGATGTTAAATAAATTCCCGAAACGTTGGAAGAAGCAAAAAAAATTCATTTATCCAATTTAAATTAAAGGAGTTTCACAAAATCTTTATTTAAAAAAATAAAAAAAGATATTTAAAAAAAAATATATTTTTTTTTCGAATAGAAAACTTACTCTTGTGTTTAGTCTTTTTGCTTGAAAATTTACATTCTTTAAAAAAATGAAAAAAAAAAAATCGTCAAGTAAAAACTTTAATTAATATTTTAACTTTTAAAAAAATTTTGCACTTTTTTTTACCGAATTCACTAAAAATTACCAAAAGTACTCCAAAATATATTAAAACTGCTACATGAGGCTCATAACTACCGTTTTTTGGATTTCCCCATTCACATATTTCACACATTCACAAATATGTGACGGAAAAACGTTCCCTTGTAATGTCGCCGATGCACTGCTACCATTTCCATCTCCCTCTCGCACATGCACTTTTTGAAAAACATTTCTATAGCCATCTCGCTCGTTATTTGTCGTCGCACTGTCAAGCTCCTTACTTCATCAGTCTAAAAAAAATAACAAATAAGTGAACACACAGAAATTTTTTCTTCGTATTTTTTTGGTTCGCAGTTCGATAAACATTTTATAATAATAATTACTACACTTTCAAAAAATCCACACACAAAAAATAAAAATAGGCATTAAAATATTTATAATTTCCACGGCACCTCGGCTTATTTTATTCGACGACAATTTCTTAATGAAAACAAGGGAGTTCAAGAGACTTGCAAAAAAAAAAGTTTTTTTTTTTGTAGTAGACTATGACTAAACAGGTTATTTGCCTTTTTTAGTCACTCCACACCGAAATAAAGGAAAATAAACAAAATAAAAGAATATTAATGTTTTAAAAGTTATTTAAATTAAATTTGCAAAATTTGTGTTGATCAAAATTCTGGTGCAGTCGATTTTTTCGCCCAAAAAGTGCACACACGACGAAAAATATGCGAGACCTTAGTTGTCGATTGTTGTAAATAACTTTTTATGTGAAACACTGTTGTTGCGTCTCGCTTCGTGTATGTGATAATTGAACCAAGATCAAGTGTAGACAAATATTAGATAATAATACGTAACTACGCGCAAGCATTGCAAGAGGCAAAATAAAAAAAAAAAAGTGAACGACGCTTAAAATAAACGCAAGAAAAAAAAATGTATTGGATTTCGCGTATCGAAGGAGGTCCAAGACGCGTGAATCATGCATCTGTTGCTATCGGCGATTACATCTACTCGTTCGGCGGCTACTGTTCCGGCGAGGATTACAGCACGATACAGGTCATGGATGTCCATATGCTGAACACAAACAACCTCCGATGGTCTCTCGTGTATCCGCGACGCAGCGAAGAGAAAGAATTGCACCCAAATGTGCCGTTTCAGCGTTACGGACACAGCGCTGTCGCCTACAAACATCGCGTTTACATCTGGGGCGGTCGCAACGATCAACTAGTTTGCGGAATTCTCTTTTGCTTCGACACGCATACGCGACGTTGGAGCAAGCCTGATGTCTCGGGGCCCCGACCTGGGGCACGTGACGGTCATACCGCTTCCGTAATCGGCGAATACATGTACCTGTTTGGCGGCTTCGAGGAGGGCAGTGATCAGTTTTCGCGCGATTTGCACATACTTAACCTCAAAACGCTCACGTGGCGCTACGTGCAAACGTTTGGCGAGCCGCCGTCCTATCGGGACTTTCATACGTCGACGATAATTCCGAGTCTGAATCGCATGTACATTTTTGGGGGGCGCGGGGATATTCATAGTCCGTATCACTCGCAGGAGGAGGTTTATTGCCCGAAAATTGTGTATCTCGATTTGGCGACGAATCAGTGGCATATGCCGACGACGACAGGTAGCGAGCCGCTGGGAAGGAGAAGTCATTCAGCGTGTAAGTATTTTTTTTGTTTGTTCAACAAACTTTGATCGATAAAATTTTTTGAGACGCAAAATGCAGGAAAAAGTGCAAAAACCTGAAAACAAAGGAAAAAAGTGTAAATAAAGTGATAAAAAAGATAAGAAGTGAACGATAAATATGACCTAAAATATGCAAATTTGTCGTAAAAGGTCAAAAAACTCTTGAACAAATAAAAATGAAATTGTTCGGAAATAATTTTGTAGAAAATGAAAGTTTTAGATTTTCAACAATTTAAAAAAAAATAAAAAAATTAAAAAAAGAATAATTTTTATTAAAATATTATTACAAAATTTATCAAAATATTTTAGTTTTTTTTTAAACCTAAAATTTATGAAATCAAAAAAAGACTTAAAATACTTTTTCATACAAAATAACTAAATTTAGTCAATTTTTTGTCATTAAACAATACTTTAGTTGTTTTTAAGATATTTACATTGCAATTTTATAATTTAAAATTGATTTTAGAGCATTTCAGAAAAAAAATTTAAACAAAAAAAAAATCGTAAGAATAACTGTCAAAAAAATTTTGAAAAAAAAAAAATTTTTTAAATAAGGCCGCTCTAAATATTTTTCTATGTTTTTGTCCCCTGCCCCATTTCAAAAGCTGAAAATTCAACGGGGCAAAATAAAAAAAAAGTTAAAAATTTCATCAAAATTGACCATTTTTTGGTCATTTTCCTTACTTTTTCAAGGAATTTTCAAAAATTTTTAAAAATATTTTCAATTTTTAAAATTTTTTGTGTTGAAAATCGAAATTTTACATGAATTTTATTTTTTTTTTAAATTACTTTTCAAAATTTTTTGACAGTTATTTTTATGAAATTTTTTTGTTAAAATTTTTAACTTGAAATACTTTCAGATCAATTTTAAATCATCGAATCTCAATGTAGATACCATAAAAACATCTAAAATATTCATAAAAGACCAAAATTTGTTAAAATTTTGTCATTTTGTATGAAACAGTATTTCAAAACTTTTTTTTTTTTATTTTGCCCCCCCCCCATTTTGAAAAAAATGTTTGGGACAAAAACATCTGAAAAAATTTGGAGCGGCCTAAATATTTTTAGAGAAGAGAATTATATAAAAATACAATTTTTAATACAAAAAATTTTGAAAATTGAAAATATTTTCTTACAAAAGTATGAAATATGACAAAAAAACGGTTATTTTTCAACATTTTTTTTATTTTGCCTCATTGAATTTACGACTTTTGAGACATTGAACTAAAAGTTCAAAAACAAAAAAAAAATTGGAGCGGCCTTATTTGATCAAATAAATTTAATTTTTTATTTAAAAAAATAATTAAGTTTTATTTACCTAATAAATTGATTTTTTTTTTTATTATAAATTATTTTTTTTGTCTAAATTAAACAGACTTTTAATTAAATTGAATTTTAATTATTTATTTAAAAATAATTTTAAAAAATGAATTAATTTATTATATTAAAAATATAAGTTTCGAAAAATGTTTACAAAAAAAATCGATAAAGATTAGATCAAGATTAAAAGGCAAAGATTAGATCAAAAAAAAAAAAAATGCAGAAATAAAAAAACAGCAATCAATGTTAAAAACAAATGTTTGAGTAAATTAAAAAAAAAATTAATTTGAGTAAATTAAATTAATTATATTAAATAAAATTTTCTGTTATTTTCAGTAATTTTTTTTTGTTAATTTTCATTAACTTAATTTTTTATTGATTTCATAATTATTCATAATAAAAATTTCAATCGTTCTTGACCTCGTTCGAACGTGACAAAAACCTTAGAAAGAAATTTCAAGAACTTCGGAAGTGCTTTCAAACTTATTTTGATAACGCCTCAAAGTAATCACGACGACGACGTGCGCAACCTCTGAACGACCTTTTCTAATGCATTTTGATAATTCATAAATTTTGTTTATAAATTTCTTATCGCACACTTCACGTAATTCCTGTCAAAACGAAAAAAAATTGCCTATCGATCAATAAACTCGCTGCGTTACGAAAACATTTTATTTTTCACGTTTCTCTCTGCTTTCGTTGCAGTTATTTATAACAATCGTATTTTTATATTTGGCGGCTACAACGGGAAACTCGATACACACTTTAACGACTTGCATTGCTTTGATCCGTCAACCAATGTATGGCGTCTCGTAAGGACTCACGGAACCCCGCCTAACGCTCGACGAAGACAATCATGTTTAGTAATAGGAAGGAAAATGTTTTTATTTGGTGGCACATGGTAAGATTTTTCTTTTTTTCTCATCTCGCGTGTCATGTCACGATTATTTTTTTTTGTAGTCCACAATATCTCGATCCGTTGGACCTGCGAACATCGCTCGTCGACTACAACGATACGCATGTACTGGATTTTTTTCCCACCCTCAAAACACTTGCAATAATGTCTGTGATTGAAAATAATTTAGACCAAACGTGGTTACCGCAGGGCATTCGATGGGACATTCGGATGCTGACGCAGCCCAACTCGATTTCACGTCCCTTCAATCATTTGGGCTAACAGTTCAACTGGTTCTTCGATGTCGACCAAAGGATGCGCATTTTAAGGTTGCTTTTTTAATGATGAAGAATTTCGTAGTTTACACACACACACAAGAAGGAAGAAGCATACGTATCACGGCATTTTTACGGAAAAGAGAAAAAAACGACGTAGAAGCAAAATTAACTCTAGCAACGAACGTGCCACAAGAATTTCATAGTCATCATCATAATCATCAAAGCAAAAAACTTTTTTTTTATTATCAAGGAGAAATCGCAAATTTAGCTTACATGACGAAGCACATGAGGAATCAACTCAACATTGGCAATCATCTAGACTTATTAAAAAAAAAATATCAAAAATCTAGTCAACAAGGGCTTTTCGTCCCTTTTATTATATAAAATTAATTAAACATTAGAATTAAGCAAACCGCATCAAAAAAAAACCACAATCATGATCTCACAAAGAGAAACATTTTTTTTTTGTAATTGAAAACTTTTTTTTTCACGCGCAACGCATTTACAATTACGAAAAGGGAAAAAAATTATCGAGGAACCGTCGGTTACTGTTTAATTATTATTATTATTATTGCGAAACGTCTAGATGTTAATTATATTATGCAAGCTTTTAATTTTTTTATCAAAGCAAGCTGCTGCTGCAAAAAAAAATCACATAGAAATCAGTAGAAAAACAGAAAAAAAAGTCTAAGAGGATTTATTTTGTTACTCAAAATGGAAACTAGTTGAAAGAGGAACGAAATATTTTATTAAAAAAAAACGTAGGTAACAAATAAATAAATGGATACAAAGAGAAAAGTATAAAAAAACCAAAGATTTGGTCGTAGAAAAAAAAAAGAAGAAGAAGTTTATCAAAAAAATTGTCGTCGTAGGTCTTTGTTTTAAGTGTTCAAAAAGTATAACAAACAATAAGCTTACAACAATGAAAAAACATAAACATAGATTATTTTTTGAATCAAGTCTCTACCAAAATAGAAAAAAAATAATAGTTGAACAAAACATCTAATTAAATAGAAGAAGAAGAAAAAAAAATACAAAACAATGTAGATTTATTGTTCATTATAAAAATGCCTTGACATATAACGTAATAAGCAAAAAAATACCGTAAAACCATGAAGAATACATAGATTTTATTATTAATGGGAGATTATGGAACGCACAAAAAAATAAATAAAAGTTATGATTTTTCGATTGTTAATTGTAGGTATAAAAGGATTGTAAATTAGCGTTTTGATGCGTTTGAAAGGGATTTTAATCAAATTTTACTAATTTTTAATCTAATTGCGCATTAAAATTATAAATATTAAAAAATATAAAATTTTTCTTCTTGATGATGGTTACATTTTTTTTATTAATTTGAAAATTAAATTTTTTAAAATTAAAAACGCTAATAAAACGCAAATTTTGTTTTGCTATAAAATATGCTATAAATTTGATTTTTGTAGTGAAAAAAATTGCCAATTTTATTATTTTTTGTCTCCATTTGTAATTTTTATGTAATTTATTACCCTTTGAATTTCTTGAAATATGTTTGTTTATATTTGAATCATATTTTAAAATTTGAATTGAAAATTTTTTCAAAATTATATATCTTAGCCTCTTCAAAAAAATTAAACTTTTAATTTAAATTTTCAGAACTTTTAAAAATTCAAAAAAAATTATAATTATTTGTTTTGTGATTTTTCAAATATATTTCATAATTATTAATGAAAAGCTAATTTAATTACAGAAAAAAAACTATTTTCAATGAAAAAAGTATGAAACAACGCTTAAAGATCTGAAAATTATGACTGAATCGAAATCACATGTCTTTCAATACCCAACTTTCATGCGGATCTAAATGAAAAATACTATAAAAACTTTTTTAAAAAATCAATAAAAATTATCAAAATTTAAACTAAAATGATTTTTATGAAAATTTCTTTCCTTTTCGCTATAAAATAACACAAATCGCTTCCAACCGCATCAAAACGCAATACAAAACCAAAAATTTCATTGTAATTTCCAACTGAGTCCTTGAAAAAAATGTATTAATGATAGAAACTTCCATCTTTCAAAAATTAAAATCGTTAATTGTGAAAAAAAACCAACAATTTATATTTAAAAAAATTAAAGAAAGCTCTTCTAGATGTAATAACCTTCAAACTTAAAATTAATAAAAAAAAATATTTGTCATAAGACGATGATATACTTGAATTAAACTTAAAAATAAAAAAAAACCTATATAAGAAAAAAATGATATAAAATTAAAAATAAAATAAAATGAATGGAAAAGCATATTTTAGAATCTAAGAAAAAAAAATTAAGATTAAAACATGATTGTTGTTGATGTGATATCTATATTTGTCTACTACCTACTAAAAAAAATACTAACGTAAAAAAACGAACAAAATTCTACAAAATATAAAAAAAAAACATTTTTGAAATTCACTGATTCTAAGATGTATACGACGAATCTACATTCATAAATGGAAAATTTTCGATTAGTTAAAAATTAATTATTTTTCGATCAAATTTCTCTCTTTTTCCCAATAAAATTTAAAAATTTAGTCATGAAAGAAACAATTACTTCAGTGCATTATGATACGTAATAAAAAATAATAAAAAATATATATGAATGTCGTTTGTGGTGATAATCAGAAGTTCTCAGAAGAGGCAGAAAAAAATAGTCATAAAGAGAAAAAATATATATTTAATGTTAGAAACACGCAGATGATCAATTAGACTTTATTCTAATAAAAATTTAGTTTTCACAAACTCTTCTTCTCTTGTTAAATGAAAGAAAAATTTAATTCTCAATTAATGAACACCAAGTACATGCAATATATTCAATTTCGATAAATTTAGTGATAAAAAGTAAAATTTAAGAATAAATTTTCGATAATTTCTTTTTTATTAGGAATTATTAAAAATTAAAAAACTATGTTAATGAACAAAAAAAAAGATTATATTATTACTAGATAGTAAAGAAAATATAACAAAAAAAAATTAATTCTGTCAAAAAATAATTACTTTCACTTTTTAGCCTATTTTTGGTATCGAAATTGCTGGTAAGTGAAATTTGTTTATTACCTTCGAATAAATTTGATTAAATAATTTCTCTATTTATCTAACTTTTTTTTGTTTTTAATTTAAAATTCATGTCGTGATGTTGTATTTACTTTATTTACTTCCAGATCGAGTCTTTGCGTAATTTATTACAATCAATCCAAATTATGTCACTTTAACTTTCATTCGTTCATGTGACTTGCAAAACGGAACGAAATGTCACTTACTTCGCTGTACATCGTGAATGTTTAATGAGAGTCGAAGTCATGCCTCGAAGAAATTTATTTTCATTCTCACACCGGATTATCAAAACTTTGTTCTAATAATAAAAAATGTTTACAAAAAAAATGGAAAAAACAAGAAAAAATGAACGAATATCCGATCAGAAAAATTATAATTTTATTTCTTGCAACATCGTATAATATTAGCATAATGTTATTTTTTCGAATAAAAATCTAGAGTTGTAGCGAAATTTCATATGCAGAACATATTGCGATGATGCCGATGTCAATCTTCCATAACATAATAACAATAAAGGCAAGTTATTCACTTTTTTTTTGCTCCTTCTATCTGTTGGGTGTGACGACGTTTATCGCAAGTTTTTAAATTGAATCGTCAATATCGCATCGTATGTGTGTGTGGAATCTGAGGAGATGAAAGATAATTTGCGGACTTGAAAATTTGTTTTGTTATGCATGGAGATATTTATTAGGAGAAAAGTTTTTTTTATTCGGAAAAGTAATGTAAACAAAATGTGGTTTAAGGGGACTTTTGTAACTCAATTTATTGAGAGTTTATCATTTTGATTTATTTTTGAACTATTTTTAAGGGTGAAATTTGTCATTTTTTATACGCAATATTCAACAAAATCGTTCAAGAGTGAAGAAGTGACTGGTAAAAATTCAATTCTATGACGATAAATAAATTTTTTAGTTTTCGTTAAAAAAAAATAAATCTTGTATTACAAATGAATTTAGGCAGCTCCAAATTTAAACTTAATAAAAACTTTTTTCAAAAATATTTTCCGGTTTCGAAAATCCAATCCAAAAAAAATTTATTCAAAAGAATTTTAATTAAAAATTTCAAAAAAAAAAATTAAAATATTTTGGCCATTAAAAATTTTTAAAAATATTTCAAGAAAATTCATTTTACAATTTTCATTAATTTTTAAATTCAAAAAATTGTAATTTTTTAAAAATAAAAATTTAAAAAAAACCAAAAAACGGTTTTTTTAATTTTTAATTTTTTACTTTTTGAAAAAAAAAATTTTGAGCAGTTATTTTTTTAAAATTATATCAGATTGATTTTTTTCAATTTTTCCGATTAAAAAACGCATTATCAAAAAAAATTTTAAAAAAATAATGAAAAAATTTTTTAGAGTTTTTACGTGACCAAATTTTTTATTTTTTCTTAAATTTTTGTTTTGTGAAATTTTATTAAAATTTTGACTTAAAAATCAAAAATTAATTTTAAAAATTATTTTAATGTATTCAATCAACGATTAACGTTCAAAAAAGTAGCAAAAAAATTATTTTTTTTTTTTTTTTTTTTTTTTTAATTAAAACACTTGATGGTAAAATTTTTTTAACAATTTCCGAGTTTAAAGCCTGTAAAAAATTAACGATTTAAAACGTGTTGTTAAAATTTATGACTTTTACTTAAGCTTACAAAACTTTTAAGTTTAAATTTAAAAAATATTTTTTCTCGAAGAAGTTTAAGAAAAAATAAATTTAAATCAAAAGTCAAATGTTTTTTGAAATTTTGACCAAATTTTGGGGAAAATTACATTTATGATGAACTTAAGTCAAACTTAAGTGATTTTTACTCAAGCTTAAGTCATAAGTAAAATAGTTTCGACTTAATAATTTTTGAAACCCTGTAAAAAAAACAAAGTCTTACCTTTAAAGGCGAAAATATTTTTAAAAAAATTACTTCATTTGGATAAATTTGATAAAAAATTTTCCATTATTTTTCAAGTTTTTTTTTCTTATTATCTTTCAAAAGAAAAAAAAATGTTAAAGGTTGAATTTTAATTTTTTTTTTCATTATGCTCAATATCAATAATAATTTTCAGCTAACTACTAAAAGCTTATAAATTCATGACATTCTCATAAATTTTCTTCCGATATCTTGAGTTCCCACATTTAACAACCACTGCCTTCTTCACGTTACCATTTTTTCATGACCGAATGGCATTCAACAGATTGAAAGTACAATCTGTACAACGAGCGCATATTTTTCCTTCATCCAATATGCCACATCATTGTTAAAAAACATTTCTTCTTGTACCGCATTCTCGTCGTTCTCCACTCATCTAGAACTCAAATTCTTATCTCATCATCAACCGTTAGCCGATCCATAGTCGTTTTTCACACTCAATTCCTTTGCCTGCATGTCTGTACGAGGCGTATGTCTATAGATACTCACGTACAGTGGCTTATCACACTAAATCCATAAGCAAACAAATTTTCATTCAGCAAATTTTCCACATGGTTTTTCACGTCGTCTCTTCGGTAACTCTTCTGTAACTCATCTGTTGATTCTGCTCGTTCGTCTATGGCACGTAGAAAAATTTTGAACGAACAACCACATAGTCCTTGCTTCTTATCATGTAGCAGGCAGTACGTGACATATGGCGAAAATTGAGTGAAATGAGTGGAAATTGTGTAATGGAAAAACTACGTGTTGCGCTTTCATGGTTTTCATCTGTAATAAATATTATCAGTTTGTTAGAGACGTGGCATGGCAGTAACACAAAAAAATCCTTAAGACCGTAAAAAAATAAAAAAAAAATTAAATAAAAAAAATAAAAAAATTGGACTGAAAAAAAATTAAAATAAAAAAATCGTGTCAAGTCAACGACGAGAAGCTTGTCTAGCTGAAGTAACTAGATACTTTTTGTTTGTCTTGTGATATCCTCAAAAAGAGTTTAGAGCAGTGCCGACGCGTCGCTCATAAAATAAAATATAAATAAATAATATGATAAAACGAGTGAACATCAAAAAATTTTCACACCACCTGAAAAAATAAATAAAAGAGGTAAGTTTCTCTTAATGGGAATCAAATTTCATCTTGTCCGGAGTTTCTTTTGTAAAATAAAAAAAAAACTCTTCAATCTAGGAAGAAACTTTTCTTTTCTTCTTTTATAACAAAAGTTTATTTTATAAAAAAAAATCTTGCTTTTATAAAAAAAAAAATTTTTTTTAAAGTAAAAAAAAATATTAGGCGTCTCCATTTCAAATTTATTTTCACCTCGAATAATTTATTGACACATTAAGTAATTTCTCTTCACACACAAAAAAAAATACGCGAACTTTTAATATGTTTATCTTATCTTATCGCATTGACACCGAGCACAACATTTTTTCCCGTAATTTCCATCAATTTCCATTTGCGCGATAAATAAAAATCAATCGATTGTCACTGATATTGTTGACTTAACTCGTCGGGTTTTTTTTTGTATGTTTCCTTATCAAGTCGATTTTTCCTTACCTTTCATTTGCACATAAAATCGCAATTAAGTAACCTTTGAAGTTTGATTCGTTTCACTTCGTCTTCATTTTCATCATCGTTGGTCGTTAGAAATTAACCTGCAGATGAAAAAAAGTAAATTATTAATAAATCAGTTAAACTTGGTCTTTTTCTCTCTGCAAAAGTTGTTGGATTAAATTATGGTTAAAAGTTGAAAAAGTGATAACGGTATAGACGGTTGTAATCGGTCACCATTAATTATTTATAACTGAGGTGAAGTTGAGAGGAAAAAAAGGCTACAAAGGTTAAATAAATATTGAGAAAACAAGTGTTAAGTTAACAGGAACAGGACATTAACAAGGGTAGAGATTAAATCGCGGAATATTTGATGTGGTTTGCAAAATCTTATGTTTTTGACCAATTTTTTTTTTAATTTCGCAAAATTTTATTATTTTTTTTTAATTCGATCTTTATCGAATAATATTCATAAAATATTGAAGTAAAATAAATTTAAATAAATGTATTTTATTTTTAAAAATAACTTAATTAAATATATTTTTAAAAAATTAAAATTTAAACAAAAAAAAAATTAAGTAAATTTTATTTAAAATAAATATTAATTATTTCTAAGAAAATATTATATAAGAAAATCCGAACCTTAAAAAATTAAGAAAAAAAAATTAATTTTTCAATAATTTTTTTTTATAAATTTGTTAAAATATTATTAATCATTTTTAATAATTAATTTTTATTTATTTATTTTTTTTTAATTAAAAAATTATTTCTAATTATAAAATTTATTTATTTGTTGGTCTTTAATATATATTTTTTTTATTATTTTTATTATTATTTATTAAAAATGATTTTTATAATGAGATTTAGTATATTATTTATTTATATATTTATAAGACTTTCATTTTTTAAAACAATTTAATTTTTTATTAATTAAAAATGAATATTTTCGAATTAATTTTTTTACGTGATTTTTTTGAAAAATTTTAGTTTGTCTTATTTTTAAATTTGAACTTAAAAAAAGAAAACTAATTAAACAAAATCTCCCAAATTATTTTTTTTAAATGACCTGAAACAAGACAAGTGACTTGAAAAAAAATTATTTTATATTTCAATAGAAAATGTATTACTAAAACAAATTTTCTTTTGTTTTTTGTATGATTTTATTGTGAACAGTAATTTTAAAATTTTTAATTAATTTTTATTTTTCTCTCTGAATTTTTTTGGCAAAAAATTGATATATTAAATTTATTCACCTTACTCAAATATTCATAATTTTTTTTATTCAATTTGACTAAAATTAATATTTTTTTTTTATTTTTTGAAAAAAAAAATAAAATGAATAATTTAAATATATGAAAATATAAAATTAGAACCTTAATGTACCTTGAAAGAAATTAATCAAAGAGTTATTTTTTTTTTTTTTTTGATAAAACTATTGCCTTGACCTGATTTAAAATATATGGAAAATTTCCAGCATTTTTCTTTTGACTGATCGTAAGAAGCTCAATAGATACTTTTTTTCTACTTTTTCATTGAAACAAAATCAAGCGAAAAAAATATTATTTTTTCAAAAAAGTCGCCTATAAAATATTTTTTTTTGCATAAATCGCTTCTTTTTCCTTTCAAGTCTTCAAGAAGTTTATGATTAATAATGACGATGTCGACCACCTACTACTGCAGTCCTTTCACAAGGAAACCTCGCAAGCTCGTCATTATGCAGGTCTCACGCAAAAAAAAAAGTTAAAATTATTCTTGAAAGATGAACCTAATGCTCCTTGTGCTGTCGTGTCTCTTCTTCCTCCTCAACTTCAACTAAATACATATCAAAAACCTATCAACTTGTTGAATCTGATTATTACTTTCTGATAAATTATCATACTCCGTTGCTTACATAAAATTTTTGCATATCGAAGCGTAATAAAGTGAATAAAAAGTTTTTAATAAGAGAGAAGACAGTATCTTTGCCAGTGGGTTTGTCACATTATTATTACTATAATGGCAATAATAGTGTGTTTGTAAGCGAATGAGTTGATATTTCATCAACATGTTAAAAAAAGCGACAAGGATGGAAAATTTCTGTTTTAAAATTTATATTTTGTAATCATAATTTCGAAACTTTAATGCACTAGTTAATAGACTTTTAATGTAAATATCATTTTTTTTTCTCCTTCTTGCGCTGACATGATTTTCAGTGAATTGAAATAGCTAAATAATTTTCTATTCAAAAGTGGAGTAAATTAAGATCCCCTATAATTAAGTGACAACAAGGAACATCATTTGGCCAATATTGAAATTAAATGTCGTCTAAATTTTGATTTATGACAGACGCGATAAGAAGATGGGGAAAAGTTTATAATTAAATCAAAGAAATGACTAAATTTAGATCAAGATTTCTTTTTAAAGATTTAAAAATTTATCGTGAAAAATTTGAGGTAGATTTAAATTAGCAAAAATATTATTTTTTTTTCTCTGAACGTTAATTTTGCTTTTTTATAAAACAAAATTTTAATTCAAAATTTAATTTAATTAATTTAATTAATTTTAATTTAATCAAAATTTTTATTTATTTTTTTTCAACATTTGATTTTTTTTGAAATTATTATTTTATTTTTTTAAGAAATTTTTATTATTTTTTTTAATTTTTTATTTATTCATTCAAACGAATAAAAAAATTAAAACAAATTTTTAAAAATTTCATAAAATTTTAATTTTTAATTTTTCAAGACAAATAAAAAAATTTATAATTATTTTATTTTTCAAAATCTATTTTAACTTGAATTTTAATCAAAAAAATTTCATAAAATTAAAAATTTTTTTTTAAATTTTTTTGACAGTTATTTTTTATAAAATTTTAATTTTTCAATTTTTAACTTAAAATGATCTTAAATCAATATTTAATTTGAAAGTTTCAAAGAAGAATATTAAAAAAACAACAAAAATGTTGATCAACGGTCAGAAATTGCTAAAATTTTGTCATTTTGTATGAAAAATTTTTTTTTTTTATTTTTAAAAATTTTGGACTTTATTTTAGATTTTCATTTGGAGCGCCCTAAAACTTAAAACAATTTTTAAGTTAAAATTTTAATTTTTAAGAAGACAAATAACGAAAAATATTTTTATTTTTCAACTATTTTCTGTTTTAATCATTTCAAATTAAAAATTTTATTTTATTTTCAAAATTATGTTAAAAAATTATACAATTTTTAGTACAAAAAATTTTTTTATTTTCTGTTATTAAAATTTTTTTTAAATCTAATTTTAATAAAATTTTACTGATTTTTAAAATTTATTATAAATAAAATTAAAAAAAGCATTTTTTGTCTGTAATGAGTCATAATTGTTACATTAAACATGAGAATTTTACAATTTATAGAAATGATTTCATCGTCTAACCGCAAACTTATTTCTGATAACAAACTTACATCGAAAAATCTTAAATAATTAACGACTTTTGTTCTTTAGTTTATTCTGAATTTTTATCAAGTTAAGACGTTCTTGCAAAAAAAATGTTTCTCTTAAAGTTACAAATTGTTTTACTTTTTATTTTGTTTTTTGACTCTAAAACACTTGGTTCTAAATACTATTGCTCCGAAAATAACAACTATTGGAGTCGACCAACTACTTGTACGCTTAAAAGCTTAGAAGTAACTCACAACGACATCAAAATAGAACCTATAACTTCATATCCTTCAAACATCAATTCCGTAATTCTAAATGGATTAGTTCGAGTTTTATCGCCTGGATTATGTAAGCCATTTGCGAATCTTCTAAAAATTCAAGGAAGTTCATGTGAAATCGAGGAAATTGAAGACAACACATTTCGTTCTTGCACAAAATTGAAAACATTGGATTTGCAATCGAATAAATTTAAGAAAATTGAGAAGTTGGCATTTTATGGTCTAAGTTCATTACAAGAATTGTTCATTTCTGGAGGAACTTTGGAAGAAGTTACTTTCGACTTGTCTGATTTGAAAAATTTGAAAAAATTGAGACTTAGCGGTATGAAGCTTAAGATTTTCAAATCGAACGTCTTAAGTGAACAAAAAAGTTTAACAGAATTGTATTTAGAAAATAATAATTTGCTGGATTTAGATTTTGCTGGAATAATCGAAAACAACACAAACCTTCAAAAGTTCGATTTTAGTAATAATTTCTTGCGATGCAGTGAAATAAATAAATTTTTGCCAAAATTAAAAAGCAGAAAAATTACCGTAAGCTTTTCTGGCTGCAAAACATATGAAGATTGGGAATCTAAAGTTGCTTCAGCTTTTCAGAACTTGGATATTTTTGTTGAATATTCAATTAAAAATTTTTTTCCGAAAATAGACAGCTCTTTAAGAGACTTTCTTAACGATCAATTGAAAAATTTTAAACTTAAACTAAACAAGACTATGGAGACTTTTGAAATCAAATTTGATGAAATAAATGAAACTATCGGAAATAATTCTCAAAATTTGATGGATCTTAATAAAAAATATGAAGAAATTGATCAAAAATTGGAACTAAAAATTCAACAAATTGTCTCAAATTTTAACCACAAAAATGATGAAATAGAGAAAAATTTCAATGAAAATTCTTTTAAAATTGATCAAATTGAAAGAAAACTTGAAAATTTTACAGAAATAGCTCAAAATCTCATAAAAAATGATCAAGAAAATGAAAATTTAGATTCAAACATCGAACAAAATACGAATGAAAATTGCGAAAACAGGAATTTATGTGACATAACCACTGAAGAAAATTCTAATTACCAAGACTTGAACGAAAAAATCTTAAATTTGACAAAAATTATTGAAGATTTAAAATCCGAACTTACTCAAAAGTCACAAAAACTCATTGAAAACAATTCACACGACGATCATCACCTTGCTTTATGGATTTTCTTAGTCATAACTTTCCTAGTTTCCATAATTTTCGTCATTTTTTCCATTTTTAAGCAAAACCGAACGAACAACCTGCCAGAAAGTGCCGTTCACTACACCAAAGAATGATTTTTCGCACCATATATTGTCACTTTGTCATCCTTGAAATGCCAAAAAGAGACACAATAGCGACTTTCTCAACACGAAAATAACGTATTCGCCTAATTAACACAAATTTTCTATTCATATAATTTACATATTTATTCAAAAATTTTGTTTGTTCAAAGTATTTTTGACGTTAATATTTTTTTCTTTAATAAATAATTATAATTTTTCCCACTCCAGTCGTTTTTCATTTTTCACACACAAAAAATCAACTGAATTATATCAATTTTCTTCGTTTACATGTAGAAAGGGGGCATAAAACTAATTTGCGATAAGATACTTTTCAACTTTCTTGCTCTCATTTGGCGTAATTTTACATTTTTTTTCAGTATCAATTTCTAATTTGAAGAAGTGAGATTTGAAAAATGATATTTTTGTCTATTCCCTGCGGCTAATTTGACCAAGATTATGCTTCTCTGTGGCTTTTTTTCTCAATTTCAAATAAAAAAAATAAAAGATTTAACATAAAAAAGTGTGGAAGAAGAGATTAGAGTTCAGTTGAATTTGAATATTTTTTTTTAGAATTGCTGAAACCCCTTTTATGAGAGATTATGTCACTCTTCACCGCACTTTGTCATCACATAGAATTTATTTAAAAAAAAATTCTGCAAAAAAAATAAATGTTTTCCTTGTTTTCTTGCGAAATGACGACAGAAACGACGACAAACATTGTATTTCTTCCATTCTTATTATTTTTATATGTATTTTTCAGTGTTCATGTGGAGAAACGAAAAAAAAAAGTGAGAATGAAATCGAGTTGAATACAAAGTAGGATTATTTAGGACGCAAATCTACTTGTTTACAAGATCGAGATACTTTGTTTGTCTTTCCAATGAATTAAATTCCGCCCGTGCATGTGAGTTGCTTAGCATAATCATCATCAATAAATACCTCGAACATCAAAAAACAACAATAACAAAAGAAAATGGTGACATGAAGCGACTTAAACTAGGATGTGATGCCCCCACATTGCCTTTAAAGCCGATTATACTTTCATTGAAATGCGAGAAAGAAAAACTGTTGCTTTGAATCAATGTCACACTATTGTTCGTTTATTTATGTGACAATAGCAATTGCGTCTCAATTATTATTATTCCGAGAATCTATAAATATCTAATCGGAGGATTTGGATCTTTTTATCTCGTGTGTTTTTTTTTTCGTTGTTGTTTCAATTAACAATGAAAATGGGTATAAAAAGAACAAACAAGTGGCGCGATAAAAAATAAAGTGATTGTAATTAACAAGAGGGACGGTTTCAATTGGCAGTGACATGATGAGATAAGTCGCGACATTTAATTTAATTTGTCCATTTAAAAGTGTCAGTCAATATCAGGAAGTAAATTAGCGTGAATGGCTTGATAAGGCTTGATGATGTTAAAAATAGATTGGTTTCGCTTGGAAGTTCTCTTATAGTTTAAACGGACAGTCTTCGATTGTTGTTGTATTTTTTCCATCATTTAGATGATATGCTCACTTTTTTGTGTTCTTAATTTGGGCTAGTTTACTATATTTTAATGTTTTTAATCACATAATCTTTTGCTCTTTTTTAAATTGATTCAATGTTAGTTCACTAATATCACAGGTTTTTGATAATTCATTGTATAATACTGATCCCTTGTAAAATACTGAGTTGGTTAGCAGGTTACTTGATGGTCTTAGTTGATTGTTTCTTCTCAAAAGGTAAGGCTGAACGTCTCCAACATGTGATATGTTTACTCTTAGGTAGTCGGGCAAGAGACCTTTTCACATTTATAAGTAAAGACAAGCACATTAAAGTTTATTCTCTGTTTGACGATCAATAATTCAGTTTGTTTCAACATATCACAGATTCTAGTATACCGATTTGATTCAGTCAGTGATCTTAAATCTTGGTTTTGCACTTTTTGTAATTCGTTCATTGTGTCGATTAAACTTGCAGATTCCGTTTGATAAGCGTGCGGTTTACTTGAATTTGGATTTACTTGATTAACTAAGGTTAGGTTTGAGAATGCATCACCGCGGTTCAAAGATCCATTGTGATCGCTATGATAATATAAATGAATTTTGTCAGTCTAATTTCATGTATAAACTTAAAAATTTTTCTAAGGCGATATCCTTCATGTTCATGTGGATCTAAGAAGTAGTTCAGCAAGATTTATTTCATTTTGCCAAAGAGATATAGTTTATAAGTAATCTTGCTAATTGTTTCAACAGGCAGCTTTAAATTTTGAGTTTTTTTTTAAAGATAAATTGCTTGGTTTGGATTAACTGGAATAGCTTTTGAATTGAGTTCATACATAACTTTGGTTCATATTGTTTTGACATTTCATTGAATATTTTGACACCTTTGTACCACAATGATCCTCGTTGACTGTATTAGCTGTTGACTGTATGATAGGTATTAGCTTTGGAGGCAACATCAGGAGTTCTTCTATCGATTCTATGGATGACGTTTGTTTGACTCTTCTTCAGCCCATGAGTTAATCCTAAAAGAAAAAAATAGATGGTTTTAAATTTCAATACTTACTTATTCAAATCCGTCACTGATTCCAGATAAAGCTTTTGATCAACTTCCAATCTGTTGCCATTTTCAGTAAATTTCGCATCAACGCCATTGAAAAGTGTTATCACCAACAATTTTCGCGATAAGATATACAATGTAATACCCTTCAACGACGCCACATATCACGCTAATACTTTAATATATGCGCTGACGTTCGTTCTTCGATCATATTTTATCCTGTTGATTGATAAATTAGAGCATTATAATAAAATAGCAAACACGAACAAGTACTTCCACGCGGCGACTGAGAGTGTTGTTAAGCACAGAGATGAGATCTTTGACACACATTATGTAAAATGTTCATATTTTTTTCCAATCGTGTTTTTACGTCATCTCATACAATGCGTCCATTTTTCTATTTGTTTTGCAAAACTGAAATAAAAAAATAAATACAGAGAGAGAGATTAGTTGTACCAACAAATAATAATAATAATAACTTGTGATGATGAAAATAATAGGAAAAAAATGAATGAATGATCCAACGAGGTTGATTATCATCAGCATCTGCATTTATGTAATATTTAATTTCCTTTCAAACGCAGACAATAAGCGGGATAAGAAATTAAAGGTTAACGCTAAGACGAGATAAGCCGGCAATCAACCTCGTTCCTCTTCTTTTGTTCTAACGCTGGACAGCCTTTAACCCGGATAATTGTTTTAACCACGCGCGTAAAGCCACAAAACCATACAAATAAATCATCATCATCGTAGTTGACGTTCATCATCAGTTTTCAATCAATCGCCACTCATAAAGTAAGCCGTATAAATCGCTTTATATTGTTACGGTCTGGTTGTTGAAATTCCTCGTGATGCCTCAATGACCAGCAATTCTACAAAAAAAATACAAAAGAATTTTTTAAAAGGAAGTCTCTTAGAGAAGCAGATTGTTGGCGTTTGTCAGTGTCTATCGATGGTGAAAAATTGATGACTTTTAATCTTTAACATTCTTTATGATTATTATTATGATTTTCCACTTGTGTTCGTATACTTTTTTTTGTTGTTGTTGACGTAGAACCAGGAAGAGATACTCATTAAAGTCAATGATTTAGAAAATCGAATGATAACATTTTTCACAGTTTGCACTTCTTTCTCGTTACTTCTCCTTCCCGTTCGTGGCACTTTTTTCTAATCGTGTGTGGCGGAATGAGTCGAGACTGTATTTTGACACGAATTCATGTTTTTTGGGGTTGCGAGAAAATTTGCATATTCCTACATAAATAAACAGGACATTTAACTTTATCCTTTTATGTTATGTTTATGTGTCTGCCTTAGCAACTTACATAAGCAACACATGTGTAAATTTCCCCAAAAAACAAAAAAAAAATAGAAGAAGAAAGTATGTTACTTGAGCTTCGTAACGTAATGAATACGTAAATAAATTAGTATCCTTTTTAATACTCTCGGCTTCTTTAGCTTGGTGCGAAACCATAAAATTAAATGATGGCGATAAATTTCGGCAACAATCATGTCAAAGTCAAAGCATAAGTCACACAACATTGTATATATAACAAAATTATAATAATAATAATGATGATGATGATGCTGTTAAATGAATTTGGTAGCGAATTGAGTGTATCGGCATACAAATAATTCGCCGTCTATTGTTTGCACCTAATTTTAGTTTGATAACAAAACATAAACTTGTCTTTTATAATTTAAAACAAAATATTCAAATCACATGCATGAACACAATCGTAATAACAATAATAATTTCTCAAACTGAACAGAACATTAGTTTCGAGAAAATTTTATTGTCAACGAGCCACTAATAAGTCTGTATCATAACGAAGTTGCTGTATAATGATGTTTTAATGGATAGGGTAAGGGTTCAGTTAACAATTTTTTTTATAATTCAATTTCAGGAGTCCTAAATTTCTCGAATGTTAAAAAATAATAAATAAGTGTAAAAAATAAGGAATAAAGTGAAAAGGAAAAAATTATAAATTGATTAAAAAAAGAAAATTGTTAATTATAAAAAGGGAGTGAAAGGAAAGAAATATTTGCGATTTTGAGCACATGTGCTAACGAAAAAATAAAGTAAGAAAGTAATATAGATTCTATATTATTATTAAGTTACTAATCTTGTATTTAGTCTTAGGATAGAATCAAGAGCGGACAGGACAGAATAGAAGGAAAGAAGAGAAAAATCTTACAGAATCACAATCTTACAGAATGCTAATAATTTTAAGAAACATGTATTATTAGAATTAAGAAATAGCCATTAAGAGGAAATCAAAAGATGGGTTTTTATGCCGGCGGTCATCTACCAATGGCTTTTTCACTCCTGAAGACTGATACGACTTGAATTGTCAAAATGAATAAACTAAAAAGAATTTAACAAAAGTTCAATTTTTGGTATTTTGAATAATAATAATTGATGAATCAGTCGAATCAGTTGAAGACCTTTGTGACTTTTCTTGGGACTCTCATTTGGTGCTTATTTCTTAACATACACTTAAATATTCAGGTAGAATGTTTCTGCTGCACTTGTACATCATTATCAGCTTATTGTACATTATTCTTCATTTGACACTTAGCAAATTCGTTTGATGAAGCATTTCGCTTATCCTGCTATATCTGTTTCCTCTCGTCATTGCTTTCAAGGTTCTGTTTTGTATATTCTGAAGTTCATTCAGTCAGTTCATTTATTCTCTCTATTTATTTTGGTTATTCCTATATATCCTTAAAAATGTGGGAAAAAATCATTTACAAAAATTGGTTCTCCCATATTTAAACACTTACCCTGCAAATTTCACACAATTGGTTGATTGTTATTTTCATCTCATAATATTATAAATATGTCAGCATCGCATAAATGTCTCAATAGCAATAATAGTAATATCACAGGATTATTAAGTTTAATTTCATTGTTCGCAAAATAAATAAATATATGTGTACAATTACAATTCAAAGTTCGCATCTTTAGCGATGGGATCGTCTCTTGCATAATTTTGTCGCCACGCTGTTGTTCGCCGTAGTAATGCGATTAAAAATGATATTGTTCCCCGCTTAATGACATTAGTTGAGCTACCGTTTAGTATTCATATATTGTGATGAACTCCCTTTTGCTTTGTTTCAACACCATTCAATAATATTTGCGTTAACGTGTTTTCGGGATGTGATCTTGCATACCTTAATAATCGAATGTTGCGTGTCAAATTCGATGTCGTAAGTGACATAAATGGGTTTTTAAGCGGGATTTAAGGTGAGAATCTCCATCAACGAAAAAAAAATGTACAGAATGACTGTCAAAAATACATTTTTACATCGAATCCCCTTTTATGCCTACACATTTTTTTCATTGTTGTAGGGCAATCAATAGGCGACATTTACTCATTCAATCATCGCCCCATCATTCCATCGATCCCATAACAAGAAAACGACGAGAGTGCGGTATATTGGTAACAGTAAATAAAATAAAATAAAATATATTTTATGAAGCAACAGGCGAAATAAAAGTAAATATGAGTGGAAGAAATTAAACATATTAAATTTAGTTCAATGGGATAAAGTTACGAACTTGCTCATGTGACCTTAGATGTTGGTTGTCCCATGTTCCTGCAGAATGAATGTCGTGTCATTTTGTGTTGTACATGACAAAATGTGGCAAATAAAATCAAACAACAACAACAAAAGTGCTTGTGCTGCGGTACATGTCTCTCTCGATAACAGAGAGATTGTCATAAATGATTCAGGATGAAAAAAACGGAAATATTTCATTTTTATGGAAAAAGTTGATTGAAAAATTCGATCGTTTTTATCGTTTGTACGTGAAATGTTACGATGACTTTTTAATTTTGTCGGAACATAAACAGGATCATGAGGTTTATACGGTTGGACACAACTTTGTCGCCCTCGGGCTCTTTTCTCTTGCTTTATACGAAATTTCGTCAACTCAGGGTAGTCATGCTCTGTATATCGAAATATACTTACTGGTGTCAAAGTATCCCGTTGCGAAATAGCAAGATGATCATTTTATTTAATTATATCGTCACTTCCTCAGGTCTTGTTGTTTTTTTTGGTCCAAATGGGAGGAGGGGGGTTCTTGTCTCCATGACATGTGTCAGTAAGTCGTCTATTCACCATCCGTTTTTGTTCACTAAAGAGTAAAATAAAATTAAACACTTTTCATAACCACATAATTATGTTTTCAATTAATAATCGTTTGTGTCACTTTCAGTCTATAAAAAGGCTCTTGTTGTGTAATAAAAGTGCTTTTAATATGATACATTTAATTACTAGCAGCAAGCACTATCTACAAATCATTTATAAAAATGTCGTATAGTTTGCCATGACATGAGATTCCATTTACGAAGCTATTATGAAATAATAATTTTTTTTATGGATAAACGTATTTTTCGGTAGTTAATCACATAATTTTTACGCACTTTATTGACATTTTTATTGAGTTAAAAAATAACATATACACAAAAATTGATGATCATGTCTGGCACCGTTTTAATTACCGCCAACGCATATCCAACATGGGGCATATAATTAATTTTAATGCTGTAATTATAGGAATATTAATGATATTTATAAAGTAAAGTCATTTTTCAGTATCACATTACGAGATATCAAAATGTTTTTCCACAACGATGACCTTTTTTACATATGCTCGAAATAAAGTACTTGAGCTTTAAAGAGAGCATCAATCAAAAAACCAGAAGTTTAATTCAAAAAGTTTCTTACAAGTTAATGTTAAAATGGAGAACGGGTAAGTTTTAAGAAATTCTTAAAAATTAAACACGGAAATGAAGTTGTTTCGAATGAACTTTAGGATCTAACGTTAAATTTTGGGGAACTGAGGCTCAATGGATACAAAGGTAACTTTAGCTTAAACCTCAAATGCTTTATGGGTTGGTGAAGGTCAAATGAAGGTCAGAAGGTCAAACGCGAACATCACTTCAGTGAGTGCTTGAAGGTTCTTTAAGAAAGACAAAGTATTGGAAGTCAGGTTAGGGTAATAAACTGGCGAGCGTACGATCAAATCATGAAAAACTTTTATGATTCAAATTCTTCTTAGAATTTAAAAAGATCTATTAGATCACAATAGGTCTTCGGACCGCGGTGATGCATCCTCGAACCGAACCTAGAAACCCTTTAGGATCTTCTGCAAGAGCTGTGTGAATTATGAGATCTTCTGCTTGGGATAACAAATTAAGAGCAGGTTAAAACCTAAGGTCTACGATGTGGCTGAAATGTTGAAGACTCTTGATATCTTGGATGTGAAGCAAAGGATTTATTAAAATAATCTGGTCTTTGCATATAAAATAAAGAGTCAAATTTTGTTGGATTATCTGTCAAGTAACCTGAAATATGTCAAGAAACCTAAAACAAACTGAGGTTGCCCCTAATGAGATCAGCATTCGCACAGAATTGTTTATTTTACAAGGGGGTAAATCTGTTATGACATGATGCGTGACGGAGTCATTATCGAAGTGAACTATTCGAATTTCAAAAAAGCCGCTCGCAAGTTTGGGAAAACTAGGTTTCGATTTTACTGAAGACAAACATTATCCAATAGAATGAACCAACATAACAAGGAAGTAATATGAAGCTTACAATTTTACAGCATGACAAAGCTTATAAAGCCAAAGATTAAACCAAGGATTAACTGAATACAATCCTCAAAAAAATCAAAAAATCTTAAGTCTAAGTCATAGAAGACCAAAAATAAAAGAAAAATTTTCAAACTAAAATTCGTTACAAATGAAAACTTATCATGTTCCACAAATCTCTATGGAATTAATTTTGAGATTGAAATACCTTATAATGTAAATGACCTGCATTATCATAATTTTGCAATAACATTGGAATCAATATCATAACGAATCTCACAAGGTCAGAAAACATTTAATTATAGCACAAATACGAAATCTGCCGCCTGCAATATATACAATAATCACTAGTAACAACTACATAAGTGGATTGTCAAACAAACATGACACACATCGTTCTATAGAGTACAAGAAGAGTTGCTAATAAAACTTGAGCACATAAGCAAAACACGAGCAATTATCATCATCGAATCGATACTCAAACACGCACATACACACACACACGAATCAAGTCAAGTCCTTCGACAACATAATGCAATAAATTGACACAACAATTCTGTGTGCGTTCTTTAAGTGCGAACTATGTAGTAACAAACGAGCAAGTAGGTGGGTGTTGTAAAAGTAAAGTTGACGCGACATCGACACGGTCACAAATATATAATTTAGCGCTATAAATAAAATTTTCTCTCCTCTATTTTCTTCTTCCGAATATCTCCAATATGCGTAAATCCATGCAGCAACTATGCATACAGAAAAACATACAAAATAGAAACGGAGAATATGTTATTCTTGTAAATAGTAAATAATAATATAAAATAATGGATACAAAAAGTCAACTAAAAGGCGCCAAAGAGACGATCAAATGCGACGGTGGTGTATGTTTATAAATTAAGCAACATCTCTCCCCCTTCTTTCTTATACATTTTCATCAATTTGTTTTTAAAATACGTACATACATGGAGGGATGTGCGTTTAGTCTGTCTTACGGATTGAAAAGGTATGAAATTGACCCATAGTGAGATGATTTGACCCTTTCTTAAGACCCTGTACATTTAAAGACCTTTCAAATTTTCATAATTTTTTTTTAAATATAAAAATTTTGTTTAATTTCCTATAAAAATTTCAAAGGTCATTTGAAGGTCATTAAATGTACAGGGCCTCAAAAAAGGGTCAAATCATCTCAAAAAGTATTTATTGGGTCAGATTGATTTCTTAGAAGTTAAGTAAATCAATCTAACTCTTTTTAAGAGGTCAACTGAAACCCTTTTGGAATTGAAAAGTCCCAAAAAAATAATCCTTTCAGAAGGTTTATTGAATCCTCTTGAATGAATTAATTTTTTGGGACTCTTCAATTCCAAAGGGGACTAGTTTGACCTCTTAAGGCGTCAATTTCATACCATTTCAATCCGTAAAGTGATGTCCTATCTGCGTGACTATCTTTCGTATATCTGGCAGAACTCAGTCGTCATCATCGTCAATTATGTGACTAAATTTACGTAAGAAACGAAAATAACAGGACTTGAAGAGAAGGAAGACGTTGCAACGAAAGATGTTTACTTTGTTATTGCAGTGAACAACTTTATAAACTGAGACAAAAAAAAACCATTATATTTTTATTTATCCAAGTCCTCGTTCTTCTCCGCTTGTCGTTCTTGTCATCTTCATCATCATCTTCGAAGAGATATCGCTGTAAGAGATTGTGTGAACATGATTTCCGTATTATTATTATTATATCATCTTATCAGAAGCACATCGAGCGAAAGGGAGAGAGAAACAGGAATCAACAAGTTGTTACGTTACGATGTTCAGTTCCCTTTAGTCGCTGTTGCATTTTTTTTATTGGAAAAGGACTCGGAGATTGATTGTGAGACGTAATGAAATAATAGTCATCGTCCAACATCCGATCGATTATGATTTTTACTCTCCTGCAGGAGAGACAAACGTCATAAATCTAGACATCCAATAAATGAGTGATAAATTAAGGATCATAAATATCAGTCATGCATGATGAGGAGGAAATAAAAGGAATCACTGTGTCAATCGATATACAAAATAAAAAAATGATAATTTTTGAATATTTGTTAGAAGTGATGAGATTTTCCGATGAGCGCTTTTTGTCTCTTTGAAGTTTTTTTTAATGAAAGAAAAAAATAAGTTTTTTTTTTATTATTTTTTATAAAATTCTTTTTTGAAAAGAAAGTAGAATAAAATTAAAAAAAAAAGAAAAAAATTTAGAATTTTGATGAAAAAAAATTTTAAAAAACTGAATTCAGTTCATTGAAAAAACAATAAAAAAAAAAATTATTATTTTGCTTAATTTATGATTTTTTATCAAGTAAAATTAAAAATCAATCGATAATATTGAAATAAAATAATAACATTAATTTTTATTGAATAATTTATTGAATAATTTTCTTTTTAACTTTAACTTTATTTAAGGATTTTGAATCTACTTTTTAACACAAAAAAAAAAATTTTGTGGCAAAAAATAAAATTTTTAAATAAATTGTAGTTAATTAAAAAAAATATATATATTTTCATGAAGGATTTTTCTAAAAAATTAAAAGCTAATCTAATATCAATGAAAAATAATTTAAAATAGTTCTGAAAAAAAAAATCAAAAAAGTTTTAAGTCTTAGAATTTTAAAAAAAATAAAAATATTTTTATAAAAAAAAGAAATTTTTATAAAAATAATTGAATTTTTTTTTTATGATAATAATTATTAATTATAAATTTTTTTTTTATTTTTAAAAAAATAATTTTAATAAAAATATTTTTTTTTCAAAAAAATTAAATAAATAAAAAAATTTAATAAATAAATTAATCAAATAAAATAAAAATAATTAAACAATTTAATATTTTTTTTATAAATTTTGTCAAAGGACTGTCCAAAACCCAAAAAAATACACAGAAACGCAAAAAAGGAAACAAAATTTATTTACAAAGTCCTGAAATCCCCAAAGTCAACTGAATCACAAGAATTCGTCTTCAATTCAACGAAACGAATAAAAAAAAGAAATCAAAATCACGAAAAGAAGGTGAATAATCCAATATCAGCTTGAGGCGAATTTCTTTTTTTTTTTGCTTCATTCTTTTTTGGGTGACTTTTTTAAATCATTTTTTTTTTATTAATACACATATCACTTTGTTTACACAAGCAAAATAGGATTTGAGCATGGTGATTTATCGAAATGCCTTCAATATTTTGATGGATAAGTCATTTTGATTGCCACCAATTTTTTTTTTTTGCAGCGACATAAATACAATAAATAACAATATTCGGAAAATTATTCCAGAAATTGCTCCAAATCAATATAAATTTTATTTGAAAAAAGCCATAGAAATGCCGACAAAGGCGCAATGTAACATATCACACTCCCACACAACCCAAAAAAAATATTTATTTATTAATAGAACTTTCCACACATAATCATTTATAATTAATATCATTTATTTAGCTATTTAAGACTTTTGTTTCTCTTTTTTCTTTGTGCGCCGCCAATGAACGTGTTTATTTGTTATTACCTTTTTTTTGGCTTTTATGCGGTATGAGGCATGCTGAGATTGATAAATTTAATTATATGTTACTCAGGAGTATTGATTTCGTTATTATTCTTATTATCCGAGACACAACACACGAACCGAATTGCCGCTGGAAAATTGATTGTCTTTTTTTTTGTTGTGGAAATTTCTCGCTTTCATTGATTCCCGAGAAAAGTGTTGCGATATTTATTGGCAAGACAAATAAACAATTTCTGAATCAGGTCACTTTGATGGTCATGTCGCTGCATTTCTTTCTCTCGTACGCAGTTGCCTGTCTAAACTCTACGAATTATTTACAAAACCAATTATTCCACTTCGTCGCAATGAATAACAAATTAAACGAACGGGGGAACGCAAAAAACAACAATAAATCGATGAAGAAGCAATAAAACAATACAACGAAAAAAAATAAACGCAAGAAACCTGTCAAGAAGTGTTCAAGTGTTTTAATATTTATGAGGTCGTATAAATTTAGATGTGGGGGAGACACAGCGCCGAGAAAAGAAAAAAAGAGTTGCAACAATGAATCCAATAATGAATTTATTAAGATAAATTTGCCGCAACATGATGGAAAAGCAACGACGCAGTTTGATTGGGAATTGAGCGAAAGGCAAATTTGTTGGACAAACATAATATAAGAATAATTAATAAGCAGAAGAGATTATGAGACGTCTAACTTCTAATCTAAATCCGTTGATAGGTCATCGTGATAAGGCAATGACAGAAAAGTTATTAAAATATTGGATTAAATGAGCGTTCAAACGTTTGTTCAAATGGGGAAAATCGTAATTTGTGGTTTTGTGGAATGATTCAAGGACGATTTTGTATATTTTATGTCAGTTTTATTTTAAAGTGATCTATAATATCAAATTTATGAAATGTAAAATTTTTTAAAATTTTACTAAATTTAAAAAAATAAAAAATATATTAAGGTTTGTATTTAAATTAGTTCAAATTTATTTATTGCTTAAAATTTCTTATTTTTAAAGCTTTTAATTTAAAAAATAATTTTATCATTATTTTTTAATTATATTTATTTATTTTTTTAAATGAAAATTTTATTTTATTAATTTTATTTTTTTTTTAATTTAATTAATTTTAATTTATTTAAAAAATTTTTATCTTTTCGTTTTTGAAAATTTTTGTACCATGATATAGGTTGAATATTGGAAGCCTTATAAGTTTAAAGAAAATTTGTACTTTTAATTATAAAATTTCTGTTTGTGTTTTCAATCAATTAAATCAAAAGCTAAATTCTCATTTTAAAGAAATTTATAAACATTTTTTTTTCTTAATTTATAGTTTATTTTTATTTTATTTAAAAAATTACAAGATTTTTTTTTTATTTTTTTGAATTAAGGCCGCTCCAAATTTATTTCGAACTTTTTGTCCCAAAAACTTTTTTTCAAAATGGGGGGGGGGCAAAATAAAAAAAAAATTTGAAATACTGTTTCATACAAAATGACAAAATTTTAACAGTTTTTTGTCATTAATCAATATTTCAGCTGATTTTATGTTATCTACATTGAGATTTGATAATTTAAAATATATCTCAGAGTATTTTAAGTTAAAAATTAAAACAAAAAAATTTCTTAAAAAAAACTGTCAAAAAATTTTGAAAAATAATTTTTTTGAAAAAAATTTTAACGAAGAAAATTCATGTTAAAATACGATTTTCAATACAAAAATTCTTAAAAATTGAAATTTTTTGAAAAATTTTGTAAAATTCCTTGAAAAAATATGAAAAAACGGCCAATTTTGATGAAATTTTTAACTTTTTTTTTTTATTTTGCCCCATTGGATTTTCGACTTTTGAAATGGGGCATGGGACAAAAAGTTCAAAAAAAAATTTGGAGCGGCCTAATTTAAAAAAAATAAACAAAAATGAATTAATCAATATCGTTATTGAAATAAATTATATAATAAAATAAATTATTTTTTTATTTAAAAAAAGATCACGATAATTTTTGAAAATCTAAAAATATATTTTTATTTTAAATTTTATTGCTCTGATATTATATATTCTTTTAAGTATTTGTTCTGATTAATCAATAAAGAAGATAACAATGAACAATTTCCCAAAATTTCATGAATTCTTGGAAGTTTTAACTGTGCTTTCACTCTTCTCTTGTTCTGTTTCATTGACTTTTCTCGGTACTTTTCCTCTCATCAATTGACACCAACTTTTGTTCAAAAAAAAAAAAAAAATGAAAAAACAACGAAATAAATTTCATATGTGCTTTCGAATTGTTTACTTTTCAATACACTTCACGAGAAAACTCTCCGCAAACACTTGAAGCTAATCGAAGCTCTAAAATTGAAAAGAAAAACGAAACTTCAACTCATCGAAAGGGCAGTTTGTTTAGGCCGCCTCCACATTTTTCTCTATTTTAAGTGATGATTTTTGATTTTTTTTAACAGTTTTTTCTTCTTTTTTATTTGCAGATCTGCTAAAAGTGGCTAAAGAAGACAAAAAAGCAAATAAAATAAATAAAAAACACAAATAAACAGAAAAAAGTGAAAACAATCAAATCAAATAAAAGTGAGTGAAATAAAAATAAAAAAAAGAAACCGAAGAAGAGTAAAGAACTACTAAAATAAATAAATAAAAGTGTGGATAACCAAGCACGAAAAAAAAACTTAAAACAACAACTTTTCTTGTAAATCATTTTATTTAAAGAGAAATAAAAAAAAAGCGAACTACGATGAAAAGTTGTAATGAAAACGATCAAACAATGCAAACCGTTTAAGCGTTAATTGCAACAAACAACAAAACATTTGCCAAGAACTTTTAATCCCGCGGATTAAGTAATTTCTCATTTTTTTTTATTGCATTTTCTTTAATTTACGAACGAAAAACTGCGAAGAAAATGAGATCTGACGATAAAAATTACATCCAAAAGGGAATAGAAGTCGACTTTACCTCCGCCGACGTGAGTGGCTTCTTTGGCATAAATGTCGAGAATTTCCGTGATCACAGTACGGATGAGCCGCCATCACGTACAGAAATTAATAATGTTGCGGGACGACCTCGGAGAAACACTAAAAGTACACTTGTGGTGAGTTTTCTAGTTTTTTTCCAATTTTTCATTGAAAAAAAAAATTCTTTGTTCAAGCAGACTCCCCCGCAACAAATTTTCGATCCAGATATGACAGACTCGAGCACACAAAGTGACGACACGAGTGGCACTAGCGGCGGAAATATCAGCAGTTGCGGCGATCGGCAGGCACGTGGGCGCAGTGCATGCTCCAATGGCGGTTACACAAGCAGTCGCAGGAAAAAGGGAGTTCTCAATGCGAAAGAACGCAATTTGCGGCGACTCGAGTCAAATGAACGCGAACGTATGCGGATGCACAGTTTGAATGATGCGTTCCAGGTAAGATGGAGTTTTCCCGATTTTTCTTGAGAAATTTTGCCGAGGAAACCGTCAGCAACGTTGACATGAATGCATTTGGCAGATTTTACCCTTTATATGTGTGTTTGTGTGTGTCTTTGTACAAATCACGTGGGATTACGATTTTTCTTCAATTGTTCTTGTATTTTTTTATAGTTTTTTTTTTATTTAAGTACTACATTGTTTTTGATCAGTCATGATTTTATAAAAAAAAAAAAAATTAAAGAAAAAAAAAATTAAAAGAAAAAAAAACTACCAATCTTATTAAAAATTTAAGAAAAAAAGAAAAAATATTTTTTTAAGATTCTTTGTTATTGTTTGATTTTTTTTATTTTAACCTTTTATTTTTTTTAATATTTAGACTTCAATACATTTGTTGACGCCGTTAAGCTGTTTAAAAAAAGTCAAATTAAAGCAACCATGGAGTATAATGCCTTCAATAAAATATAGAAAAAAAAACGACATTCGAATTCTGACAATGAAGCTGTAAACGTTAAGAAAAATTCATGTTCAACCAAAAGGCTTTCCATTCAAATACTTTTCGCTCATACATACATACATATATACGTACAAATAACTCAAACAAATAACAAGCTCATACAAATAACAACAAAAAAACTATATTTTTTTTTTGTAAACATATTTTTGGCAACCGAGGGCCTTTAAATAGATTTTTTTTATTCAAAATAGATTTTTGTAAATTTTTATTTATTAATTTTTTTTTTGTTAAATTGAATTTCTATTTCAAATAAATCAATTAATTAAAATAAATTAATAAAAAATATAAAAATTAATTCTAATTAAATGTTAAACATTTAGCGTAACATTTTTTTTTAACAATTTAAACAAACATTTTATATATTTTTTTTTTGTTCTTTTAACTTTCACAAAAAACTTTCGTACAAAAATACTCCATTAAAATTCTTTTGCTAATTCAAATCCTTTTTTTCTTTAAAAACCATACGTAAAATCCAAATGTCACCTGAGCATGATAGGAACATGTGTCCCTTCTGTTATTGTGACTTTTTTCGTCGTCGTTTTCTTATTTTTAAATGTAAAGCCTTCTGATGTGATCAGTTAACAAAACATGGAAGCAACATGTATAAATTTAGAGTCAACTCGTCGTTTTTCCTCCTTCCACGTCCCATTATCCAGCAACCAACTCTTCTGTCGCTTGTTTTCTTTGTATGTAAAGTTCATTTTGCAAAAGATACAAGCAGAGCAAAAAAAAAAACGGATGTATGTTGGTGACAGTAATAAAGATATATTATTTTTGTGTTTCTTTGTGTCTTGTCTCGCAATATTATTAATCGAGCAGACAGGATTCCTTCCCGCGCCAACATCGCGCAAAAAATGACCTTAAAGTTTTTTTTTTATCTCGAGAACTGAACCACTTATTGGATTGTTCTTGCGAGAAACCTATCAGACACCCTTGTGTATAAATAAAATGCAAACACACCGCTAGATCATAAAACTAGAGAACAGCAAAAAAGAACGGAGAATGTAATTTTTTTTTCGAGCTGCGTTGGCTGTTGTTTTGTAGTGCATTTTGATGTCGTTTTCATGTTTCAATTTTCTTTATTATTCCTGGTGAATATGTTGATGGTGTAGAAAGCTCTCTTTTTTTCTCGTTGCTGAAAAATACACGAGACCGCGACGACTCGACGAACGCGAACGTAACTTGCATAAAATTCAAAAAAACAATTTACAAAACAAAACAAGAAAAAAACGAGCTTCGTGTTGATTTTTTGTCATGAAAATTCGCGGAAATTTTAGCTCAAAGGAATTTTTCGAACTTTGTTGTCTAAGGAAGTTAAAAATTTTAGTAGTAGAATTTTCTCATCAGAAACTATTTTTAATAAAAAAAAAATTTAAAGTTTTTTAAAAAATCCAAAAAATTGAATGATTTGAGTGGTTACTAAGGACATTATTTCTTGATTTTTTTTTTCATTAATAAAATATAAAAATTATAAAATAAAAAAAAAATTAAAGAATATACGAATGATTTAATTGATCCTTATTGTTTTTTTTTTATTTTTAGAAAATATTTAAAAAATTAAAATTAAATTATAAAAAAATAAAATAATTAAAAATGAAATATTTTTTTAAATTAAAATAAAAAAAACTGAATATATCTAAATAGGAATTAATTTGATGAAAAGTGTCATAATAAAGACTAAAAATGCTTTAATTTAAAATTATTTGATAAAATTCATTATTTTTCTACCAAAAATGCGATCTTTTCAAAATTAAAATTTTTTTTTTAAATTTTTTAAAAAGATTTTAAAAAATTAATTTAAAATTTAATTTTATTTAAAATTTAATAAAAAAAATAATTATTTAAATTTAAAATAAAATAAATTTAAAGTGATTTAAATAAATTAATTTAATTTTTCTTTTATATTTAAAAAAAATCTCGGCACTACATTTTTTTCAGTAAAATTTCTTCGTATTTCGAGAATTTTAAATTTTTTTTTTCAACAAATGAAACCTTTCAAATTTTCATATTCCAAGCAAAGGAAAAAAGGTTAATCGAAGCACTCATTTTTTCATTCATCGTTTTATTTGTAAATTTTTTCTCTTTCTCCGTTCGTAACATTCGCTCCGAAAAAGAACGTTCATCGTTGCGAATTCCATTAATATTCATTCATACATTCACACCTCGTTTTTCGTCGTCGTCGTCGTTCTCGTCCATCGCTTACTTCTCTCGCTGTTGCTGCTACTGCTGCCATTGTGTGTTTAAAGGAGTCTCACGAGAATAATGATTATTTTTCTTGACTTTTATTTTCTCTTACATTTTCACCTCTAACCCTTTTTCTTCTTTTCTTTGCAATTTAGTCGCTGCGCGATATAATTCCGCACATCAAAAAGGAACGCCGTCTCTCGAAAATCGAGACACTCACGCTCGGCAAGAACTACATCAATGCATTGCACGACACGATTATCCGCATGGGAGGCTCCGTCACTGGGCATGCATCCTACGTCATGCCGGAGCCGTCTGATGCACTTACCAATGGAGACGGCATGCCAATTGTGCACGACTTGAACATCAAGCAGGAACGATCGCCCAGCACTGAGCGGAAGAGAGGCTTGCGACTTCATAAAAACGGTAAGATGTACTAAAAAAAAATGAGAAAAAAACGTGAAAGAAAAATATTTGGCGCTTTTTTTTAATTTTTATGAAAATTTATTGCTGAAGACAAAGACAATTATCAGTAAAAATAAATAAGAAAAAAAGAGTTAAAAAATGTACAAAAAAATTAAAATTAAAAAAAAGAGGGAAAATCAAGTCGATTTAAATGTTAATTAAAAATAAAATAAAAAAAATAATTAATCTTGCTTGTGTGCATTTGTGTCTTGTCTTGCTTTATAAAAAAAATTAAATTAAAAAAAAAATATTTTTATAAAAAAATTATTTTAAGTATCGATCATCAACGAACAGTGTGCCAAAAATTGTACAAAAAAAATTTTTGATTGATTTTTCACATCATTTGGTTTCACAACAAAAAAAACACAAGAAAACTGATCAATTGTTACAAAAGTGCACCAATTACATTTAAACTTGTAAAAAAATCTTATCTTGAGAAATGAGTTCCACGACAATCCATTAATTTTTATTTTTCGATGATATGACGTCATGCCGGCGATGACGAGGTTATTGTACATATAAGCTAAATTTCATTAAAACGCTTCAATTTTTGCTTAATATAATAAAATAAAAATATATAATAAAGAAAAAAAAATCTATAATCTTCCTCGCTCTCTTGCTGTTACGCACTCCACTTCTAATCCGTAACTACATTATCGTCGTCGTAGAGAAAAAGTGAATGAAAGACAGAAAAAAAAACTTAATTGTCTCATGTAGGGTCAATATATTCTTATTAATGTCTATATAATAATCAGAAAATCAAACAACTTTACTGTCATGCTTTTCATATTGTCGCAAAAATACAACAACAACACAAAAAATAAACAAAAGAGGAGAAAAAGAGATATTGAATGATGATGAAAATGAAGTCAAGTTACTTTTAAAATCTATATAATATAATGATAAAACCTATAGAAAAAATATTAATGATGAATATTGAAAAAAAAAAATTATTCGGTCGTAGAAAATAAAAAAAAAAAAAAAAATGATTTTAAATTGATTTTTTTTTTTCATGGAAATCTTATTCAAGAGAATTTATATTTTTCTTAAATTAATTAATAAAAATGATTTACTGAACGAAAATTTAATTTAACAAAAAAAAACATATAATTAACGATTAAATTACATGAATTAATATTAAATAAAAATAAATTATAAGGAAAAATTATGAAAAAAAGGTTCATTAAGGATGATGAAATATTAAGAAAATAATTTAAAAAAAATATTTTTAAAAATAAATAAATAAATATTAAAACTTAAAAATATATATTAACATAAAAAATCAAAACATAAACAAATATTTAAAAAAAATGAAAACTATGCATTTTAACGTTAAATTTGCTTCAAATCAAATATAAACTACAAATAATAAAAATACTATTAAAATAATAAAACTTATGTTTACAATTAAGATGAAAAAAGTAGAGAAATTCTGGTAGAAATTAATCAAAAATATTATTGAAGCAAACAAATAAAAATAAATAAATAAATAAAAGGAGAGGTTGTTGTTATAAAAAATTGTGTTTTATTAATAAATTTATGTTTTTTTTTACAAAATTTTTAGTTGAATCCTTGAGGAAAATTTTTTTTCTTGGATTTTTTCTGAAAAAAATAAGGAACATTATTATGAGAAATTATTACAATTTTTTTGGTCTTCTCATAATTCAATTCGAAAAGAAGTGGGTTGTCACAAATTAACTGTCTTTGTTATATGAGAATGTATTTTCGGGAAAACGTAATTACCTAACTAAATATAGAAATGGTACAGACATGCGGAAAAAATGGTTACGAAGAAATACGAAAAAAAATTACCAAGTTGGATTACTAAGCGAAATTTCTTATTTTTTTTTAACTTTGTTTAAATTAAATTAAATTAATTTATTAATTTAATTTAATTAATTAATTAATTAATTTAATTAATTTTATTTAATTAAATTAAAAATAAATTTTATTTATTAAGAATTTATTAAAATTTTAATTTAATTTTTTTTTATGGTACAGACATGCGGAAAAAATGGTTAGAAAGAAATACGAAAAATTTACCAAGTTATATTTATTTTTACCAAGCGAAATTTCTTATTTTTTTTTAACTTTGTTTAAATTAATAGAAATTAAAACAATTTTATTTATTAAGAATTTATTAAAAATTTAATTTAATTTATTTTTATTTTAATTAAATTAATTATTTAACTTAAAATTTTATTTTATTTTATTTATTTTTTTAATATATTATTTTAAAATATTTTTTTTCTTTTAAAAATAATTTTTTTAGTTAAATAAAAACTAAAAATAAAAATTTAATTAAATTTTCAAATAAATATTTTTATTTTAATTTATTTAATTAAATATTTTAAAATTAGTTACATTGAAAATAATTTATTTTCCACAAAAAAAAACGTTTCATTAAAGGTAAGCAAATTTCAACCAAAACCACAAAACAATCGCAATTTCCTAATCTCTCAAATTTATTAAAATGTTAATTTTGCTAAATTAATTAAAATTCCATTAAATCATTTAATGAAATCCTTTTGTATCATATTTACAAATTTACGCTTATCCTATATTTAAAGCTACACATATCTTTTCAATTTGCCGCATCACACACAATTGATATTTGTAACGAAAAAAAAAACATTTAAAGCCTGCAAAAAAAATATGTAACAATAAAAAAATATAAATCGTATTTGTCAACGGCACCTGATCCCAATTTCATCACTGCGATAACACTCTATAATCAATAAGTTTCATATAAATTGATTTTCCGCCACTTATTGCCTTTAATAGAGATATGTCGAGCTACACTTAGCTACCCACACACTGGCATTTTTCTTCTCATTGGATAAATAATTGGCATTTAACATCTGTGACCCTGCTGACTGATATGATTATTGTTCATTATCACAATTTTTTTTATAATTTATTTATTTGTATTATTTTATTAACGCAGGGAGGTGCGGGAAATTAAAAAAAAATATTTTTAAACAAAAATAAAAAAAATAATTTTTTAAAAATTTTAATTTGATTAATTTAATTATAATTAAAATTTATTTTTAACGAATTTATAATTTATTTATAAATTATTTTTTATTGAAAAAAATAAATTTAAAATTTTTTAATATTTTATTTGAAATATTTATTTTTTTATTAATTTTATTCAACGAATATTTAAATTAATTAAATGATAATTTTATTAAATAAAAAAAAATATTAAACATTTACCTACAAAAAAATTAATAAAATTAAAAAAAAAAATATTTTGCAAAAAAGTCACAAAATAGTTTTTTTTTTAATTTTTACAATTTTATAATTTTTGTTTTCTATTCAAAATATTTACGAAAATAAAAGGAATTTTTTTATTTAATTTTAAAATATATTTTTTTTTAATTTTCCCGCAACTTTCATTCGAGAAGTGACAAATTTTTCAGTTGAATAAAGCTCAAGTGTAATTCGTTTAAAAAAAAAGTTTATTTTTTTCGAGAAACATTGAGAAAAGTTGAAAGGTAAATAATGAAATTTGTTGTGTTAATTCATTTTTGCCACCTTCCCAGAGCTGCTCTGCGACATAATTGACTCTGATTCACTGACTTGTGCAATTTTATTTAAAAAAAAATATTTATATAAAAAAAATATAAGAAGCGTGATAAAAAAAAAGTGTCTTATATAATCTGATTATTATTGTTGTTGTTATTTGTTGCGAAAAAAGCTGCCTCTGTTCGCTAAAAGACATTATCTTTAGGGAATCGCACACAAACGAAGTCTATTATTAACGCCATTATTTGTCGCATTTCTTTTCACATGTGAGACGCTCGTCTTCTTATCGCTGCTCGGCGTTGGTCATGGCTCGTATCTATTACGAAGAGAAAAATAAATGGACATTTAGATGCCCATTTTGCTCAAGTAATTCTTCCATTTCTTGTTATTACACAATTTTTAAATACATTTTCTTCCTTGTGAATGTTTTTTTTTATGGATGTCCATTTTAGTCTGAGGAAAACACAGCAGAGCACAAAGGAAAAATCGCATGATGAAAGGAAAATTCATGTGTGAGTGCGTGTCAATGTGATTTGCGGGGGAAAAATGAAATCAAAAGAAGAAGATAAGAGAAATGGGATTTTTGATGGCATTATAATTTTTTGGTCTAATTCGCAGAACAAGACATGCATCGCCGTTGAGAATTGCTTTTTTGAATTAGGTGATGGGAGGATTAAAGTAAGTGCATCGAGGGTCCATTTTTATGAGTTTTTGTATTAAAATGGGACTTTAACAAGTAGATTTTTCGAAGAAAAAAAAATAAATTTCTGCTTTAAATGAGTAAAAATTGTTCAAACACTTCAAAATGCTTTTTGAATTTTTTACAGAATTTTTATCATATATTTTTCAGGTTTTGTCTTTTTATTAAATAAAATTAACTTTTGTATAAATTACTTAAAAATATATTTTTGAATTTTTCTTTTAGATTAAAAATGCATTCGTTTTAAATTGTTTGACTTAATTTTATTGCAAAAATTTGACAATTCCTCTATAAAAATATAAATTTTCTGAGTCAAAAAGCAAATTTATGCAAAAAAAAAATATTTTAGCTGTCAATATCTTGTTTTATTTTTGCATAAAAACTGTTGTAAATTTGAATTGCTTGCCATTTTTGAAAAATTTTTTACAAATTTCGATCAAAATTTTATTAAAAACTCAAATTTTTATAATTTTTTCTTAATTCTTAAAAAAAATTTTTTAAATTAAAAATTTTTTAAATTTTTTTTTAAAAAAAAAATCAAATTAATAAAAATTAAAAAAAAATTTAAAAAAATCGATTTTTTTGTAAAAAAATATTTTTAAAAAAATGCATTTGTTTTAAAAATTAATTTTTTTGCAAAATTTGAAAATTCCTCTATAAAAATATAAAAAAAAAAGAGCAAATTTATGCAAAAAAAATATTTTAGCTGTCAAAAAAAATATTTTTGCAAAAAAAAAAAAAAAAAAAAAAAAAATATTAAAAAATTTTTTTTTTTTGTAAAGTTCAATACAAAAAAAATTTAAAAAAATTATTAAAATTAAAAAAAATATTAAAAATATAAAAAATAAAAATTTTAAAAAAATATTAAAAATTCAAAAAATTTAATTTTAGTTTATTATAGAAATTTTAATAAATTAATTTTTAAAATTTAATAATTTTATTTAATCTCGTATTTACTTTAATTTTTATATAAAAATAAATAAAATTATAAATTCAATTGAAACTATGAAAAAACTATTATTTTCTAAAAAATTCTGCAAGCAAAACAATTTTTTTAAATTTTTTACCTTTTTTCGATCAAAAACTCGTAAATTGTCAAAAACCTTGAACAAAACTCTCAAATTATTTAATAATAAAAATATAAAATTTTATTTTTATAATTCAATTTTTTCATTTTAAAAAATATATTTTTAATTTTTTTTATTCAATTTTTGTACTGTAAATAATTTTCCAGCACTTTTGGCAGTCTCAAAGACTTTATCACACGTTCTCGTTCCGCTCCTTTGATTTTTTCGCCCAAAAAATATCGACGACAATTTTCTCTACAAATTCCTTTCAGCGACATTATTTTCTCTGAGTGAAAAACTCGATTAAAATCCTTTTGTCCCAAAAATGGCTCGATCAGATGAAAATCCTGCACGTCTGGAAATTTCACCAAGGCACCTTTTCGTCTCAGAGTTACGTTATTCGCGAGATGCAGTTGCATGCGAAACACATCACTCAAAATAAACTTTTGCCGATCCGAATATCGTTGAAACAAAATTTTGCATAAATTTAAGTCGACAATGTCATCGAAGCTAATGAGGTTTAATTGATCGAATTTCAGATAAAATTCCAAAAGTTTCGTTCGAACACGGGCATCGGAGAGGATTTTTTCATCGACAAAGAAGAGTTCGTAGTACAAAATCCCGAAATAATCACAAAATTCATGCGAATCGATTGTAAAGCTCGGAATTTGTTGCAACGATCGAATTACGTTCAATAAGGGCTCAAAAGGTTTCTCCGAATGGATGATTCGTTTGACACATTGACCAATGACGAAAATTATTTCTCGTCGATTGGATTGATGTTCCGGATAAACTTTCGCTTTGTCATGCAAAAAAACGCAAATAAAGTGACATTTTTCGTAAAATCTTCCTGCATCCGCAAAAATCGCCAAAAACTCTTCAATGACACTTTTGAAGGAATTTCTCTCATCCAAGTAACATGCGTTGATGAGAAGTGGATAGAGCTTCATGTTTGTCTGATAAAAGCGATGCAGTGACGTGAGACTGAACAAATCCGTGATTTCCGCAAAGCAAAAGTCCTTTTTGAACATTCGATCGATCAAATAAGTGATTTTCTCGTTGAAAAGCTCCCATTGTCCCAACGAGGCACGATAAACGGCCGCTTTTAAGGCATTTTCGTCGTCATGATTTTTGATTTTTGGATCGATTTTGAGTTCTTCACAGCAGAATTGCACTAATGGCAGTTCACACCATGCCGCAGCGACATGAAGGATCGTATTTTGTTTGTTATCGTGACACTCGGGCTCGAAATACGACGGAAAAATCCTCAAAAGTTCCAATTTTTTGGCTTCATCCAACGTCGATCGCATTGCTGCATGAAAAATTGTCGCTTTTTGCCCGTCAATGACACTCCAATCGACTTTTTCGCGATATTTGTCCCAAATGTGGTCAAAAATTTCGTTTTGATTCACTTTTCCATCGAAAACCAAGTGCATGAAATATTTTCCAGATTTCTCGTCGAGCAACTCGTTCAACATCAACACGTCGTAATCCAATAAAAGTCCAATTGCAGCGACATTTCGAGCCTTAACTGCATTCAAAAGTGCTAATTTTAGTTCAAAATGCGAAAAAACGGGACCATTTTCAAGTAATTTGTAAATTACATCACCGGGACAGTCGAATGAGTCACAGGCGATCGTTAGCGGTGATTGTCCTCCTTTTGCTTGCCCATACAAGAAAGAAATTACTTGGCGCCGTTCCAACTGTAACAAATATCGCGCAATTTCGTAGCGTTCTAATTTTAAGGCGAAATATAAAACGGTTTCGTCATAACTTGTGACTTGACGTAAGGCGGCGGGGAGTTCCTGCACGAGATTTTTCAGCGTTTCCAGGTCGTTTTCTAGCACGAGAAAGTGTCCAAAGGGTGTTGGCCAGTTCTGTTGTTGTTCCCAGTTTAAGATGAAATCAGGATTTGCTCGTATTAGACTACAATAGTCGACTTCTAGATGTTCCATGGGTGAGTTTTTCCTTAATTTTGACTGAAAAAAATGAAGTTGAATAAAATTTCTTATTTTTATTTAATTTTCTTACGTTTTTGGCGATGATTTATTGGTAAAATTTAATTTTTAAGGAAATTACGCAGTTTAGAACTTAAAAAGATGTTCTAGAATTGAAAGTTCTTTTAGAAATGCGTTTAATTTTGATGAAATTGCGCTTATTTATAATTTTGCTCTGGATTTGTTTTTATTTTTGTTTTGAAATTTGCTCGATTCGACGTTTTAATGTTGAATTTTTATCCAATCTCGAACGAAATTCGAAAGTGCCGTTAATGCTTTTTGATTTAAATAAAAATATTTTAACGTTAAAAAAATTTATAATGATTATATTAAAAAAATTTTTCTTTGACATAGTTTTGTTTTGAAAACTAAATCAAGAGAAAAACTATGTCAAAAACTGTGTCAAAGCAATTTTTGTCAAATCTTGCTCCAAATGGATAAAAATTTGTCAGAGGGCTCTAATTTATCATTTTTAATCATTTTATAACTCAAAACTGCCAAAAAATTGAAACTGAAAAAAAATTTTTTCTTTGACATAGTTTTGTTTTGAAAACTAAATCAAGAGCAAAAAAACTGTGTCAAAAACTGTGTCAAAGCAATTTTTGTCAAATCTTGCTCCAAATGGATAAAAATTTGTCAGAGGGCTCTAATTTATCATTTTTAATCATTTTATAACTCAAAACTGCAAAAAAATCGAAACTGAAAAAAAAATTTCCTTTGACATAGTTTTGTTTTGAAAACTAAATCAAGAGCAAAAAAACTGTGTCAAAAACTGTGTCAAAGCAATTTTTGTCAAATCTTGCTCCAAATGGATAAAAATTTGTCAGAGGGCTCTAATTTATCATTTTTAATCATTTTATAACTCAAAACTGCAAAAAAATCGAAACTGAAAAAAAAATTTCCTTTGACATAGTTTTGTTTTGAAAACTAAATCAAGAGCAAAAAAACTGTGTCAAAAACTGTGTCAAAGCAATTTTTGTCAAATCTTGCTCCAAATGGATAAAAATTTGTCAGAGGGCTCTAATTTATCATTTTTAATCATTTTATAACTCAAAACTGCAAAAAAATCGAAACTGAAAAAAAAATTTCCTTTGACATAGTTTTGTTTTGAAAACTAAATCAAGAGCAAAAAAACTGTGTCAAAAACTGTGTCAAAGCAATTTTTGTCAAATCTTGCTCCAAATGGATAAAAATTTGTCAGAGGGCTCTAATTTATCATTTTTAATCATTTTATAAAAAACTGCAAAAAAGAAACAATTTTTTGTCAAAGTTTTGCTCAAAGCAATTTTTGTCAAATCTTGCTCCAAATGGATAAAAATTTGTCAGAGGGCTCTAATTTATCATTTTTAATCATTTTATAACTCAAAACTGCTCCAAAAAAATTTGTCGAAACTGAAAAAAAAAAAATTTCCTTTGACATAGTTTTGTTTTGAAAACTAAATCAAGAATAAAACTGTGTCAAAAACTGTGTCAAAGCAATTTTTGTCAAATCTTGCTCCAAATGGATAAAAATTTGTCAGAGGGCTCTAATTTATCATTTTTAATCATTTTATAACTCAAAACTGCAGCAAAAAAACTGTGTCAAAAACTGTGTCAAAGCAATTTTTGTCAAATCTTGCTCCAAATGGATAAAAATTTGTCAGAGGGCTCTAATTTATCATTTTTAATCATTTTATAACTCAAAACTGCAAAAAAATCGAAACTGAAAAAAAAATTTCCTTTGACATAGTTTTGTTTTGAAAACTAAATCAAGAGCAAAAAAACTGTGTCAAAAACTGTGTCAAAGCAATTTTTGTCAAATCTTGCTCCAAATGGATAAAAATTTGTCAGAGGGCTCTAATTTATCATTTTTAATCATTTTATAACTCAAAACTGCAAAAAAATCGAAACTGAAAAAAAAAAAACTTTTCCTTTGACATAGTTTTGTTTTGAAAACTAAATCAAGAGCAAAAAAACTGTGTCAAAAACTGTGTCAAAGCAATTTTTGTCAAATCTTGCTCCAAATGGATAAAAATTTGTCAGAGGGCTCTAATTTATCATTTTTAATCATTTTATAACTCAAAACTGCAAAAAAAAACTGCAAAAAAATCGAAACTGAAAAAAAAATTTCTGCAAAAAAATCGAAACTGAAAAAAAAATTTCCTTTGACATAGTTTTGTTTAAAAAACTAAATCAAGAGCAAAAAAACTGTGTCAAAAACTGTGTCAAAGCAATTTTTGTCAAATCTTGCTCCAAATGGATAAAAATTTGTCAGAGGGCTCTAATTTATCATTTTTAATCATTTTATAACTCAAAACTGCAAAAAAATCGAAACTGAAAAAAAAATTTCCTTTGACATAGTTTTGTTTTGAAAACTAAATCAAGAGCAAAAAAACTGTGTCAAAAACTGTGTCAAAGCAATTTTTGTCAAATCTTGCTCCAAATGGATAAAAATTTGTCAGAGGGCTCTAATTTATCATTTTTAATCATTTTATAACTCAAAACTGCAAAAAAATCGAAACTGAAAAAAAAATTTTTCTTTGACATAGTTTTGTTTTGAAAACTAAATCAAGAGCAAAAAAACTGTGTCAAAAACTGTGTCAAAGCAATTTTTGTCAAATCTTGCTCCAAATGGATAAAAATTTGTCAGAGGGCTCTAATTTAATTTTTAATCATTTTATAACTCAAAACTGCAAAAAAATTGAAACTGAAAAAAAAATTTCCTTTGACATAGTTTTGTTTTGAAAACTAAATCAAGAGCAAAAAAACTGTGTCAAAAACTGTGTCAAAGCAATTTTTGTCAAATCTTGCTCCAAATGGATAAAAATTTGTCAGAGGGCTCTAATTTATCATTTTTAATCATTTTATAACTCAAAAAAATCTGAAAAAAAAATTTCCTTTGAAAACTAAATCAAGAGCAAAAAAACTGTGTCAAAAACTGTGTCTTTTTGTCAAATCTTGCTCCAAATGAAAAAAAAAATTTCCTTTGACATAGTTTTGTTTTAAAAACTAAATCAAGAGCAAAAAAATGTCAAAGCAATTTTTGTCAAATCTTGCTCCAAATGGATAAAAAATTGAATCTTAAAAAAAAAATTTCCTTTGACATAGTTTTGTTTTGAAAACTAAATCAAAAAAAAAACTGTGTCAAAAACTGTGTCAAAGCAATTTTTGTCAAATCTTGCTCCAAATGGATAAAAATTTGTCAGAGGGCTCTAATTTATCATTTTTAATCATTTTATAACTCAAAACTGCCAAAAAATTAAAACTGAAAAAAAATTTTCTTTGACATAGTTTTGTTTTGAAAACTAAATCAAGAGCAAAAAAACTGTGTCAAAAACTGTGTCAAAGCAATTTTTGTCAAATCTTGCTCCAAATGGATAAAAATTTGTCAGAGGGCTCTAATTTATCATTTTTAATCATTTTATAACTCAAAACTGCCAAAAAATTAAAACTGAAAAAAAATTTTCTTTGACATAGTTTTGTTTTGAAAACTAAATCAAGAGCAAAAAAACTGTGTCAAAAACTGTGTCAAAGCCATTTTTGTCATATTTAAATATTTTTTTTAATTGTTAAATTTTAACCAAAATAATATATTTTAATTAATTTTTTAAAAAGTATTTTAAATTTTAACCAAAATAATATATTTTAATTAATTTTTTAAAAAGTATTTTTAAGAAATTTAAATAATTAATTTTTTTTAAATAATTAATAAATTTAATATTTTTAATAAATTGTACAAAAAATTTCTCAAAAAATCGATTTTAATTTCTCAAAATATTTTTTAAATTCAAACTTAAGATTTGAAAAATTAAATAGAAAAATAAAAAAAAAAATTAAAAAATTATTTTTAAACAAATGAAATTAATTAGATACAAATAGAGTAGAATTCAAATAATTTTTATTTTTTTTTTTTTAATTTTTGCAAATATATATAAAAATACAAAAAATACAAAAAAAAATTAGAAACGATTGCAAAATAATTTTTACAAAAATTATCTAAAATGATTTCTTAAAGTAAAATTCTCGAGTTTCAAGAAAAGAGAAAAATTACAAATGAAGCCAAAAAAATATTTTTTTGAAAAAACTTTAAAATGTTGTCAACTTGAATATATTTCCACATAAAATTTGTGTGTCTGTGTAAAAATTGGTAACTGTCATTAATAAATGCTTCTGTTAAATTTTTGCGAGAAATCAATTTCCATCCATAATTCGTTTGTATTCTAGTTGATCTTGCACCATTTTTCGGAAGACCTTGTACTTTTTGCGATGAAAATCGAAACTCTTGTGATTGGAATGAATTGTCTTGGCGTTTCCGCTCATTGCGTTCGTTGCATCCTATACGAAAAAAAAATCATTTAAAAAAATTATTTCATGAAAAATCTTCGAAAAAAACTTACTTCCAACGTCGGATAGAGCTGAGCAGCACACGCGCCTAATATTGCACCTCCCAACAAAACGGCTTCTGTCGTTTCTGGCAACCCAATTGGCATTTCAAGGACATCGGCATGCGTTTGAACAAAAATTTCGTTCTTCGAAAGTCCGCCGCACATCAAAACAGCAGCAAATTTCTCCCTACCGGCATCGTAAAGTTGATCAATGATGAGTTTTGTGCCGTAAGCGAGTGCCTGCATCGTCGCCAGATACAATTTCGCGAGATTTCGTTCGTCGTTCTCCAGGGTGAGACCGCAGATCATTCCTTTGAGGTCGGGATTGGCAAATGGCGAACGATTTCCATGAAAATCCGGATAAACATGATAATTTTTGGTGATTTCATGAAAAATTTCGCCATCTTTCGTCATTTGTTGGATCAAAGCGTTCAAATGTCGCACAATTTCGACCTTCGTGAGGAAATTATTCTTCAACGTAGAGTACGCGGGATGAGATTCAATCACAAAATCGAGTAAATGCCCACTTGTGCTCTGTCCTGCCTCATTCAGGAACGTTTTTGGGAACATTGCGTTGTAATAAGGACCCCATATACCGTCTACGTAAAGCGGTTCGCGCGTTATTGACATGTGACACGAAGAAGTGCCTGCGATAATTGCTAATTTTGATGTCAGAGACGAAGTTGAGGGCAAACCTTCCAATTGGCAGCCTAAAACGCCCAAAGCACCGCAATGCGCGTCAATCATGGACGAAGCAACGGCGATTCCGGGACGTAAACCGAAGATTTTCGCAATTTCTGGCGAGAGACCGGCTTTTATTGCTTCTCCCGGCGACTGAACTTTGTTCCCTAAGCGCTCAAAATTATCAGAAGCTATTTCCCCGAGGTCAAGGTCACGCAAAAAATCGTCACACCATTTGCCGTTAATTGCGTCGTAATTCCATTTACATACCAAGGAGCAAACAGAACGTTCTGGACTTCCGCCGGTGAGTTTCCACGTAATAAAATCCGGCAAATCGAAGAAATGAGCAACTTTCTCAAAATTTTCCCTCAAATTACGCTTCAACCACATCAGTTTGGGCACTTCCATCTCCAACGACACTTGCCCGCCAACGAATTTGAGAATTTCATGCTTTTTTCCGTTGATTATATCGGCTTCGACTTTCGCGCGATGATCCATCCACAAAATTATGTTTTGATCTTGACGCCCGCTCAAGCTAACCGACACAGGCTCCCCATTTTTGTCGATAGCAACCAAGCTGCAAGTTGCACAAACTCCAATTCCTCGTACTTTTCCGCTATCGGGACACTTTTTCAGCACTTCCCGCACATTTTTCACGATTCCTTCGAAGATGTTGCTCGAACTTTGCTCCAAATGACCTTCAGACGACGTAAAAGTTTTAATTTCCTCCACACTTACGGCCAAAATTTGCCCATTTTGCGCGACTAAAGCTGCTCGGGTGCTGCCCGTGCCTGGAAAATGCGTGAAAAATGTGAAAAAAATCAGGTTAGTCGAGGAAAATTGAATGAAACTCACCGACATCGATGCCGAGAAAGTATGACAAGTCACTCATTGCGCTTCGTTACCCTTGAAAACCAATCAACATCTCAATTATAACTGAATTGAAGTCATTTTGATAAGAGTAAGTAACAAACAAACATCTTCGCGAATCGCGAAAATCCACGAATTGAATTAGCAGCGGCGATTTTTGATGACGAATGGATTTTGTGTTGGGCCCAAAAGCAGCCGAATGCGTAATTTACGTCACTTTTTGTTATTTTTCGAGTCACTTTTCAAAAAAATCACGTATTTTCAGGGAGTTTTCAGGGTTTTCCGAAATTTTTTCGACCACGGTGCACGTTACTATCGTCAGGAACTGTCAGACAATAAAACGAACGACGACGATGATCGCCATCACGACGCTAAATTAAGGAATTAGGCATTTTATGTGGATTCGAAAGTAGGTCAACATCAAAACAATCTTCAAAAATTATTAAAAAGGTAGGAAATTCTCGAAGTTTCTACAAAAAAACGATGAAATTTATCGATTTTTTGTGTTTTTTAGGAATTGATATTTCATGCGATGGATGATTCGCAAAGTGAACCGCCGACGCCGAGCAATCCCGCGTATCCAGCACATCATCCGCTAGCAAATTCCAAACATGAATGCCAAATTTGCGGTAATTTTCTTGATTTTTCGTAAAAAATTTTTGTTAAAAATTGATTTTTTTAGGGGATCGTGCCTCGGGCAAGCATTACGGCGTCTATTCCTGCGAAGGATGCAAAGGTTTCTTCAAACGTACGGTGCGCAAGGACCTCACGTATGCGTGTCGCGAACAGAAAAATTGCATAATTGACAAGCGTCAGCGGAACCGTTGCCAGTATTGTCGCTACCAAAAGTGCTTGACGTGCGGCATGAAGCGCGAAGCGGTGCAAGAGGAGCGTCACAAGGGCGCAAAAGGCGCTGGAACGGGCGGAAATGCGATGAAACCCGACGAAATCTGTCCGACGAGCACCGTGAAGGACCTCACGATGGAACGAATACTCGAGGCGGAGAACATCAGCGAGGAAAATAAGGGCGAACATGCGATGCCGTACATTCGCGTCGGTCAAAATTCCCTCATTCCGCCAAATTATGCGGGTCCCGTCAACAGCATGTGCCAAATTGCGAACAAAGCACTCGAGCGCATCATCGACTTTGCACGACGCGTTCCCCATTTCACGGATCTCTGCAAGGAAGATCAAATTCTCCTGCTGAAATCCAGCTGGAACGAGTTGCTCATCATTACGAGTGCGTGGCGCAGCATCGAGTACATGGAAGTCGCCGAATCCCCGAACGATCCGACGAAAAAAGTCGTGCGAACGCCCGAATTGCTCTGTCTCGGTCCCAACTACACTTTGCATCGCAACAGCGCGAAAGAAGCGGGCGTTTTACCGATTTTTGATCGCATCCTGCACGAGCTCAGCCTAAAAATGAGCAAACTCGGGTTCGATAAGGCGGAATTGGCATGTTTGAAGGCGATAATTTTGTTAAATCCCGAAATCCGGGGACTCGTGAACAAAAAAGACGTCGAAGCACTCAGGGAAAAGGCCTACGTTTGCCTCGAGGACCACTGCAAACAGCATCACGCATGCGAAGACGGCCGATTTGCTCAATTATTGTTGCGACTACCTCCGTTACGTTCAATCAGCTTAAAGTGTCTGGATCACTTGTTCTTTTTCCGGCTCATTGGCGACAAGCCGCTGGAGAGCTTTCTTGTTGAAGCCTTGGGGGCACCAATCAAAACTGAACATTCTTAAAAAAAAAAATTCAAAATTTTCGGCGAAAATTCATTCAACGATATTTTTACCTATTTTTAATCACTTTTTATTAATTTTTATGAATTAAGATGAAACTGACGATCCAGTTGTCGCTTTTTATAAGGAAAGCTTTAATTTTTCTTACGTTACAATGAAATTGAACAATGAAAATAGTAGAATCTGTGTCCATAAAATAATCAAAAAAAAAAAACTATAAAATAGAAAATTTATTTAAAAAAAAAAGAAGAGAAATTAAAAGTTAGCGTTTTAAATATTAAATGGAAACAAACTCAATGGAATTCAATTTCAATCCTACCAATAATAAATCAATAGTCAATGCTGTGTACATATTTTATTGTAATTTAAAAGAAAAACTTAAAAAATAAAATAGAATTTCAAAACAATACTGAGAGTTTATTTTTTTCCATTTTATTCACAAGAAAAAAAAAATTATTTGAAAATTTATATTAATTTAGTAAAAAAACCAAAACATTTTTTTTCTAACATTGATTTTAGAAATTTTAAAATAAAATAAAAATTTTATTTTTAAAATTAAAATTTATTTTTTTTTTTATTAAAATTTTATTTGAAATATTACAAAATTTTTAAAATAAAAGTAATCATTTTTAATCATTAAAAATATTAAAAAATTCAATTCAATTTCAAATTTACTAATTTTTCATTTAAAATCTTCCTGAATTTTCATGATTCTTATTTAAAAATAATTTTCTTTAAATAATTTTAAAAAAATAATTTTTTGACAATACTTAAATAAAATTTGATAAAAATCATTCTAAAAAAAAAGAAAAAAAACGATTTATTTTTGAACTTTTTAATTTTTTGAAATTTACTTTAAATAAATTGTGGCTACAAATTTTTTTATTTCCTTAATTTAAATATAGAAAATCCAAAAATTTATTTAAAATTTTGACAGCTGTCATGTTTTTAAATATAAAAAATTTCACAAATTGACAACTTCGGAAAAAAAATTAATTTTTAAGAAATTTTGTTGAACCTTGATCGGTTTTGATTCAATAAATTTGATGAAATGTCAAAAAATTTGACATCTGTCAAGTAAAAAAAATGACAGATTGACATATTTGGCAAAACATTTAAATTTTTGATGAAATTTCGATTCTCATTCTCCAAAAAAACTTTGGTTATTCAATAAAATTGACTAAAAATTGAAAATGAATTAAAAATTTTGACACCTGTCAACTTCCAAACTGTCAAAATACAAAAACTCAAAATTTCTTTCAACTTTTATGAACAAACCCTTCACCGCTAAACCGAAAAGTGAAAGTGCTAACCAATATTTTACTACAATTCCACTAATTTTCACGTGTTTATGAGCTAATTAAAAGATTAAACAATAAAAATATCTCAAAATTCATCTATTTTTAACAGACGCGCTTCGTTATTTGTGTCGTAAAGTACATAATACCCATCATCATCATCATAAAATATGACGACTAAGACACTGTCTCTCCTACTAATCTTCTCGAGTTTTTTGCTCTTTAACGAGACCTTGACTTCGAGTGATCGCAATAATGAACCAGCGGAACAAAAAACGGGCAATCGAGGTGAGAAAATCATTTTTCGTCACTTTCCTTCAATTTTTTTCAACAAAAATTTTTTTGAAGAGGCCCGTTATTGGTGGTATTATGCTTTTCTCGTGAACAATCGCCCGGGAACGCCGTTATATGAGGCACTGAATGAGCCTGATTACATTTGCAAGACAACGACTTGCAACACGGCCTGCTGGAACGTTTTGAACAAACAGGGAAGATGCAGAAGAGGTTATTGCCATTGTCGAAGGAACCCCTTTGGGAATGAATTTGTTTCTGTGGGAAGTTTGGTAGCGAATCGACCGATTTTAAGTGCCATTGTGACAAAATCAACGTAATTTAATTTTAGTTTTTGTAATTTAATTTATTTTAAATTAAGGTAAAAAAATTATTTTGACAGTTTAAATATTGACAGATGTCAAAAATATTTTTGATAAATTTTTTTGAGCAAATTTTCTTAAAAAAAATAATTTTAGAGACGATATGAAAAAAAAATTTGTGAAAATTTTCCTCAAAAAATTAATTTTTGTAGCCTTCAAGATACATATTCAAAAATTATATTTTTGACAAAATTTTTAAAATGTCATCTGTCATTTGATGACAAATATGAAATTTGAAATTTTTTTTTGTCAAAATTTTAATTTTTTGGAAATCTCTTTTCCCATAAAAGTTTCTTTTAATAATTTTTAATCTTTTAAAGTCAAAATAAAAAATTTTTATTAGAAATAATTTTAACATTTTTTTTAACTGTCAAAAGCATTTTGAGTATTTTTTGAATATTTATAAATTTAAAAATTGAATATTTATTTTTTACGGTATTTAAATTTTTTAACTTAAATAAATATTTATTAATTTAGGCCGCTCCAAATTTTTTTCGAACTTTTTGTCCCAAAAACTTTTTTTCAAAATAAAAAAAAATTTTTTTGAAATACTTTTTCATACAAAATGACAAAATTTTAACAATTTTTGACATTTTATAACATTATTTTTATGGTATTTGCATTGAGATTTGATAATTTAAAATTAATCTCAAAGTATTTCAAGGTAAAAATTTAAATAAAAAAAATTCATAAAAATAACTGTCAAAAAATTTTGAAAAGTAATTTTTTTGAAAAAAAAAAATTAAAGAAGAAAATTCACCTTAAAATACAACTTTCAGCACAAAAAAATTTAAAAATTAAAAATATTTTAAAAAATTTTTGAAAATTCCTTGAAAAAGTAAGGAAAAAACCAAAAATGGTCAATTTTGATGAAATTTTTAACTTTTTTTTATTTTGCCCCATTGGATTTTCGACTTTTGAAAAGGGGCATGGGACAAAAAGTTCAAAAAAAAATTTGGAGCGGACTACTTTCCTTAAAAAAAATTAAACATTTTTAATTCAAAATAAAAAAAAAATTCAATGAAACATTCAATTTTTCCAATGAAATATCAATAATTTTTATTAAAAATTTAATTTTCAAACAAAATTATTAATTTTAATTTTTTTTTAAACTAATTTTATTAAATCGAAATTATTAAGTAATTAATTTATTAAATTAATTAAAAATTTTTACTTACTTGAAAAAAATAGTTTCTTCCAAAAATCCTAAATAGCTTAAAAAACTTTTTTTTTATTTCCAATAAATTTTAAAATTTGTTAAAAAAAAACGTCAAAAAAATTTTTAATCTAAGCCTTCTGAGCTTTTTTAAAAGAAAATCTTAAAGCTAATCAGTCAAAATGCAAAAATCACTGATTGTTGCGAATTTTTTTCTGTGTACTTATTAAAATCGTGTGCGACAAGCATTATTTCGCTCAAATAAAGCTTTGAAGCTTGTGTGCGATTTTTTTTTCTACGTGCTAGCTGAGCAAAAAATTACAATTCTTTATATTTCAAGAAATCCGTCAACTCTTGCGACAATCCCAGTGCCTGAAATCCCTTCTCAATGCGATCAATGTGCTTTTCCTCGTCCTTAACTTCTCTCGCTGCCATCGCCCTACGAATCCAATGGCGACACATCCGCTTAAGAGTTACAATTTCTCGTCCCTTGCACACCCGATTGAACGTTTTGACATCCAAAAAGTGCTTCACCATGTGAAATTCGTCCTTTTTGTAATATCTCTTGGGCGTAATATTCACAAGGTCGAACGTGTGACGCGGATCCATCTCTTCAAAAGTCAGCGAAAACAGGTCCTCGACGTATCCGCGTTGCACAAACGTCTCTTTGATCATCATGTAGCCGTCGAAAGTGCGTGTCCAGACAATTTGAAAGAGGATTTTGGCAAGTAAGTAGCTCATATTCACGAAATTGTACTGAATTAAGACCCGATAAAAGTTCAGAGTGTTAATTTTGTTGTAACTGACGCTGTTCCAGGGTAAAGTATTGAAAGCGAGCAAATAATCGAAGGTATATTCGCTACGGGTGTCACTCAAAGCCTGAATGATGATCGAAAAAATCCGTAAATCCATCCTGCCTTCGAGCGCTTCCTTGTACATGTGTTCGTACTCGTCCCGGATGTCATAATGATCAGCCTCGTCATGCAATTTCACCGAAAATTTCCGATTGGCACGAATTTTGTAGTCCGCCCCGTAACAAATGAGAAAAATCATGAAACGCAAGAGGTGTCGTCGAGCAGCATAAATGAAGGCAGTGTCTCCGTAAATATCTTTCGCGTTAATATCCACGTTGTAGGTCTGAATAAAGCTCTCTTCACGTCCCGTGGTCTTAAAAGCGAACAAACTCTGCTCAATCAAAATCATCAACGGCGTTTTCAGGTCTCTTTGACGTGGAATATGCGCCAATTTCGGTTCGAGTGCCACAACTTCGTCAAATTTGTGCATTCCAGCTTTGTGAAGGATCGTCTCGCCTTTCGGAGTTAATGCTAAAAGATCAATTTTATCTCCGTATTTTTCCAAAACGAGCGATAGACAGTCCTGCGTGCAATTTTTCACCAATAAATGGATCAATTTATGTCCGCGAGCGAAGTTTTCCTCCAAAAATGAGTCGTCCTTGGCGAGAAAAGCCCACGTATTTGACGGATTCATCTGAATGCATCGCTTATATTCCTGAACACGAGCCTCCCGATCAGAAATTGTGTTTTTATTGATTAATATTTGAACGATTTCCGAGGGACATTCTTCGATCAAGCACGCTGCGAGTAGATCGCTGATGCCTTTTCCGATGACGGTGCGTTTTTTGGCGAAACTTGGATATCTGGGCGATTGCAACACCTCTAAAGCCTCATCGAAACGTTCTTCCAGAAGCGCATATTGGAATTCTGACATTTTGTTGTAAATTAGCTCCAATAAGTGACGTTGCCGATACCGGATGGCACGAAAAGCTTCGGTTAAGTGATGTTCCAGGCAGAGCCAGATGATCAAAGTACGGTCCATTTTTTCATCCCATTCGCCGATTTTGCGCTGGAAACCTTTGAAATTGATGACGCGCGCACATAATTCGCTGTCCGGGTTGTTCACGAAAATTTCCTCGAACACAACGAGGGAACATTGTTCCGCGAAGCGATTTAAATAAACGTGACACTCGCGCTCGAAGGCGTATTTGAGTTGATCGACAGCTTCTTTCACGTTTTTTACTTGGTACGACTTTGAACATAAATGCCATTTAATTTTATCCATTTTTTTTTTAATTTTTTTTCTAAAACATTTTTCTTTGATTTTAGGTCTGGTTTAAATCTTTTTCACGTAAACGAGTGAATTTTTCGAACAAACACCGAATTTACCTATCTTTGCCAACTATGCTAATGCAACTACTTGTAAAATTCGTAAAATTCTATTAAAAAAGTTGAGAGTGGAAATTTTTAGCGGGCCCAGCGGTTAAAAAATGTTTCGGCTTCGTCGCGATCGCGTACAGAGAAACGCGTATGCCGGTGCCATAAATTACCGAAAATATTCGCCACACGAGTGAGTTGTCTTCTAAAATAAATTGTCACCTAGAAAATTGTTATGAGAATATTTTCTCGCACATTCATAAATCTATTATGTTTTTTAGTATTTTTGGACAACAATCGTCATAACTTGGTGCGCATGCGTGATGCCGTCCCGTAGTCGCTCGATCATGTTTGATCGTTTTTTGCTTAATTTAGATTATTTTTGTGGGTAATTGATGTTTTTTTTCAGTTGCAGTGGGTGTGTGAGTACTTTGCGGGTTAATTTTGGTAATTGTTGTTTTGGCAGGTGTCAGGAAGTTTTTACATTGTCGATGTAATGAGTTGACTCTCGATAGCCTGATGGGTCTGAAATAATTTTTTTTAACTTAAATCTTTTTTTCTTTGTGATTTTGATTTTTTTAGCCAAAATTATTGTTTATTTTTTTTTAATTATTTTTATTAATATTTTTTTTTACAATTTTTAATCTTAATTAATTTATTAATTTTACTCTCAGAAATTTTGCATTAAAAAAATTTTTTTTTTCTGCAAATATTTTGCAAGAGAATTTTTTTTAAATAAAAAAAAATTATACAGAAAATCAAAAAATTGACAAAAAAAAAATTTAAAGTTTTTATTATTTTAATTATTTTTTTTTAAATTTAGGTACATGAATGGATATTTCATAAACCAAAATTATTTTTAACTAATTTTTTAATTATTTTTAATTTTTGAAAAATTACGAAATTTTACCACTTTTTAAGCAAAAATAATTCAAATTGTTATAAAACTTTGTTAAAATAATAAAAAAAATTGAATTTTATTAATTTTTTTACTTTTAAGTAAAATTAAAATTTAAATTAAATATTAATTTTTTTATTCAAAAATTTTTATTAAATATTTTAAATTTTTTTTTTAATTTTTATTTAAATTTTTTAAAAGTTTTTTTTTTATTTTACAAAGCGTGTAAAATTTATTGTATGTAATTATGATTTTTTTATTATATTTTTTTTTTAATTTTAGTTTTTTAACGGTCAATTATTTATTATATATTAAAAAAATTCTTGAAAACAAAAAAAATAAATAATTTTTTTTTTGAAATTTCCTTTAATATAAAAAAAAAATACTTAAAAATCTAAATTTTTGTGAAAATTCATTAAAAACCTTAAAAAAATGCATTGCCGCCTTCAATAACGGTACACTTTACGAGACGAATGACTTTGATAAATAAATTTGTCAAAATATTCCTGAATTAGCGTGAAGGCGAATTTCATTCAATTCGAAAACAAAAACAAACAAATAAAAAAATTCATCTTCCATGCAAAGTTTTCCTTAATTTCCATCAAAATCCCTCACTAAAGTCCACTTTTTCGGACTAAAAATGACGCAAGAGCTCAACGTGGTCATCAACGTCGCCGAAAATAAGCCCCTGCACACGCAACTTGCGACAAAAGATGAATTACACGAACTGCACATCGAATCGGAGAAACTTGTCTTGGACAAAAACAACTTAAACTTGATTGCTTCGTGTGCCAATTGCTCTCACAACATCCAGTTAAACATTTATTGGCATTCCAGTGACGTCAAAACAAGAGACATGGGCTTCGAGATGCAAATTTGCGCAACAGACCTGAAAGAGGACTTCATAAAAGTCAATCCGGCATGGGATGAGCCATGCGTACTGATAAAAGAAGAACCCGAAACGGAGTCAGAAGACTCGGATAACGATCGAAGTCGGAGAAAACGACGAAAAATCCGGTCTTCATCGTCAGAGGAGAGTTCGGAAAGTTCAAAATCGGCATCGCCGCCGCCTGTGAAGGTGCGTAAGAAGCGAAAAACGAAGGAATATCGTCCGAAGATGCGAAAGGAAGATTTGCCGGAGATGGTTTTGTATCCGGGAATGACATATTTGTTGCCAGCTGGTCTGGATTTGCCTTCGTTGAAGGATATTAGAGCTCCGTATTTCCATGCGGCGGCCCAAAAAGACGGATCAACCGTTTATATCGAGAAAAAAAGACAGAAAAAGTGGCCTGTACGCGTAACGAACTACGATCCTCGTATGACCCGATGTGACATTTGTGATTATGAGGTCCCGAGTTCGGATCGGATGACGGCGCACCGTCGAGGGCACATGTTTTTCAAGTTTAGCGATGTCGAGTGTCGTGCTTGTGGTATATTTTGCGGGTCAAAACCCGAAGACAAGGTGAATCATAGTTTTTTCTGTCCCGGCAAGGATTGTTTGAATGGCTTGCAGTGCATCGAGTGCGACTATGAGGCGCCCGAATACAAATCTTTAAGGGCTCACATGAAAAATAAGCATAAAGGATACAATCCGGCACCCGAAACGAACCGCGATAAGCAAGTTGAGTGTCCGATGTGCAATACCTGGCTAGCTGACGAATATGCCCTCAATACGCACATGAAGTCAAAATGTCGCGCTGCTGACGAGTACAATGCCAGTACAAAGGCGCAAATGGACGAGTATCTTTCGTTGTTGGATTTGCCGAAAGATGCGGTGCTTCCGGATCTTTTTAATCTCAAGGCGCCGCACAGTCGAATGCATCCGCAGCCCGATGGCACGAGTATTTACATCAGCAAGGGAATAAATCACCTGAACGTGATGAATTTCGATCCGAGATGCGAAAAATGCGATTTGTGTGGACGAGGACATTTGAAGAGGAAAGCCGATATGGTTGAACATCGCTTAAAAGATCATTTCTTTCCGGCTCACGCTGATAGTAGATGTCAAGGATGCGGCAGGGAACTCCGAAGTGAAGAAGATAAGACCAATCATTCCCATTTTTGTGGCAAAAAGAAGCAAATTCGCGTGAATTATTGTTTGAAATGCAATTTGCAGTGCAATACGTACTCGAAGTTTGCGAAGCATTTGAAGAAATTTCATCATGGCGAGGGATTGGGTGAGTTTTGTCATTTTTTGATCACTTTTAAGCCTAAAATTGAATAAATATTCATTCTAAAGTTGATTTCTGTTCATATTGGGTCGATATTTGACGAAACAAAAAAATCAGAGTTTGGAGGTTCAAACTCTGATTTTTTTTGCAAGTCATTTTTTGATCACTTTTAAGCCTAAAATTGAATAAATATTCATTCTAAAGTTGATTTCTGTTCATATTGGGTCGATATTTGACGAAACAAAAAAATCAGAGTTTGGAGGTTCAAACTCTGATTTTTTTGCAAGTCATTTTTTGATCACTTTTAAGCCTAAAATTGAATAAATATTCATTCTAAAGTTCATTTCTGTTCATATTGGGTCGATATTTGACGAAACAAAAAAATCAGAGTTTGAAGGTATTCATTCAAAGTTGATTTCTGTTCATATTGGGTCATATTTGACGATCAAAAAAATCAGAGTTTGGAGGTTCAAACTCTGATTTTTTTTACAAGTCATTTTTTGATCACTTTTAAGCCTAAAATTGAATAAATATTCATTCTAAAGTTGATTTCTGTTCATATTGGGTCGATATTTGACGAAACAAAAAAATCAGAGTTTGGAGGTTCAAACTCTGATTTTTTTTACAAGTCATTTTTTGATCACTTTTAAGCCTAAAATTGAATAAATATTCATTCTAAAGTTGATTTCTGTTCATATTGGGTCGATATTTGACGAAACAAAAAAATCAGAGTTTGGAGGTTCAAACTCTGATTTTTTTACAAGTCATTTTTTGATCACTTTTAAGCCTAAAATTGAATAAATATTCATTCTAAAGTTCATTTCTGTTCATATTGGGTCGATATTTGACGAAACAAAAAAATCAGAGTTTGGAGGTTCAAACTCTGATTTTTTTTGCAAGTCATTTTTTGATCACTTTTAAGCCTAAAATTGAATAAATATTCATTCTAAAGTTGATTTCTGTTCATATTGGGTCGATATTTGACGAAACAAAAAAATCAGAGTTTGGAGGTTCAAACTCTGATTTTTTTTGCAAGTCATTTTTTGATCACTTTTAAGCCTAAAATTGAATAAATATTCATTCTAAAGTTGATTTCTGTTCATATTGGGTCGATATTTGACGAAACAAAAAAATCAGAGTTTGGAGGTTCAAACTCTGATTTTTTTTGCAAGTCATTTTTTGATCACTTTTAAGCTTAAAATTGAATAAATATTCATTCTAAAGTTCATTTTTGTTTATCTTGGAACGATTTTTTGATAAAAAAAAAAATAAAAATTATTAAATTTTTAATCAAAATAAAATTTTACCTTTTTTCAGACAAAAAATTCATGTGCCATTTGTGTTCAAGTACCTTCGACTACGAGCGAGAACTGCAACTTCACGTCATTCGTCACATGGATCCGAAACCGTTCAAGTGCGATCACTGCGATGCCGACTTCAAAGGACGTCTTGGGCTCGAAACTCACATGATTCGCGTTCATTTCCCGCAAGAAGCCAAACAAATTTGCAACGCTTGTACGCCCCCGATGCTCTTCGGCAGCGTTAGACCGTACAAAAGTCACTTGAACATGGTGCACTTCAATTCCAAGGAAAAAGTTCCGTGTCCCATTTGCAATATTCCCATCAGAAAAACGGGACTTCAGTGGCATATCACGCGACAACACACGCAACACGAGTTCAAGGACAAGTACGAGTGCACCGTTTGCGGCAAAATTTTCGTCAGCAAGTTCAATTTGGAGGTTCATTCCCTTGTTCACATCCCAGAGGAGCAACGACAACACAGATGTCAGTTTTGCGATAGACGATTCAACTCCAAACAGAATTGCGTCGAGCATGAAAGGGGTCATACTGGTAAGAAAAATTATTTTTTTTTATAAAATTTTTGAAAAAATTCATTTAAAATCAATTTTAGGCGAAAAACCATACAAATGTGAGACCTGTGGAAAAGCTTATGCCCGTAAACAAACTCTCAAAGACCATCAACGAGAACACACAGGTCAGGGTTACGATTGTTCCGTGTGCAGTCGAATGTTTACCGATCGCGGGATCTGACAAACTCTGATTTTTTTTGCAAGTCATTTTTTATCAGTTTTAAGCCTAAAATTGAAGAATTATCGCCATCACATGAAACAGGTAAAAATTTCAAATTAAAAAAAAACTTAAAAAAAAATTTAAAAAACAAAATTAAAAATTTTGCAGCACGAAAGTCAAATGGGCGTCAAACTTACCTTCAATCACGAAGAAAGGCGTTTAATGAAACTGAAAGTCATCACGCCGGAACAAGCGCTGAGAGGAGCGATCCAAGACACGAATTAATTTTGTCTCGCCAATCATGGGGACAGAAGAAAAAGTATTACTTAATATCCATTCTTAACAGTTTAAGGAAGCATTTAATTTTTAAGAGTATTTTAAATATTTGGAAATACAAGGAGTAGTTTGTAGCTGTTCATATGGTTAAATTTAGCATTTAATTAATGTCATTTATACGAGAAAAATTATTTGGTATAAAGATAAATATGTGAAAAAAGGAAAAATGTTTTTAATTTTTAAAAAATCTGTAAGAAATTAAAATTTTAGAATTTTTAATATAATTTTTTTTTTAACATTGCGAAGGCTCAAAAAGACAAAATAATTCAAAATTTAAGAAAATTGGTTAAAATTAAAATAAATGGTGGGTAAATTTAAAAATTTTTTTACCAGAAAATAATTTTTTTCTAATTTTTTAGTCATATTTTAGCATATTTGTCTAATTATTTAATTTAAAAATAAAATTAAATAATTATTAAAAAGAATAAATTAAATTTAATTTCATTAAAATTAAATTAATTATTAAAAAATAAATTTAATTTAAATTCATTAAAAATTGAATTACCAATATTAATTAAATTTTTTATTCAAATATTTTTTTAAATTTAATTTAATTTTTCAATTATTTTTTTTTAAATTTTGCAATTCAAAATTTAATTAATTTTTTTTTTTCGAAGAATTTTTTAACCTGAAAATTCATTAATTTTAATTGATTTAATTAAAATTTAATTTTTAATTCATTTAATTAAAATTTAATTTTTAATTGATATTTAATTAAAATTTAATTTTTAATTAATATTTTATTAAAATTTAATTTTTAATTAATATTAATTTACTTAATTTTTCTGAATTAAAAATTATTGTAGAAAAAAAAATTTTTTTTTCATTAATTTCATCTTAACTTTATTTAAATCTCTTTTATTGTAACATTTTTCTTAAATATTTTTAATTTTATTTCATTACAAACTTTTAAAATTTAACATAGATTTATATTTATTTATTTAATAATAATTTTTATTCAATCTCTTTAATATTCAGTTTTAATATTTTTCCATTATTTTTTTTTAAATATCTTTTAATTAAAATATTTATAAATATTTTTTTTTATAATATTAAAACTTTAACCTCTTTTCTTTTCAAATCTCACAGTAAATAATTCGATTATTTTATTGACTTGGCTTCTTTTCTATCTCTTTCTTGATATTAAATAATTTCTATGAGTATGAAGAAAAACTTTAACTCGTATAACTTTTTTGCATTAATTTTTTCCATAGAAATTCATTATAAAAATGAGATTTTTTATTTATTTATTTTTTTTTCTTTATAAAAAGCTTCAGCATTCGATTAAAAATATTTCTAAGTATTTTTGTACATTTCTAGCTTTTTGGATGTGAGCATGGAGCTCAGGGTGTTTTACTTTGGCAAATGTTGTAAAGCTGTTTGGAAATCACTGAGGAGGTTTTTTATCAAGCGAAACACGATCAACGTGAGAAATTCTGGCGATTTTTAATTTTTTTTTATTGTTAAAAAGTCTATTAAAGCGGGAAACGAAGAACAAAGTCTCGTTTTACAAATCTTTTCATTTCGTTTTTTTGGTAACAAATTCCACACATTTTTTCCTTATGGACTAACTTAATTAATTTTTTTAAAATATTTTTTTTTCTTAGATCCGAGTAGATGGGAAGGAAAAAACTTCTTAGAGTATAACACAGGTTTTCCTGTGATTCTTTGGCTTAATTGGCTCTTCGACAACCATGGATTCCGCCTGTTTTACGATATACGCCTGTTTTTGCAAGCGATGCACGATGATGCGATACGCGCCAATGATATCGCTTCTTGGTCCACTCGGTATGGCTTGGCACAACAATTCATCCGAAATGCCCAAATTATTGAGGATTTTCCGTGCATTTTGCTCGATTTCATCCAGTTCCGTGACATCCTTCGACTGTGTCGGCAACATAACGAAGCCCTTTTGCTCATCCGAGAAATCGCTGTCCTCGAATTTGGTCTTGAGGCTAAATGCACTTTGCGTCGTCGTTGTCGTGGCGGTTCCATTGGTGCTTGGTTCCTTCAAAAATTCTGTAGATTTGGCATCGAAACTCTTATTGCTATTACTTGTGGTGCTATTTCGCTTACTTTCCAGCTGCGCATCGATCGGCCCGATTTTTTTCTTCAAATTTCCACTGAAAAGTCCGCGTTTTGTCGTCACCGTGGGAATTTCGATCGGATTATGGACCCGAAATTGCTCGATTGGATGCAAATAATTTTCAGCGAGGATGCTGCCGCCGCGTTTAGTGCTGCACGTGATGGGTCCACAAGGACGGGGGCAGCTGCCGTTTTGACGATCTCGTTTGGAGCTGGAACGACGAATGCTGCGATCGCGAGACGAAAACCACAAACTCTTGCGACGATTGATGCGGGGAGCGTTGAGAGCCATTTGGTAGTCTGAAAAAGGGAAAAAGACAAAAAAAAAATGATGAAGCAATCAGATTCAATTTATTTTTATTTAATTGCTTGTTTCCTGACCGACAAAATTTATCGTGCTGATTATGCATAACTTTAATTAAGTTGCTTGCGTGTGTGAAAGTGATTTGAATGTTTTGTAAACATGAACACACAACACACACACACGACAGCTCGTAATTAATAAATTAAAGTTGGCTAATCTGCTTTTAATGGGTAGGTGTGGGAAAAAGCTTTTGGGGGTGCATTTTGTCTTTTTTGTTCAACTTTTCATTAAAAATCATGTTTGAAATAGTTTCTAAGGCAAAAAAATTAGATTTTAATTTTTTTTTTCTTTAATTTTTATTTTTATTTCAGGATTTTTTAAAATTTAGGAGGAAAAATTAAATTATTTAATTATTTTAATTAAAAAAAACTTTCAAAAATTCTAATTTTTATTAAATTAATACAAAAAATTTATTAAAAACATTTTTTTTAATAAAATTTTCTATTGAAATTTAGATCTAAAAATTATTCTTGAGGCAAAAATTCAATAATTTAAATAAAATACTCGACTTTTAGTTATTTTTTTTAAAACTAAGATAAATTTTGTACGATATAAAAAAAATATAAAAAAAATTTTGCTTTTTTATTTGGGGCCCTAAAAAGTTGAAAATATTTTTTCATTTAAGCTTTTAAATTTGAAAAGTAATTGAAAAAAATTGTTGGACTCGACTTTTTTTAAATTTTGATTTCATTTAATTTTTCAACTTTTTTTTATATTTTTTTTATATTTTTTTATTAATTTTTTATTTCAGGATTTTGAAAAATTCAGTACGAAAAATTAAATTATTTATTAATTACTGCTGTTATTTAATTAAAAAACTTTCAAAAATTAGTACAAAACATGAATTAAAATTAATTTTTAATTGAAATTTAGTTTTTATTTATATTTTTTAAATAAAATACTCGACTTTTATTATTTTTTTACGATAAATTTAAATAAAATTTTATTTTTTGTTTGCTTTGATGAATTATTTTATTTTAGTTTTGATTATTATTTATAAAATTTTAATTTTAATTTGAATAAAAATTAAAATTAAATTCGTTGATATAAAAAAAAAAAAATAAAAAAAAATCGAATTTGATCACGTTAAGATTTTTTTATTCAAAAAATAACTAAAAATGTCGAAAAATATTTCTTTTATCTTATTAATTCTAATTTTTCCTTCAAAGTTTTTTTTATTAAAATAGGACAAGCGAAAATAAAAAAAAATTAAATTAAAAGTAATTTTAGGTAAAAACTAAAAAAAAATAACTCACCATGAAGCTCTTTCAACAAATTAGGTGACGTCAACCATTGACTTTCAATCAGTTGATCAATTGTGGGTCTCCTTGAAGGTCTAAAAATAACAACAAAAAAATAATTTTTTTCTAAAAAATTTACAAAAATCTCAAAAAATTCACTTACGTATGAACAAGCATTCGTTGTATAAGTCGATTGCATGGTAGTGTAAGTTGCGGTGGAAGCGTATAGTCGCCCTTCAGTACGGCGGATCGTAATGCGGGCACCGTTGGCGCACGGAATGGCATATTGCCGACAACCATAAAGTACAACAGCACACCGAGAGCCCAAATATCGACGGGACCCCCAATATAATGGTCATCACTAAATAGCTCGGGGGCAGCATATGGCGGCGATCCGCAAAAAGTATCCAAATGTTGCCACGGACCGTTCACGAGTTGCGTGCTAAAACCAAAATCTGCCAACTTGATGCGATCCTCCGCCACAAGCAGGACATTTTCCGCTTTAATATCACGATGTACAAAACCTAAATTATGCTGAAAATGAAAAATTTTCGAGTTAATTGAATCATGAACTTGAAAAATAAACAACTTTTCATCGTAACAATAAATTTTCGACAACACGTGACGTGACTGCAACGAGTAAGCAGATAGACCAAACATGCAAATTTCGCATGCAACGCGAACACTTACCATATGTTTGACGGCTAAAAGTAGTTGTCTGTACAATTTGGCGGCGAGAATTTCAGGTAATGGTCCACCTTGGGTGATACGATGATATAATTCGCCGCCGCGAATCCATTCCGTCACTAAATGAACTCGTCCTAATGTCTCAACCACTTCGAATAGTCTGGAAAAGGGAAATCGATAGTATGAGTGAAAGTGAAAATTTTCTCTAAAAAAAGAGAAAATTACCTTAAAATAAACGGATGATGTACACATTCTAATGTACTAACTTCTCTACTTAACATACGCAATGCCCTAGCATCTAATCTTCCTCTATCTACTACTTTTACAGCTACTTTGTCTGCAAATGTAATTAAAAAGAACACGAAATTAGAAGGGTTTAACGAGTGTCGAGACAGTTTCGTGACTGAGACTAAGCCTCGATGATTTTTTTTTTAATTATGATAATTTTTTGTTGTTGATACGAATCTTTTTCCTTTCTTTCTGATAATTATTAGCATTATGAAATTGGGCAGCGGAGAACGTGTTTATGCATATTTTTACATGGCGTTGTATAATTTGGGTCTTTTTTTCATAATCTTCATAATCGGAGGGAAGTAATTATTTGCGAAAGTGATTTTCTGTAATTATACACTAATTGGAGGGCGTTTTTTAATTGCAAGTGTGGAAAATTTGATAAAATTAAGAAAAATATTTAATAGAGCGAACAGTTGGTTTTAAGAAAATTTGACAATTGTAGTTTTGACAGAAAAATATTTTAAATAAAATTTTACAATGCCCGAAAATTAGTTATTTAAAGAGTTTTCTTAAAGTTTGAAAAGGCAAGAATTTTTAAAATAATTTTTCTTTTCTGAAACTAAAGCTCTTAAAAATTTAAAATTTAATAAACTCTTTTTACAAGAGAATGTTTGAATCTCCAATGTTTTTGATTTGTCGTATTGTCCGACAATGTCTGTTTTTTGATCAAATTTTTCATGTGGGCATTTTTTTATAATTCATGGAATCTTATTGTTCATTTTGTGGTGTTTGTATGTTCCATAGTACGCCAATACTTTCTTTCATGGTTTGTTTGTTTGTTTGTTTCATTTCAAAAATTCTAAATCTTAATTTCTAACAAAAAATGTTGTTCCAATGACCAAAGGTCTTCAAAGGAACTAACTTATGTTGTTTTTAATTAATAACGCGCGAACGGAAATGTATTTTGAGTAAATCCTGCGCGATGACGAGCACACCAACTTCATAAACGCTTTCCATTGAATACGATAGGGAAATCGTACATCGAGTGACAGACTTGAGATTTTCAAATTCAGTAGAGCGAAACAACATGTCTTCATGGAGAAGATATTCCCTTCCCGAGATACTTTCGAGTGAAATTCTGACGGCTACTGAGACAGAAGTCTCTCGATCGAAGACGGCAGCAACAAATGTTGTTTTGCGGCACGAACAAATTTCATAAGTGTTACATAATCATCAACGAAAAGTATCCTTGCCAGTTTCAAATTTGAGAAAATCACAAGAGACATGTGCCAAAATTGTCTCACAATCTTAAATTGAGATATCTTTCTCATATTTCAATCCTGCTACTTTGATTTTATGCAAAATATTCTAAAATTGATTGAAGGCTCATTGATATTCTAAGATTGAATTCCTTTGATTCAAGTCTTTACAAAATAGATCATGTTTGCCCATGGTAAGTCTGCAACCTAAAAATATTATATTTTGATAAAAATAAATAAAAGAGTTTAAAAAAAATAACAAAAACTTGACAATTTTAAAATAAAAAGTTAAAAATTTGATCAAAATTTAATTTTTCTAACGATGACAGTAATTGTTTTAACAACTGTCAAAGTTAAATAAACTTACTGTTCGCACCGTTAAAATTCACCTAAATTTAATTATAATCCATTTTTCTTCTTCCTCATGACGTTTCATCACGCATCAATCAAACTTCCATTAATTCCAGACACGTTTCATTTTTTTTTTCGTTGTTTTTGCAAATTTCCATGTAATTTTGGATTACCTCATCATCATTTAAGACATCGCAAAAGCCCTTCCGCCACATCATAAATATTAGAGCAGTTCTCTCTCTCTCTCAATTGCTGGCAATAATAATTCGCAGTAATTAATATGCCATTTGGGAAATAAATTTACACAAACTCGGAAATTTATGAATGGCTGATTCTAATGCGATTGCTCACAATTCTCGTAATTAACGAAAACATGATACTTTGTTGTGTCGTTCAAACACGGAACGAAGGAAAAAGGTAGAGAAAAGGCATCGAAAATTCTTTTCATCATTATTATTTTATTACACAACGTTGCTGATAAAAGCACGGAACACATTCATAAAGTGACGACTTGTTAGGCAGCTATTCGTTCGAAAAAAAATAAAGAAAAGAAAAAAAAAAGCGAATGAATAGTTAATTGAATTTTTTTCCGACGATTTATGAAGATGTACCAAAAGTGTGAGAAATTGGCACACGTTCGAGCTTGGATGTGCGCCAATGTCCGAAAATTTATTAGAAAATTTGTAAATTTCCGATCGATGATGGCTTCAACCTCGCGATGAACGTGTCGGAAGGCAACGAAGTCATCAGCCATGACATTGATCCTTTATTATGATTACATTGTTGCCGCATTAAGGAGGGTGTTATTAACAGTAATTTTCTCTTTTTACCTTTTTCGGACGTTCCCATAACCTCAACTACACTTGAAAACGTACAAAAATGGATTTGAACAACCGACAATTTAAAGAGGAAACGAGATTTTCCGCGATAAGACGGAGCTGCCCAGGTGAGTTTTCAACACAAAATTCAAAGCACGTGCTTCAAAAAAAAATTTTTTTTTATGGAAAAAAAACCGATGAAAACATCTTAATGCCCGTAGATTCAATCAGTTGACCGTGGCATGATAATGGATGAAAAAAAATTACCTTTTGTTAATTGGTGAATCGCTAATTTGACACGTGAGAAATTCCCTCGTCCAATGTCGCCACAGAATCGGTACAAGCCCACACGCCTCCCCAACGCCACCTGCAAAGTAAAGGTAAATAAAAATATAAAATTAGTAAAAAATTGTAACATATTTAATTTTTTTTCGATAAAAAATTAACATATTCAACCTTTTAAATAATATAAAAACATGAAAAGACATGAAAAAAAAATTGTTTTTCTGCAAATCATGGAAATGTCTTTTTTATTTCAGATGCGCAAGTTCTTGGCACTGAATGTTTTTTTTAAGCAAAAAAAAGTGGAAAAAATTGTAAAAAATATATTTTGCTCAAAGAAAGTGACTAATTTTATGTTAAAAAACTTTCATGAATTAAAAATTGAAGAAAATCTTCGACATTTTGAATAAAAAGTTCAAAACTTGACTTTTTTAAGTTTTTAACTAAAAAAAAATTGGTACAAAAATTCATAAAATTATCGAAAATCTTACTGAAAATATTTTTACCGCATTTCGAAGAAAAATGCGGTATTAAACTCGACTTGTCGTGTGTGTGTGTGTGTTCCGGTGTACCCCAAAATTTTTGTAAGTAATTCTAGTTATTTGAGTACCCTAAGGGTCTCTGGGCATAAAAATTGAAATTGAAAAAAAAAATCAAAAAATTGTGTCAAAGCCATTTTTGTCAAATCTTGCTCCAAATGGATAAAAATTTGTCAGAGGGCTCTAATTTATCATTTTTAATCATTTTATAACTCAAAACTGCCAAAAAATTAAAACTGAAAAAAAAAATTTCATTGACACAGTTTTGATTTGAAAACTAAATCAAGAGCAAAACTGTGTCAAAAACTGTGTCAAAGCAATTTTTGTCAAATCTTGCTCCAAATGGATAAAAATTTATCAGAGGGCTCTAATTTATCATTTTTAATCATTTTATAACTCAAAACTGCCAAAAAATTAAAACTGAAAAAAAAAATTTCTTTGACACAGTTTTGATTTGAAAACTAAATCAAGAGCAAAGCTGTGTCAAAAACTGTGTCAAAGCAATTTTTGTCAAATCTTGCTCCAAATGGATAAAAATTTATCAGAGGGCTCTAATTTATCATTTTTAATCATTTTATAACTCAAAACTGCCAAAAAATTAAAACTGAAAAAAAAATTTTTCTTTGACACAGTTTTGATTTGAAAACTAAATCAAGAGCAAAACTGTGTCAAAACAATTTTTGTCAAATCTTGCTCCAAATGGATAAAAATTTGTCAGAGGGCTCTAATTTATCATTTTTAATCATTTTATAACTCAAAACTGCCAAAAAATTGAAACTGAAAAAAAATTCCTTTGACATGGTTTTTTTTTTGAAAGTGTATGATATTGCAAAAGGGTCATGAGGAGTACGAAAATGTGACTTGAGGAGTACGAAATTGTGAAATGAGGAGTACAAAAAGGCGTAGATATATAACACCGAAATGCGGTATAGTATGTCGTTCTTTAGACGACTACTTTCTCTATTTTTTTAATTTTAATTGATAATTTTTTGTGCCTCAGAATCAAAAATTTAAGGTCAAAAGTCATTATGAGAATTCAAACATCTCAGATTTGGCACAAAATGTTTCTCATTTGACCTCAAAGATCAATTTCAGCACCTAAGAGGTCAAATATTTGGCTCAAATCAAAATTTTTTATTTTCAAGTATCGATAATTTGACCTTAAAAAGGCCAAAAATTACCTTTACCTCGTCTATTTTTGACTTGAAACACAAAAATGAACCACTCCCTCTAGCTATTTCTTATCTTTTCACACGTCATGCCTCACACCCGCTCTCAAATTCAATGAGTAATCACTTTTTTAATCACTTCATTAAACAGTGACAAACGGTTCTATTGTGTTTGTCATAACACAAGCCATATTTATCCTTCGAAAACACGATCTGACAAGCTCACACATCCTTCAAGCCATCAACAACATAATGAAATATTTAACGACGACAACGACGCACGCCAAAGAAAATAATAAATTAAGAAAATTATATGTGTTCGGAGCTCATGAATAGGCAACTTTTAACACGAGTTATAACAAATTATTACTGTGCCTCGTCGAACACATAAAATTTCGACAATAATGTCCGTTGTTCGCTGAAACCACAAAAAAAAAGATGCGTGACGTATGCGGAACATGATGGATGATGTCCAATTACGGGTATTTTGTCGTCCTAAAACAATATTCGCAGAACTCGTCCATTGTAATTAAATGTTTTTCTCTCTCTCGGCTCGTATTTCAGGTGAATGAGTGATAAATCGCCTCTTAAGCTCTCCATTGTCCGAAATTTCGCTAATTTTCATCATTCACTCAATATTCATTAGAATGACAGCAGCAGCAACAACATCAAGAGGATTTCTGCCAGAAACTTTTCAAAATAATTTTATTTTATTTTTTGTGACAATGTGATGATGCAGGCTTGGTAGAAATTCATAAAGCAGCCAACAACGAAAACCTTTTTAGCTCATCCTTTGACATTGTAATGCCGTAAATTCGTAGAAGAGAAAGTGATATGGAGTGGGTGCAAAAATGTTGTTTCGGATGATATTTTATGTAAAGGGAATTAGTCTCTCATTAATAATGAACTAAGGGTAAGTCCTTGCAAAAATAATTTTGACAGTTAAAATTATGACATAAAAGTTCCCTTTTTCGACCATATCAAGGGCTAAAAAATTTTTATTAAACAAGTTTGATTTAAAATGAGACGAAATGAAATGAAAAAATTAGTCTTTTTTAATGAAATTTTTAATTAAAAATTTTTCCTAAAAATTTAGAATTTAGAGAAAATTTTGACATCTGTCATTTTGACAGCTCCGAAATTTTTTTTAATTAACTTAAGAGAAACTTTAGTTTTTATCAAAATCGAAATAAGCTTTTGTGATTTTGACTAAAATTATCCTTTATTTTCTTAAAAATTTAAATTTAAAACCAAATTTTGACATCTGTCATCTTGACATCTGTCAAAATTCTAAAATTTCAATATTAAAAATTTTTTAAAGCAATTTTTTGTCAGTTTCTAGCTAAAATGAAAATTTAAAGTAATTTTATGTTCAAAAATTTAGCTTTTGGGTAAAATTGTGACAGATGTCATTTTGACAGCTCCGAAATTTTTTTTAATTAACTTAAGAGAAACTTAAGTTTTTATAAAAGTCGAAATAAGCTTTTGTGATTTTGACTAAATATTTTCTTAAAATTTAATTTAAAACAAAATTTTGACATCTGCCATCTTGACATCTGTCAAAATTCTAATATTTCTTGAATATTTCAATATTGAAAAATTATTAAAGCAATTTTCTGTGAGTTTCTAAGTAAAATGGAAATTCAAGGTAATTTTATGTTCAAAAATTTAGCTTTTGGGTAAAATTGTGACAGATGTCATTTTGACATTTGTAAAATTTTTACAGAAGTGTCACCTTTTTGAATGGCATTATTGATATTTTTCGCCATTTGAACTAAAGGAGCGAAAAATCTGATTAAAAATTAGAGCAAAATCAATAAACTGTCAAAAATGAGCTTCTCCTGTCAAATTTTTACGTTAAAATGCAATAAAAAAAAACTTACCTCGTGAGCACATCGTGGATCGTTTTGCAGTGCCTGTGTCAATCGTTGGTACGGTGGTGTTGTGGGAGGTTGGGCGACAATATCGTTACCGCTATCCACGTTAAAATTGCCGCTAAAACTACGGCTACCCGTCACGCTACACTCTCACCTAATTGTCGACGTTGTCGTATTAGCTGATGACGATGTAATTAGCAAATTGTTGTTATCATTGCAGCACATCTCCATTAAACGACGCGAAATGGTCGACGAAGATGAAGTCGCTGCGGTTATTGATGTCGTTGTTGGTGCTGGCTCCGTGTATATCTGATAGACCATGGCATTAAGTGGATGATGACATTGATGGAATGTTGGATAATCTGCAAAGAAAACAACAAGTTTTTCCGGGTAAGTAAACTGAATTCGATAAAAGGTCTAAAAATAGATCAAATTCATCAAAATTGTGACACAAGGACTCACGGAACTCACGGAGGTAAGTATTTTAGTTGACATTGTTGAAAGTTATTTAATTCAGAATTCAGATAAAAGAAAAAAAAAACGACAACTGACAACATTTCAAAGCCAAAAGCACACAAAAGTTGTTTGTATAATTACTGAGTAAATTTCCTCCGTTAGTTCGGCACGAATCGCAGATACCATCAACAACAAAGAAACCTAAAGATAGCACAACAAAAACAGGAAACGTATCTTTTACTGCCACGTCGCTGTTGCCGCATATGTTGCCTTTCGTGCTACAAGAGTGATGGAAAAGGTGGATGAAAGAAACGGAAGGAACGAAACCGCCTCTGCAATGAAATATGCATGCAGGCAGCAGTTTGTTGATTTTTTTTCCTGTTGGTTCATTACTTTTTGTATTTTCGGTACGTAGGAAGAATTTCCCCAAAGGCATCTGATAAAAAAAGATAAATTTATCGATAAGACGTTCATAATTTGCGCAAACATGAGACGGTTTTCAAAGAAAATTTTTGACCTAAAAACGTCAATTTTTGTCAATTTATGGAAAAGTGAAAAATCCGTAAAAACTCATTATGATGAAAAATGGAAATCATAACCGAAATTTGGGGTACAATAATCCGTAAAAAAGAAAGTGAAATGTCATCAAAAGCAATTTATTTCCGCAGCGAACTATGAAAAGGGAGACACATTATTGTCAAAGTTTGATTGCCATTTTCAGTAATTGCCATAATCTTGCGTTAAGCGTCTTTCTTTTCATCCGTTTCAACTCATTCTCACTCATATTGTCGGCATCAAGCAACAATACAGGACAAGAACAGATGACAGAAAAAAAGTGAGACACAATAAAACTTTTGTTGTCTCATTTGCTTTCAACTTCTATAAGCTCATTTCATTTTTTTTTGTGTTCTTTCGTTTTTTTTTGTCCTACCCCATTCTCTTTTGTTTTTGCGCTTTTACTTCTGTTGCTGATTGTTTTTGTGTCTTCCTTTATTTTTTCTCAGTTTTTCGTTTGTACTCTACGGATTGAAATGGTATGAAATTGACCCCTTAAGAGTTCAGATTGATCCCTTAGGAGTTGAATTTAAGTTAAGGGATCAATCTGATAGCTTTAAGGGATCAATTTGAAAGCCCCTTTGAAATTGGCCATCTCCAGCCTTAAATTCATTCAATAGGTTATTTGATCACTTAAGAGGTTAGAATGATCACAAGATCATACTAACCTCTTTAGAGATCAAATTTACCTCTTTAAAAGATTAATTTTGCGAAGCTGGAAATGATCAATTCCAAAGGGGATCAAATTGAACTTCCGTAAGCTTTCAGATTGATCCCTAAAGAGGTTAGTTTAACTTCTGAGGGATCAATCTGACCACTTTAAGGGGTCATTTTCATACCTTTTCAATCCGTAGAGTCCATTAAACAAACGAGGATGGGAGTTGGATAAAGGAAAATTAACGCACATGTCACGCAAACGACATTAAACGTTAAAAAGGAACCACGTTTTGTTAGAGAGGAAAAAAAACTCTGCTCAGCATGCATCTCTAAATCTAATATTTCACCGGCTTTGGTATATGTGGCCTGACACCAAGGACATTTTTCTCATGCTTTGTTCGAGGGATCAGGAAAAGATGATAAAAAATGGATTTTTTGTTGCTACTAGATGTAGAAGGAGAAGAGACATGACGATGATAGAGCGAGCTTTGATTTGATTCTCGGGACACCCTGAACATTTTATCATAATTTCGGAATTTTCTTCTTCTTTATTTTATTTTTTTTTTCGTCTTGCTTGTCATCGAACGTACAAGCGAAACGGCTGCTGAAGACATGAAAAATTAAAAAAAAGAAGACAAGAACGAGAAACGTAAAATATTGAATGGAAAGGCTTACGTAGGCTTAGTTGTAAGAGAAAATTGAATAAAAAATGAGTTTTTTCGATACTTTTTTTACGCTCGGTGTGGGATGGTATAATTGACTTATGGCAACCTTCACCTTTAAAAAAATGCCTCGAAATTTTTTTGCTACACTTTTCTCAGGAGAAAAGTTTTCGAGGTGAAATTGAAAACCAACGCGCGACATCACGCATGAATGGACAAACAAACAAAACGAGATAAATTAATCGTACATGTCTTCGAATGACATATCAATTTTCTGCTCTTATCTGTCGTTCTCTCAGAGTAGATTGGCTAGGATTATCGTGTCTTGCGATTGTCGCATTGATATGTTAAGTGGGCAGTTTGTACGTGTCAATTTTATTAATTTTTTTTTCTTGTGACGGATTCGTTTTTAATCTCACGAGATTTTCTTTTTTCGGTGAAAATATAATCTTTGCTGAGTCTTCGGAGAAAATATGAGGAACGAAAATAGACATTTTTCTTTGAAAAAAGAAAATCTTGAAAATGGAGCAACAGATCAACAAAAAATAAAATATCATGGAGGATCGAAGAAATGGTAAGTCCTAAAAAAATTTTAATAATGAAACTTATTAGACAAAATTTTGACTAAATTAAAGCCTTTATGGGAAAATAATTGTTAAAAAAAATATATTAAAAAAAAATATTTAAAAAAAATATTTAAAAAAAATAAAAAAAATATTTAAAAAAATATTTAAAAAAAAAATAAAAAAAATATATTTAAAAAAAATATTAAAAAAATAGAATTATTTCTGTATTTGCATAATTCTGAGCGAAAAAAAAATTTTTTTTTTGTTTTTTAACAAAAATCTAAAATTTTATTCAATCCTTTACCATGAAGGAACCACACCCCACACGTGCTTCAATTTCCACGAAAATACAAAATCTGTCATACTTTTTCTTCTTCTCCATAATCCTTAGGATCAATAAACTGAACTATCTCTCTCGTCTACGAATAATTTTTTCGTCGAGACTCCGCATAATACTTCATTGTTTTCATAAATTTATTTTCCGAGTGGTTTGAAGCTCAAGTACAAAAAAAGTAACACAAAAAATCATAAAGTAATAAAAGTAAAGTGAGTACAAGTCTACAAGATTAGAAAGCAACATAAAAAAATCGTAAAAAATACAAAATTTTTTTACATCAACAAAGTTTCTTTTTGTCTTTGTACGAAAAATTATTTCAGCTATTTCACTGTTTATTTAAACAAAAAAAAAGTTAAAGTACCTTTTTTTGACAGAAACAAGGTGGCAAGTGCGAAAATGAAAATATTATGTGCCAGTAAAAATAAACGAAACTTTTTATTTTTATTACACGGAATTATATTGTGAAGTGATGAAGTCTTCAACATTCCTTCGTTACTTTATAAATTTTAATAACAAATAAAAGCGAAAATTGTTTTGCAAAAGCTCGCGTTCGATCAAATAACGGAACAAAAAAAAAAAAGGAAAAGGGGTTGGAAGGTGATTAAAACTTTAACAACTTTTTAAATGAGAAAATAACGCGCGAGTCCCGCCCTAATCCGAAACACTTAAATTTCAGCTCATAATACGGTGAAAAATTGTTTTTTAACTACATTGTCGCGCGCAAAAGTATCAATGACGACGTCGTTGAACTCTCAATGACATGCCTTGCAAAAAAAAATTCAAGACGAATCTTCGAAAAAAAAGGGGGACGAGTGCTTTATTGCTTGCGACGGGTTAACAGAGCACATCGACATAAATGTTAAGTGCTTAAATGACTGCCTAATGGACACGTATTGTTCCCGGAAATGAATTTAGCATGAAATGAAGTGCCAGGCGTCTCCACTTGTACGCTTCTTTTGTGACATTGAGCTTATTTACCGGTAAAATCAATTTGTCACGCATCGATTTTCAGCTTTGATTTATTCCTCACGCATAATTTTAACATAATTTCATGTTTTTTCCGCCGAAAATAGCAGGTTGACAACCCCAAATCAAATCAAATTTTGGTTCAACACGTCAATTATTGAGCTTATTGAGTTTTAATGGCTATTAGAAGTCTGTCGCGAGCATATAAATGGCATCAGAACACGATTTTTGACGTGACATCCGGGCAGACAGGTAAGGGAAAAAGTAATTAAATGATAGATGGATGATTTATTTTTGGTGTATTTGCTTTTAACGATGATTGGAATCACGCGACTTGTGCATTAAACCAATAGGATTTTTCCATTGAGGTAAGTTCAATTATCAAAAATGTTTCATATTAAACATTTTTTTTTCAGAAAATCTATCAAGATGTATGATAAGGTACAGCAGCTGAAGGTAAGCCCTTTTAACTCGCTGAACAACTTAAATGACCTTGAAGTCACCTTGAAGGTTAATTGACTTTATACAATTCTGTTGGCGAATAATTGTAGTAAGCTGCGATTGTTTACGAGTGAAGATAATTCATAATTATATTTATTCTTTAATAAAACTTTAAACTAAAAGGTTATGGGCCCCAAAAATAAAATGCTCCAAACTCCCCTAAAAATTGATTGAAAAACATAAATAATTACATTGTGTCGATTCAATCAAACCTCACTCCGCTCCCAATTTTTAACGTTTTAATTAATTTACTTTTGATCATTAACACGCTCGTTCATTCCATCTTTCGCAGGTAAATTCACTTAAAATCCTGGCAGCATGTGCCAAAGTAATTAACAAGAAACAAGCGGGTTTCCATTTCGAATTAATTACCTTTCTGTTCATATTGCACCTCGTGCGCCTGCCTTCAAATAACTATATAGTTTGCACGAGAAATTAATACAAATTAATCAGTTTAATTCTCAATTATGACGCATCTAACAACGCGCTAACGAACCACGAGACTACTAATTAAAAGTGAAAGCAAAAAACAACAAACATTTAATAATGCTGTAACTCCCGCCAGGCATGCATTTTCCGCTTGTTTGCATAATCGATGATAAATAGCGTGTTCCATGCACATACGTGCTTCATGCGCCTTCAGGGATAATGGAAAATAATTGCATAATTTCAGATACGTTTTTTTTTCATGATTTTCACTTCTAACTGCATCAAATGGGCAGTAAATCATCACATGCAATCAATTTCCATCGACGGATGTGACATTTGCGAGTATCAGAGATACACAATAATTTAGTCGGAAACTCCCACGTGTCTTATCATCATTTAATTTATGTGTTTTAAAATGACATTATTGGCCTCACAAGTGAAAATATCGATTTTGCTGTCACTCATTCTGCTAAAATTGGAACACCAGACGTCTCCATCGAGCATCCGGAATGGAGCAAAGCAAAAACGAAGAAGACAGGGGATTACAGGTAGGTAAATTTATTGTCTTTCTCACTTTTCCTGTTTTGATTACGACGAGCTGCCTGCACCTCTTTTTGTTTTCTTCAAGTTCCTATAAGTCGTTTCCCATCAATGCCACATGACACACAGATAAAGTTTATTGAAATTGTGGCAAAGTTCAGTCATAAATAAGGAATATAAATACAGCTTGAGAGAATAGAGGGGAAGCAGTAAATAGAAGTTTATTAATGCATTTCTAAGAAAATTTATACTTTCTTTAAAAAAAAGGTTGCTTTTCGTAAGGGTAAGAAATACGAGCAAAAGTCGATTTTAGTTAAGTTTAATGTTTAAAACAATTTTTGTTTTGATCATGAAAGGAAAAATGCAAGATAAAGTTGTGATATAAATGGCTGCACTTAGGGATGAAAGTTTTTAATGTTTGTTCAAAATGACTTAAAAACTCTCTTTGTTTGTTCTAACAAAGTGGAGACGGATGGTACATTTTTTGGAGATGCTTTTTAAAATAAAGGTAAGTTTATTTTTTAGTCAAATAAGTCATTAGAACATTATTAAATTAGAGAGATTTTTTTCTTTCCTTTGTGAATCTGAGGTACATTCCCAAAGGACACGAAGTTACTTGACGTGAAGCAAAGAATTTACTTTAACGCTCTGAAACTTATTGACAAAGCCAAAAATGGTCTGCTCCTGGAATACTTGACAGAAATATTAACAACTTTGGGCGAATCACAACCTTACGGACTTCGAAAAAGAAACGCTTTTAGATAGCTAAATTATCTGACGAGTAGAGCGCAGAACTTCATTTTCCACAAAGGATTTAGCTAACACAACCATAAGAAGCGAGTATTAACTCCATCGACTGACTCAAGAGAATTTTTAGAGAACTTGAAAATGTATGTGAAATCCAATTTTTCGTCGCACTAAATGACAAAACAAAAAGCATAGAACACCAAAACGAAATAACTGATTGGTCAACATCATCTGTAAATGTTGAACCTATTGAAAAAGTAAGTAACAAGAGACAAGTAATCAACTCTTTGAAGAAAAATGTTCTCTTTGTGAATGTTTCTGAGTATTAATATCAATAGAGTTCATATATCCTGTTTGAGTTTCTAACGACAAGTAATTGATTGAATCAAATATCTTCCGTAGATTTTTTTTATTGAACTTCCTTACAAAGAGATTTGCATATATTTGCAACAGGAAATCACAATTCCTCGAAAATTTTGCAATCTAGTTCAGGCATCAGGTGCTCTAAGCTCAGATGATAAGTAGCGGATTTACAATGACCTATAAAACATCTGTTCTATTCAATAGGAAGTACTTGAATGGAAACTACCTCAATTAATACCCCTTCTAACGATTAGTCGAGATTATTATGCTTTTTATATTGGTTAATAATGCTATTGAGAACAAAAGATTTTGAGAGTTACAGCTTTTTAAAGGGATTTCATCTCCAAAAAAAATAAGAAATTGTTCTGAAAAGTAAAAAATTCTGTTTAGTTTCAATGGACTTTAATTACGATAATTAGCTATTTATGTTTTTCTCATTTTCTTTAAATACCTAACCAATAAATTCTTCTTTTCACATCATGCACATCGTCTTCACACCCACCATTTCTATGAGTTTATTTTTAACCACATGTTCTTTTAGTTCTATATTTACGGAAAGAATTTACATTTTAAATGAAATCTATTTGAAATTGAGCGCAAGGTAAAGTGACACGTGCCGCTGTTTGTTTAGATTACTCTTAAATAAACACACAAAATTTATTCACAAAATACGAGATTCGATTAAAAGGTTGTTTGTTCCTCAACCTCAAACTGCCATGGATTCAATTTCGACACCTTGGAATATAAAATTATTGTAATGCAATCCAATCTTCTTTTTCTTCTTCTTCTTTGGCGTCATTGTCGTCATCACTATTACGAAAAAAAAAAACATGCAAAATATGATAATTTATGAGCAGAATAAATATGTCACGAGCATGTTTTGGATGTTTTTGCTCGACTCGACGTCAAACAAACGTAATTCTAGCTAAAACTAGAACATGGAAAACTGGCAAAAAAAATAGTGAATAACTTAGTCTTATTAAAGCTGCAAAAACACACAAACACTCGAGTCGACATCTAACATGAAAAAGGTCCAAAGGTCACGCTTAGCATTTATTATTAGTACAAATTTCAATATTAATGTGTGTGTGTGCGGGATTTGACCGGGCATAAATTTAAATTTTGTGTTTTTTTCATCAGACTCTTTTACATTTTACAACAATTCCAATTTTTCTAAACCAGGCAATGTACCAACGTCACTTCAGGCCTTTGTGGTTTTTTTATGGACAAAACTTTTACATATTTGCCTCAGTACAAAAAAAAATGAATAGAGCAACTTTGTCATGGAATGAAGTTTTTTAATACAATTCGTGTTATTTTTTTTTCACCGCATAAATAGACACAATTTCTCGAACGTTGTTTACTTTTTTTTTTCAAGATCGTTCAATAATTTTCCTTCATAAATCTTGCTTCACATAAATAACTTGTTTAACTTCGTGGTTATTTTTTTTTTGCTCACCATAAAAGTTAATGATGGTTTATTTTTTTCATACAAAAAAAAAAAATAAATTGAGGACAAAAATAGGCAGAAAATGAGAATTTATGTAAGGATAGTTGAAAGTACTTACGAGCGAAAGTGACGTCTGTTCATAACGATTTATGCGGAAAACTATTCGTTCCTAATCTAATCTTCGTGTAATTCTTGAGTCACTTTTTTCATGGGGTTTTTATTAATAGAAATACCGATAATGGACGACATATTGTCGTAAAATCGCAAAATTGCTTATCAATTGAGGTCTTGTCACGTTTGGTTGATAAGAAAGACCCAGTGGAATAATTTGGTACTTTTTTACGGTCTTGGGGGCTTGAAATTAATTCATCAAATTTTTATACGAAATTATTTAAAATTTTAATTAAAAATAATTAATTTTATTATTTTTTTTGAATAATTTATTTTAATTATTGGTTTTAAAAATCAATTTATTTAAAATAATTTTTTAAATTAATTTTTCCAAATAAATTAATTTATTTTAAAGAATTTTTTAAATTAATTTTTATTTATTTTTTTTAATTAATTTTTTTTCTTTGAAAATTTAAAGAATCTTTTTTCGAATATCCAAGACCTCAAAAAAAATTTGTAATTTTGTTTCACTGGACAGAAAAACCAAAACTAAACCTTTTAGTTAATTAACAATTTTTGCGAATTTTTTCGGGTATTTCTAATCAAATAAAGATAAAAATAAAACAAAATGATAAGAAATATCAAACAAAAAGGAATCAAAGAGCAGTAAATTGCCTCATTCTGAATCGCAGTCAATATGATTCATTCACATCAATCGTTTTTTTTTTTTTGAATCGATCGACCGACAGACAAGTCAACACTTCATTACATACTCAATGCACAACATGTTCGAACAATTTAAATTGATTGAATTTTCTATTTTTTGCCTTGTTTTGTTGCCGTCAAATCGAACAGCTGTGTGGTTAGAGAACTTGCAACAATTTTTCCTGACAAGTTCCTTCAGTAAAGACGCTTTGAAGGCTTTTTAATGGAAACGTTGACGCGAATGGCATGTAAAGAACGTGTTATCAACAACTTTCGATATTTACTTTTCACGAGTTTATTTGTAGTTTAATAACATGAAAAGTGAAGAAAAAAAATCTAAATGAACGATTCGCAGAAGAGATGTTACAACAATGGAACTCACAGTCGGTGATGATGACGATATTATTACGTGAATGTTGGAAAAGCGACAGGATATGGGAAATGTAATGCAATAAAAAGAATGTTTTCAGCTATTGTTCGAGTCGAAGGAAAAAGAATTCGACGAGGAAAATAAAATAAAGTGCGATCAGAAAAGTATTGAATTTAGATTGAAATTAGATTTTTTTCAACGGGAGCTTGATTTTTATTCTGAATTCAATAAAAATGTGAAAAGAAAAATAAGGAAATATGTTAATTTTGACAACTGAATGTATTTTTGACAAGTTAAGCTGAAGTGTTTTGAATTAATTTTGAAGGTATTTGAATGATTTTAATTAAAAAGTTTTATGTAACTCCGAACAAATTTTTGATTTAGATTAAATTGTTAATCCCTATAAAGAATTTGTAACGCTTTAACTCTAGATTTGGCTCAAGAGTTTCTTTTAAATAATTTTTTATTGGTTCAAAGAAGGTATGGGTACAAAAAAAATTTTAAAATCTGTCAAATTTTGATTGATTGATTTTTAATTTTTTAAAATAATTTTTTTAAATCAATAAATTTGAATAAATTTAAAAAATTCGAATAAATTTATTCGAATAAATTTTAATTAATTTTATAAATTTTAATTAAATTTAAATTTTTAAATAATTTTAAAAATTTATTAAAATAATTTCAATAATTTTAAATTAAAAAAAAAAATTTTGCAAAAAATTAATTTTTGCAAATTTTTTCTAAGGCTGCATGGTCTGGCAATAAATTCGGAATAAATATTTCTTTTTAAAAATATTCAAAATTTAATTGAACATTTTTAATTAGAAAAATTTATACCGAATTTATTACAAGTCAAAATTAAAAGAAAAATTTCTTAATTTTTTTTTTATCAAAAAGAACCTTCTTAAAGGTTCTTTAAAAAAAGGTTCGGTAAAAAAGCATCCATTTTTGTTCCATCTGTAACTGATATTAAATTGATGAGCTCTTTAACAAGCAAAATTTTTTTCAATAGATCCATAATGACGTTTTTTTCATTAAAAATCCACTTTTCACAAATAAAAACTGCACCATTTTTACCACATTTCACCGCAATTTCAGCACAAAAAAAAATGCCTGCAGCTTGCCCGTAATCGATCCGCATTTACTAAAAATGATAAATTGAATCCATTAATTCATCGTCAGATAAAAATTTTCCACCATGATGTATTACTTTCCATTGATGCATTTTATCACTGCATCATGCTTTATTTTATTTTTATGAGGAGGAAAAAAAATTTTCAAATAAATTTAAATAAAAATGCTTCGTTTCCTCGACTCAAATGTTGCTAGGCTAGGAGAGACCCAGAAATAATGATTTTTTCCACGAAAAGGATGTTTTGATGAAAATTTGTCGGCAATTTACTTAATTGAAGTGGGTTTCAATGGGTTGACGTTCTCATTAAAAAAAATGTTCAAATAAATTGAAAACAAACAAACAAATCATCAAAAAACGCGCTTTAAAAATTGAATTCAGGTCATGGTGTCCCAAAAGTATCGCCATGAATATTTTACAAATTTTCCTACAAATTTTTTATTTAAAAAAAAGTTGCTAAAAAGGTCATGAACGATAAAAGCGCTTTTCTGTAAGAATAAAAATCCATCAAAAAACGTATTTTTCTGTTCAAAGAAGAAATAAGAAGTACACACAAAAAGGTCACTACCGCCATGCCAGCCAGCACAACCCATGTCTCGTTAATATTTATGAATATTTTTCTCTATTTCCCTTTTCGGTTATACGCGACTGTGAATTTCTGGCAAGCGCAACATTGAAAAGTTGTACAAATACATCCAGGAAAGCATAATTTTTACTTTTTGCAGTCGTACGTGACTGTCAGTTATTTTTTGTCGGTTTCGTTACTTTCGACTTTTCCTTTCTTTATTTCTTTCATTGCCCTTTTGAGGCACGACGCAGAATTACAGCGAAAATGCATTTTATTTCTTTTTTTTTTTTCTAATAAAAATCATCTTTTAAGCTCGACAAGACAGAGACCGAGAGAGAAAAGCAAAAAATCTTTTTTTTATTCATATCTCGAAAGAAATAATAGCGATTTAAATTTACCTGAGGCCAGGAATTTCATTATTTGCATGTTGTAGTTTCTAAAGTATAAATTTGAATATTCTAAGTATGTAGGAATTTTAACGAGGGAACGAGTAAAGATGAAATGTAGAACAAAAATATGCATAAATTGAAGTAAAAATGAAGGAAAATCTGGGTAAAAAGATACAAAAACTTTGTTTTTGAATGGTTGACATTTTATATAATGAGAAATTTTAAAGCAATTTAATAACAAGAAGTTTGTGGTTGTCGCGTGTGCAGAAACTTTTGACAATTTGGGTTACTTTTCAGTTGCATCATTGTGGAAAAGTTTTTATTTTGTGAAATATTTAACACATTTTAATGGTTTTTCTGGTTAGAAAGAAAAGTGACATCTAGCGAAGGATTTTTATGAGACGAGGAAGTGAAATTTTTTCTACAAATTTTTATTTCTTATTTTTGTAAGAAATAATGAGCAAATTTTAATTTCAAAAATTTACTTGAAATTTTGTTAAAATACCAAAAAAACATAAATTTTAAACAAAAAGCGCCATCTAGTGATTAATTTTGAATTTAAATTTTTATGAGACGAAGCGAAGTTTTTTGTACAAATTTTTATTTTTTGTACTTGTAAGAAACGATAAGCTAATTTTTATTTTAAAAATTTACTTGAAATTTTGTTAAAGTACCAAAAAAACATAATTTTTAAACAAAAAGCGCCATCTAGTGATTAATTTTGAATTTAAATTTTTCTTATGAATATTATTTTAACTTATTAAACCATGAATTCATGACATTAAATGAACTAAGCGAATAAAAATCCCCATGAAATTCATTTTAAATTCAAAACGCCCTCTAGCGGATATTTTTTTCTTGCTTAGTTTTCTAAATATTTTGTTCTAAAATAATTTTTGAACATCTTTATAACATAAAAATCACAAATAATCTCAAAAACTTTTTACAATCAAGTTAAAAAAATCATTTTTACGTTATAAAGCGCCATCTATTGTACATTTCTTAAATTACAACTTACTAAAAAATAATTAAAAAACGCTAATTACTTCAAAACTTTCCTCAAATAAAATTTCGACAAAATTTTTTCTGTTTCAATTTACTTAAAAATTTCAAGGCTTTCATGGTTGTACTTATCAAATATTTACGATTTATGAGCAAAAGCATACGAAATTACACTTTATCGTACTTTTTCGACGTCGTTTGTGTTAAATTGTGTTGTAAGAAAAAGTTTACTCATGTTTTTTTATAATTTTTGTTGATAACAGTTTCCATGAATTTTTTTCTTTATTTTTTTTTATTAAAAATAAATAATATTTTTTATCTCGGTGTATTTACAGCTCACTTGTTTGCGCTTGAAAGAGACAACATTATTATTATTGCACTTGTGTAAAAATTAAATTATCCGTTTAGCATTAAAAACACAAGTAGGAACGCTGTATGACAAAGTGCGCCATTTATTATTGGATGTTCCAGAAAAAAACGGAAAAAAGTGTAGTGGTTTGAATAAAATTGCCATAAAATTGTGTCTTCTTCGTTTTTTCTTATTTTTTGAATTAAAATAAAATTTAAATGGAACAGAGATAAAATCCGTAGACACTTAAAAAATTGCATAATAATTTTTTTTCTTAATATACGCGTATTAAAATGCAATTTAAATTCAAATCGTAAATTAGATTGTAATTTTTTCCGTCTTAGCATTCAATGGAGACGCCTGGTTAAATTTTTTTAAAGAAAATCACGTTTTAACGTCATTTTTAAGAGGAGAGCTTTAAGGAATATGAAGTTTACTCGAGCGCAACAAGTACTTTTTACATTTTTCTCGCTACAAAAAGGATGTGAAGACGTGAAATGGTGAAAAATGATGCATTAGACGTGCATTGTTGAGCATTTTGAGCAAGTGGATGTAACAAAATGTTAAAAGTGTGTACTTAGTTTTTCCACTTTTTTCTATTCCAATTCTTAAAATTTGCATTCATAACCACTGAACAGGAGAATTTCCGTAATGCACGACGAATTCCATGTTTTTTTTTCCTTTTTTCATAAAAAAAATCTAAAAGTGATATCTTGATGAAATTTTAATAGAATTAAAATGTTATGCGGTTGTTTGTTTGTGAAAAAAAAATTTCATATTTTTTTGCGTGTTTGTTTGAGTGAAAAATTACACATTTTAAGGGAAAAATAACCTTAATTGAAGGGATAAAGTGGTTTTGGAGAGAATCCATTAGTAAAATTACGTTAAAGTGCCTTTTTTATGCATCCGTTAGCAAAACTACTCGATAAAATGCATACTTTTCGTGTTTTATTACGGTTGTGTGACGATTGATTTTGAGTGGTTGCTCTAACATTTTGACACGAAACCTCTGTCAATTTAAAGTTCTTCACTTTTTCATTGAACGTTCATTTCAAAACGAGTGTTGTCAATCACTATGGCGAAAAAAAAATGATAAAAAATGATTTTTATTGTTCGCGATATTTACTTTTTTTTTTAAATCCTTTTTCCAAAAATTTTCTACTTTTTGTGGTTGCGTTGCGTTGGCGATTTTTTCGCCGCAAAATAGGAAATTTGTGTGTTTTCGTTTGTAAATTTTAGTCATGGCGTGAGGCGAAATGTTTTTAGAAGCAGAAGTTGATTAAAAGGCTCTGTTTATGTCACTTTTAGCGAGATACTAACTGGTTTTCTATTTTTTTTTAGCTTTTTCGAATAAACATGACAAACGAAAAATACAAAAAAAAGTCTCAATAGTCAACAACAACAACATTCATCAATTTTGTTTTATTTTTCGCCCACTTGAATGATTTTTTTGTTGTGCTGACTGAGGGTTTTTTTTTTTTTGCGGGCGATAGTTCAACAAATTATTTAGACATCAAGCGAGTCATTTGAGGCAATTTTTTGGGAGTTGTGTTTCATGACCTAAGCAATATTTTTTTTAGTGAGTGATGAAAAAAGTACTTGGCGGTGCCATTTGAAGCATAAAAAATTAAAATAATTAATTACTTATTTATTATAAAAATAAATAATTATTAAAATTAATTAAAATAATCAAAATAATTAAAATAAATTAAAAGTTTTTTTTATTAATTTAAAATTAATTGAAATTAATTTTTAATTCATAAAAAAATACTTTTTTTTGAAAAAATTCAAAAAATTAATATTGGGTTGTCAGAAGGAAAATTATTTAAAAAAATTTAAAAAAAAATAAAAATTAAATTAAAAAATTAATTTAAAAATTAAAAAATTTAAATTTTTTTAAAATAAAAAATTTAATTTTTTTGGCTTTAAAATGAAAAATATTTTTTTCACATAATAAAAAGATATTTTAATTTTTAAAAAATCTGATTAAAATTTGTTGTTGAATTTAATTTTTTGAATTTATTTTTTAGGTAATTAATTTTATATAAATATTCATTTATTTTTTTTAAATATTAGGTATATATTTTTTGTTTAAAAAAAAATTTCAAATTTTCAAAATCAATTTTTTATGAGAAAATATTCAATAAATTTTTATTAATTAAGACTTTATGAAATTTAATCAATTATTTTTTCATGTAAAAAAAATAGTTTTTGATTAAAATTTAATTAAATTCCCCAAATACGAGCAAAATTTTAAAACTTTTGCTTCCAATTATTAAAAAAATTACTGAAATGACAATTTCTTTCATAAAACCCCCACTAACCACGCAAAAAATCTAAATTTAAAATTTTAATAGATTTTAAAGGGAAAATTAATTGCATTCCCGCCTGTTTAATGTGCGACACAACACAACGGTCCAGCACGACGGCGGCGTCTAACGCACAAAATTAAATTAAATTTTCGACAAACGATACATTTTCGCTAAAATGTTGATGTTGCATTTGACAAACGGCAATTATGACTTTGACTTGCATGATGATTTAATTTAATTTAATAATTTTTTTTTCTAAATATTTGGAGCACGATGTTGTCAAAATTAATTTTTAAAGACACTTTTTTTCGCTAGTTTTGAGGCAAATAAAATGTTCGACACACTTTCACATTAAAAAAAATTGAAGACGAGGGAAAAATTACTTGAATTCATGTGTGAAAACGAAAATTACTTTGCAACAATAACTCTCGCCATGCAAGCGAGCGATGTGGGAATTGCCAAGAAAAATTTGTAATAAAAAGTGTCTAAAATGCTATTTTATCATCCTCGGCATGGCATGTCGTCGTACATTTTGCTGTAATTCATTTTCTATTTAATTTCCTCTTGAATTTTTTCTTGTAAAATTTAATAAAATATTGTAATCGCCGCACATGTCTCGTCGTGCCGTGTACTTTGATCTTGCATTCACTTCCTCTTTTTCGTGTCGCGGCGACATTTCTCGTTCACTAGTTGAACATTTTTTTTTCGTTGATGTGAAATAAAGTTGTGTGTTGTAGAAATGCACCTGTCTATTAATATTAATTTTATTTTTAAACAGATTTTTCTAAACGGTGTGTCACGCTATAAATAACAGAACAATCAGTCGTGAACAGGCCAGATGCAAAATATTCAAAACATTTTCCGAACGTAAATATTTATTATTGGCAAAAAAAAAAGTTGAAGCTAATCACTTTTCAATAGATTCTTTTTGCGTTACGCACGAAATTTTCTATTTTTGTTTGTGAAACCAAAAAAATTAAAGAAAATGAAGAATTTTCGGTTAAAAGAATTTTTGTTTATATTTTTTCGTAATTAATTTATTTAAGCAAAAAATTAAGAAAAATGGAAAATTTGCTGCCTTTCATTTAAAATTACGATTAAATATTTGGCTTTTCACTCCAGTGAATAAAAATAAAAAGTTTGTAACGAAAATGCTTTTTTTCTTCGAGCTTTATTTTCGCTGTGTTTTCATTCTGTCTGGATTGTTTGCGTTTCTTGTTATTTTAATCCCTCTTCGATTTGTCTTGAACAGATGTAAGAAATCAATAATAGCGATTATAGTGACGCATTTAGGAATGTCGAGGATGTTATTTCAGTTTCTTGCTTGATTAAAGCTTTAAGTTGTATTTTCAGTAAAAATAACTCAGAAAATAAAATTAAATATAATTTAAAGGGAAAAAATTTGATTTTTGACAAAATTCTGAAATATTTTTATGAATTTTTACTCAAAAGAAGTATTTTTTGGAAAAACCTTAATTTGGAGCAATTTTATAGTTTTGATTAAAAAATTATAAAGAAAAGATTATAAAAATTAAAAAAATCATTTAAAAATAAATATAAAAAATTTATTTAAAATAAATTTTTATTTTATTAAAAATAAATTTAATTTATTTTAATTTAATTAATTAATTAATTATAATAATATTAATTGATTAATTAATTTAATTTATTTTTAATTATTTTTATTATTTAAAAATTATTTAATTATAATTTTATATTTTTATTTTATTTTATTTAAATTTTTTTTTAATTTTAATTTATTTTTAATTTTTATTAAATTATTTAAATGTAAGCAATAAAATTTAAGTCATTAAATGAGGCCAAAAAAATTTTTTTATTTAAATTTCTTTAAGCGTTAAATTTAAGATAATTTTTTTATTATAATTTCAGAAAAATCTATGAACAGAAATTATTTTCTTTACAAATTTGAATTTTTTTTAATTTATTATTTTTTTAATAATATTTTATTTTTGCAAAAAGCAGCTAAAATTTCGCAAAAATGTATTTTTTTACTCTGAGTAATTTTAAAAAAATAATTTAAATAAATTTAATTACCTAATCAAAAATTAATTTTTAATTTAAATTGCATTACAAAATTCTATTTTTATAAAATTTAACAAATTTTTATTTTAAATTAAAAAATCTTTTATTTTAGATTTATTTTATAATTTTTCCAGAACTCTCTCAATTTTTTACAATTTTTGGTCTAAAATTTAATTTTTCTTCAATTTCTACACAAAAAATAAAAAAAATGCTAGACTCTTCCATTCAACTTGTAGCTCTTCATTTTCTCTCCTGTCCATTCTTCCCATCTTTTTTATCATTTCATTTCCATACAAAAAAAAATTTAAAACTTCCTCCATTAATATATTAAAACAATTAAATAAATATGAAACTTTATCCAGCTCATAAATTTTCAAATAATTTGCTGCTGCACACGCACTTCACTGCAACTCGACAGAATACCGACAAACAGACACATAAACCATAATAAATGATGTCATTATTTAACGCAAACTAATAATAATAATAATAATTAAAACGACAACAATAAAAATAAATTCAATGTCGATATCAACATTTTGTGCGTTTGTTGCGTCATTTTCTCTCTCTCTCCAAAATTTGCATGAAACTCAATAAATAATGACTTCATTTATTCCACGCATCAATTAATGTCAAATATTTGCAAATATGTATGAGTGGGTTTATGTTCGATGGATAAACTTTTGGCTTTCAATTTCACATGATGATGATGATGAGATATTCAAATTTTGATTAAATTTCTCATGAAATGTCATCGATGATGATAATTTTATTACAGAATTTGTGGAATTTGGGATTAAAATTTATTTGCCAGGCGTCTCCATCGAAAATAAATTCACGGAAATGAGCTAAAAAATTGGCTTCTGTTTTTTCAGTTTTTTAATTGGATTTAAAATAAAAAGTTTTTTTTTGCACGGAAAGGGAAAAATAACAAAAATTAATCTCATTTTCATGGATTTTTAAACTTTTTTATGTAATCTCCATTCCAGGTAAAATCCATAAAAAGTTTACAAAATGAGAAAAATACTTGAACAAATAATGTGTTGTTATTGTGCGATTGAATTATTCCTCCTGGAATTGCTTTCACAAGAACTTTATTTATATGTTTTCCGAGCAACAACAACGGCAACAACAGACAGAGAGGAATTTATTGAATTCAAGTGATAAATGTACGGAGACACGTCGACTGTAAATGAGGATAAATCAAGTGATTTCTTGATTTTTATTTTTTTTTTCTTCGGTCATTTTGTAAATTTTTTTTATTATTTTAGGATTTTTTTTTGGAGTCTGAAAAAGGTGAAAAGAAACATGATCTAAAAGTGTTTGTTACAAAAATAACATTTCTGACCTTTTGACAAGAATTTGAGCACGACCTTTTTCGATTGTTTAAGGTATTTATGTTCACATGGGAGGGTGATGGGCATCCTCGCAGACACATGTTTCTTGGCGTTTGAATTTATTTCTTGTACAAAGTGGATTTTTTTCTCGACAATGAAAGGGAAATATCAGGAAAGGTTGTTGCTACGATTTTTCATTAACGTGGAATGAACTTTCGTTTTTTTTTTGTATGAGAGATATTTATTTGAATGTAATACAAAATTTCAATTTTTTATGAAATTAAATAAAAGGTTATTTTTTTGCTTTTTTGCCAAAGTTAATTTATGCAAAGGTCAAGGTTTATTATTTCTTTAGAAAAAAATTAATTTTTTTTTTGTTAATGTTCAAAATAATGTCTTTTTTTGTAATTTTGTTTTATTTTTATTTAAATTGTTGTAAATTATAATTTTATTTAAATAAAATTGTAATTTTTTAATAAAAACTGACAAATTCAAAAATAATAAAAGTTATTTAATTAATAAAAAATAAAATAAATAATTAAATAATAAAATTAATTATTAATTAATTATTTAATCATGAAAAATAAATTATTTTATATTTTTAATTATTAAATTCATTTAAAAATTAATTAATTAAAAAATTAAATTAAGTTTTTAAATAAAATTAAAAACTTGTACTTAAAAATTAATTCAAAATAAATAAAAATAAAAAAAAAATGTTTGTCAAAATATGATCATAAATGGCAGTGATTGGAACAATAATATTGTCAATACAATATATTGCCATAAATAAATTATTGTTTAAAAAATATATGGACAATAAATTATTGTTTAATTAAAATACCGACCATAAATAATTTTTCAATATATATATGGGCAATATATTGTAATATTATTCAAAAAAATGTTTTTTTTAAACTGAAAATTTATTAATTCACAAAATTTGACAACCAATTTTACATTTTTTTCCTTTAAAATTACAAAATCATGAAATGTGATTGTAAAAATGTGAATATTATTACAAATCTTTTAACAAAAAATCAAATTTTAGTTGAAAACTTACAAAAAATAAGAAAATTTTCAACAATATATGGCAATATATTGCAATAAATAAATTATTGGGTGAAAATATTATGGACAATAAATAATTGCCGAGAAAAATTATGGAAAATAAATAATTGTCGAGGAAAAATATGGAAAATAAATTATTGTCGAAAATATTTTTTCACAATAAATAAACAATAATATTGTTCCAATCCCTGATAAATGGGAAGAAAACCATTTAAATTCAAAAAGTTGCAGTAAAAAAAGCATGAAATTTATTTTTAAAAAATTAAAATATTTTTTTTTCTTCTTTAAAAATACACAAAATTTTTTTATTTTGGTTTCAATTAATTAATTAATTGGTCCAAGGTTAGCATCATGATTTTGAAAGGACCTCAGTCTTCGTCTCGGCTCTATTTATTTTTTAATTTAAATTTATTTTATTATTATATTTTAAAAATTTTAATTATTTATATAATTAATTATTAATTTATTTTTTTAAATATTTTCTCAAATATTGCTTGAAAATTTGATTAATTTCTTTTCAAAATTTATTTAATTTTTTTTATCATAAAAATAAACGAACTCTAAATTGAATTAAAAAGAATTGACAAATTTATAAAATATTTGATTGTCACCATTCACACCTTTCACAACGAAAAAATTAATATTATGAATTTCCGACCCATTTTTTCCATTCACCTTGAATTTGCATCAATCAACCTCAAATATTTTCCGTGTCATCAAACAATGGATCAACACTCGTGAAAAATGATCCAAACCTGACCCACTTCAACCTTTCTTCTCGTTTTTCTCCCAAAAAAAAGAAAGAAAGAAAAACTTTCCGCACCAATAGTTTCTTCGTCTCGCATAAAATCGAACTCATTCTTCCATCAAATTGAACAAGGATCATTAAGCTCTCCTTACCTTTTTTCCGCTGTGATTTTGCAGCCTATTATGTTGAGGAGATCTTTTGTTCGATGGTGTCACTTGGTTATCACGTGTTAGTTTCTTGATCCTTATTTTTCAATTCAGACAGCCCGAATTCAATTTTACGACCGAATTTTATGTGGTTTTGATAATAAAATATTTATTGCTGCTGTTGTCTAGCTTTTATCGTCTTTTACTCTTTTTTTGGCTTTTCATGCAATAAATCTAAATTTTTAATAAATAAAATTAATCAAAAAAAAAATTTAATCCTTTTTCTGGATAAAATCCATTTGTGTGACTTCTAATGGAATTGAACTTTGATACTTTTCTCGAGACGACAAAACTTTTCGAAAATGCACAAAAGAATAACAATCAACTTTTATTGTATTATTTCTGACACAGAAACCGCACTAGACACATAATGATCGAGATATTCAATGCATCTGTTGTTTGTTCGCATCAGCTTCGACAATGAATGTGTTCTCATAATCATTGGCAATTAGGCAAATCCAAGCCAGCGTCGAACAAGCAGACACTGATAAATGGATCGAAACGACACGAAGGAGATGAATTGGTTTCAATGTAAAATTATTTTTGATAGCTTTGGGCTGTTTTGATGCAAAATATTTACCAAAAGTATTCAAAGGAGTATTTGGTACAAAATAAAGGCAGAGAGATACCGACTCACGCAAACAAAGACCAAACATTGTGAATTTTTGCACATTTAAAGTGAGTAGGTGTCTGTGGGATGATAATACTTTAAGTATTTATTGAAACAGGAGAAAAATGTTGAAAATGCTTTAAAGAGGAGATTTTCCTTAAAATTGTTTAGAAAAAAATTTTTTCAAAGGATTTGAGTTACTTAATTTTTTTAATAAAAATTCTTCTTAAAATAGAAAAAAAAATGTGAAAATATCAATTGAGAATAAGTCAAATTTAATTATTTTATTTTTTTAATATAAATTTTTCATGATTATTTTTCCTTCAGGAAAAGCTTTAAAAAAATGAGTTATGCTGATTTTTTTTTTTAAATTATAGAAAATTATTCATGAGACATGACACAATAACAAATATTAATAAAAACTAAGATTTATGATAATTTTTTTACAAAAATCGTAATTTTCTAAGCATTTTGACCTGAAAACTTTTTAATAAGAATTGAAATTCTAAAATTTTTTATAAAAAATTTTTAAAAAATTAGAAGTAAATTAAAAATAATAATTTAATTAAAAAAATTCATTTTAATTATTTTTTTTAAATTTTTTTAAATAAATAAAAATTGAATTAGTTTTTTTATTATTATTGATTTTCATTAAAAATTTTTTTATTTTAATAAACAAAATAAATAATAAATTAAAATTAATTTTTTTTTAAAAAATCATTTTGACCTGAAAAGTTTTTTATGAGAATTGAAATTTTATTTTTTTTTTATAAAAAAATTTTTTTGTACTATTTTTTAACAAATTTAATTTCCGAATAATTTGAAAATCATTTTTATGTCATAAATTAATTATTTTAATTTATTATTTATTTTGTTTATTTAATAAAATAAAAATTTTTTAATGAAAATCAATATTTGTAAATTAAAAAAAAATAATTTAATTTTTTATTTATTTATTAAATTATAAAAAAATAATTAAAATTAATATTTTTAATTAAATTATTATTTTTAACTTACTTTTTATTTTTTAATATTTTTTTATAAAAAAAAAATTTAGAATTTTAATTCTTATAAAAAACTTTTCAGGTTAAAATGCTTAGAAAATTACGATTTTTTAAATAAATTATCATAAATTTTAGTTTTTATTAATGTTTGTTATGTATCATGTCTCATGAATAATTTTCTATTTTTTATTTTTTAAAAACTTTTTATTTAAATTATATTTGAAAATTTTTTCCTAACCTCGTCTCAGCGTTGCAAGGCATAAAATCTTCTGTATGACTTCAAATTTCTAATCAAGTTTAAAATGGTTTAAAGAAAAATATAAAATTTTATTAATAAAAGCCGTATTTCATGAAATTTCGTTAAACCTTCAAATAAAATCTCACAAATAACTTCATAAAAATCCAATAAAACACGAAAACCTCTTCAAAAATTCAATTTTTATCGCCTTTCAAAGAGCATTTCCGTCTTCTATTGAAATTTCTTCAGAAAATCAAATCAAACGCTTGAGTTTGCTATCAATTCCATATGTCATAATATAACAACAACAACACGACTCGTAGAAAAAAAAAACATTTCTAACTCATGATAAAATTTGCTGACGATTCGAAATCGGAGACGACGTTTGTTTGATTTTTCGATCGACAAAAGTTTTGTGTGTTTGTCTTGCATTGAATGCCAGAAATCTGCCAAAGTTTATTAGCTCAGATGGATATTTTATCTCGATGGAGACGGTTGGCACAGAAACTTTTCTTTTGTCTTGAGATTTAGTCTTTTGTGTCTTTTCATGCAAGTTTTGTCGTACAAATTGAAGAGATAACAATCTTTATTCAATTCAATTCAATAAAAAGCCAGTCGAAGAAGTAATCACATAACGTACTTTTTATTGCTGTGTAACGAAGATAAACTTTTTGTGTTACATTTACTCGAACTGTGCACTCATTCACACGTTAAGAATTTTATTTTCTTATTTTTTCTCTTGTTTATTCAGTAATTTGTAATTTTTTTTTCGTGTTCAAACAAAACATTTAATTTTATTAATATAATACTGTGTAAGGAACAATTTCGTTCTGTGTGTGTCGCTTTATTAAATATTCACTCGACGGGAGAAGTAAAAGTCTCTCTGACAGCGCGTGAGATTCCGAAACGTCCGTGTCTGATAAGAAGTCGTAATCAACTGAAAAGTAAGACAGCTGGTACTGCTAGTATTAGTTTTTTTGAGGTAGGTTGTGTGTACGACGGACGTTGCGGCGTGTAGTGAAGTAAGAATCTTTCGTGTGTACGAGAGAATCGAGATAATTTTGGTGACATGCGCAATAAAATGTGGTGCTGTGTGTGGCGAAAGACGTTCTGAATAGCTTTGCTGGGATACAAGAGATATTGGCGCGACTTTTGTACGGGAGTCTGTGTCGTGTGGATCTCTCTCGCGAACGTTCGGTGGGTGATGTTTTTTGACTGCAGTCCTGGTTTTGTGAGAAAGGATGTGGATGGAAATCTCTTGTGAATTGTTTTTGGAAGATCTTTTGGCGAATTAGGGAGTGAACAAGTGATTTTTTGTTTTATTTTTGACAGATGTCATTTTTGACGTTTAAATGTGTCAAAATTTGATAAAAATTATTGAAATTTGTAAAATTTGACATCTGTCAAAAGTGACGTTAATTTGACAAAATGTCAAGTTTTAGATTTTTTGACCAAAAAGGGAATTAATAAGAGATTTTTTGATTTTTTCGTGAGATTTTGTCTTTAATTTTTTTTTATTTTGACAGATGTCAAACTTGATGTCAATTTTTTGAAGTTCAAATATTTTTTCAAGTTTTAGAATAAAATTTTTTTCTCAAAATTTGTTCGAAATTTGAATTAAAAATGAAAAAGTTGACATCTGTCAAAACTTAAAAATGTCAAATTTTCTTTAAAAATTTTAAGAATTTTTTAAAATTTTTGAGAATTTTTTAAAAATTTTGAAAATTCTTTAAAAGTAATTTTTAAATAGTAAATACAAAATATTTCTGAAAAATTTTGTTAATTTTTACAATTTTACAAAAAAAAAATTTTTTTTTCAATAAAAAAAAACTAATTTATTAAAAAAATAAAATTTAATTTATTAAATTTTAATTAAATTTTACAATTACAAAAAAAAATTTTTCAAAAATTTATGAAAATGTCAAAAGAATTTTTATTTTTTTTCTAAATGTTCTAAGTTTTAAAATGTTCGTTACAAATACATGAAATTCTTAAATTTTAGTTCAAAATAAAATTTTAACTTTCAACATGAATTTCTTTAAAAAAAAAAATAAAAAATCGAATTTAAAAAAAATTAAATTCAATAATTCGTTGTTCTAAAGAATACTTCTAATGTCAAAAAATCATTGAATATTTAAAATGTTTGTCCTTAAAAATCAAAATTTTTTTTATCTAAAATTCACACAAATGACAAATTTTTCTTAAAAATAATAAAAGTTTCTTCAAAATTTGTCTTAAAATTTAAAATTACTTAAAATTTTTGATTTCATAACCACGTGACCAATTCAAATCAACGCGCCTTTTTTCTTGAATCAGCGTATGGCGATTTTCATTATCACTTTCATTCGTCTCATCCTCTTAAAATTTGTAAACAATCAAATCAATATACGGGTTCTTCGAAAATCTTCAAAATACTCAAGAATCCCGCCGAATCTCCATCAAAATTTAACAAAAATCAATCTGTGACTAATCTCACAGCAAATTTTAATCTAAAAATCGTGCAATAATTTGAATTTTCATCAAAAATCTTCATAAAAATGTCTCCCGATCCTCCCACAATCGACTCTGACTCACCCATCCGCTGTGCAAACAACCTTCAACATCCCGCCACAAGCGACGAATCCGAAGACAATGAAGAACAAAATCATCACGAGGGCTACGAACCGCTAAATATGAACGAAAATCTCGTCGACAACACGGATAATTCGCTGATGGATGTCGATGATGACGACGTTGAAGCACCAAATAGACCTCAAAGCTCCTTCACTGCTGGATTGGACATGATGGATGAGATTCAAGACTTGAATGTCGGTTGCAAAGCAGAGGAAGAACCAATTAGCGTAGAAGCGGAAGTGATGGCGGAAGTGTGGAATCAACCGCGACCCGCAGAACTGAACTTCGAATTAGACGTGAATAGCCAAGAATTGATAAAATCCGTGATGAGTAGTATTCAGTTGCCTTCATTGGCGGCACCAACATGGGCTGCGGGCTTGTCAGACACAGATTTGAAGGACACGGTGCTGCAAAAGCTGCGAAAAAGAAATTCTGGACCAAAAACGGGTCAAAGCTCGAAATCGAAACAAGATTAGGACTAAATAAGAACAAATTTTGAATTTAATCGACGTACATTCTATATCACAAGACGCTTAGGACATTAAATAAAGAGTTATGATAAGATTTTCTGCGCTTTTTGTAGAATTTTATCACAAAAACTTTTCAAATTGAGATCGAGCAGCAACTTTTCGTCAGACATTTGCTTCAAAACTGCTGAAATTCGGTCCAAATCGTACTTTAAATGGCTCTCGTCGAAGACAAATTCATCGCAACTCGTTGAAATTTCGTCATTTTCCAACATTTTTGCTCTTTTTTCAACGATATGCGAGAGAATTTTCAAAAATCCCTCATAATCCATGCCAAAAAGACTCTTCACCATTACTTGACATTGCTGATCAAAGCCTTCCATGTCGCTACAATCACTAATTTCCTTCCGACAACTCTCTTCACATGCCTTTAACGCATCATAAATAGCTTTTAAGTTGGCTCCATTGAACCAATTATGATTAATTGACACCGTATCGACTTCATTGGTGACTTGGTGATGCCAATTGCTGGGCACAAAAATCGCATTTCCCGTTTCTTGCGTCACAACAAAGTATTTAACGTTTTTTTCCCTCAAAATTTCCACGTCAATCGTGAATGGGAGACTTCCGAACTTGTCTTTGAGCTTTTTTTCCTCGCCGGGCGGCACAAAAATCCAAGTTTTCCTCCCAAAGATATTCACAGACCACGAAAATGAGGAAAAAACATCCGCATGAAAGGGAGTATAGCTGCCTGCGGGACCGATATAGACGAATTTGTAGTCGTCCTGTTGCGTATCGACGAGATATTCGTTCAAAAAGTCCGAGGAAAAGTATTCAGGTACGTGGTAAAAGTTGTAATCAGGTAACTCGTGTCGTAAATGCCAGTCTTTCAGGTATAAAAGCTCCGTGGGAGGCTTTTCAGCGTCACGCGACTTCCAATAAGTCAGGAAATCATCAAAAGACATCTGGATTTTGCGATGCGAATCGAAATATTGCTCCTCACACTTGGCAATTGGGACTTCCGGTAAGTTTCCGAGGCGAGATTTCAAGTATTCAACGTTCAAGGATGTTCGATCGGGCGAGATCCAGTTGTTAAAAGAGTCCCATTGACTCAAATCGAGACTGATGATCACAGGTAAGTTGCGCGTCATGTATTTTGAGAAGAAATCCGAGTACGAAAGAGTGTCAGATGATTCTTTTGGGATTTCTGACCACTTTTCATAGTCACAAAACGGCTCCGAATGAATTTCGGTTCCAGAAATCCTGATTTTTCGTGAATTTTCCATTTATTTACATCAGAAAATTGCGTTCTAAAAACAAAAATAAATAATTTTTTGACATTTATGACTGAAAATGTTGATAGGGAACACGAAAAATTTCCATTTTGTGTCAAATTTTAATTTTTTTTTATTCATCAAATGCCTTAAAATAGATTTTTTAAATGAATTTTAAAGATTTATCGACGCGAACGTCTTTCATGCCTGTCGCGGGATCGTTCACGATGCCTTTCGCGATGTCCCGACCTCGAACGTGATCGACTACGGCGTTTTTCGCGGTCCCGACTTCGTTCTCGTCGTCGTTTACGGTCTTCTTCACGTTCACTTTCGCTACTGCTGCTACTTGACGAGCTGCTGGAACGACTGCGTTTCTTCTTTTTGCTACTTTTTGACTTTTTCTTGTGTTTTTTCTCCAATTTTTTCAGTTTCTTCAAGAGTTCCTTCTTTTGTTTCGTCGTGAGTCCTTTTAAAAATTCCGTTTCTGCTGCTGCAGCGCCATTTTGGGGTCTTTCCACGTCTTCCGTGATCAATTTGTGATGCGTTCCCCGTTGTTGTTGCTGCGTAAAGGCGCTCAAAACGTTTCGTTTCATCGCGAGACCATCTTCCTGCATTTGTTTCTCCAAAATGTTTTGCGAAATAATTTCCTGCGTTTCAGCTTCGGCATGAATTTTCTTCGCCTCTGACATGGACAAGCTGTACATCGTGCATTCCTTGTCGGTGTTGATGTGACCCCATTTGTGACACTTGATGCAACGAACGTTCCTGACTTGGATCCCGAAAGGCTGATCTTTGATGTCGCTGTCGTTCTTGCAGTAACTTTCACGAGGCGCGTTGTACTTGCGTTGCCACTCGAACTTGAATTCGGGCTCGTTTTCCTCCTTTTCTTGGGTGCGTTTGATGCCAGGCGGGGGCTCGTACATGAAATTCACGGATAACTTGGCCTTGGATTCTTTTGAGAGCATCGCTTTGCTTTCGTGGAGATCTTGTTCCTTTTCGTATTGAGCTCGGAGCTCTTCTTGTTTTTTCTTGTAGGCGTCGGCTTGTTGCTCTGCCATCCATACCTTTAAAAAAAACAGGAAATTCAATTTATTGAAAAAAAAACAACTTTCTAAACGTTTGAAACTTACTCTCTTCAGGTTATCTCTCGACGCTGGATGGAAGAATTTTTTACACATGTAATTGTTAAAGCCCTTTCCCATGTTTGCTGCTTTAAATTGTCTAAAATCTCTTGAAAATTAATTATTTTCTTTAATTTTGCTCCAATTTGTGTTCTTTGACTTTGTTTTGTTTCGTCTGAATAGAGATTGCAAGTTTAAGGTTGTTTGAATCTCGAAAGTCGTTAAAAGCTCGAAGTTGAGCATTTTTTTTTATATTTATTGAAATTAATCACAAATATTTTTATTTATTTCAGATAAGTTGATATGATTTATTTTCCTCAAATAGAAAATTCATCCGAAAAATTAAACTGTTTTTGGAAGTTTATTGAGGATCTCAAAGGTACGCTAATACATTCATATTCTGACTTGTGACTGATAGCAGACCATAGCTGAAACCCCTTCGCCTCTTTCTTTTTAAAGATAAATCATGAAAATGCATTAGACAAACTTAAACTGAACACAATCTCTCATCTAGAGTACCAAAATACTTCTTTAGAGCAAGAACACCAACAATTCGCAGAACTCGTTATAAGATCCATCGTAAGGAGCCGTCATTTTCATTAAAGAACAACAATTTTTACAATATCAATATAAAGGAAGAGTGAAAGGTGTTTTTCTACAAGGCTTACAAACATAGAAGGCGAAAAAATAAATCAAAAAGAAGCCAGAGAAACATTAAAAAAATTTTTTGAAGTAAATCATAGAATAGAAAGTGAAAAATTTGCCTAAATTTTTTTAGTAATTTTTTTTTATTTTTATTTTTAATTTGATTTTTTATTTTAATTGGAAATTTTTGAATTAATTGGAATGAATTTTTACTTATACACTAAATGCCTTGTTTTTTTACTATATGCCAGGGTTCGCGGAAACAAAGTTGTGTTTGAGTAATATTACTTCAAGATTTTTTCTATCGTAAATTTATAAAACTTCATTAAAGGCTTATTTTCCTATAGAAACTTAAATTTATGATAAACATAAAAACAGATCAAAAACTTTGATATTTTTAAAAGCGATTTTTAAAAAAAAAATTATGAAAAAAATTATTCGAGCTTGAAACTCGAGCTTTGAAAAAGTCGAAATATTGCAAACTCTTGTCTCGAATGTCAAATGGGAAGAAAAAATCCCCAAAGAAATTCAAATTAATTGTCAAACGCATTTTCCAGATGCGAAAATACCAAAACACGGAAATATTTCATCATCATACACACGGTAGTTTTCAGTGAAAATCGGTGTGACAGTGTTATCTAATCATGTCCGCCTCCACAATGGCAATGAATTCCTTAGAAAATGACGATTCCTTCGTAATTTTGGGATCAAGTCCTCCGCAGTCCTTTTTAATGGAAAAGTCAACGATTGGCACTTCGATGAGTCTCATTCCATCGCCTACTCCGCAAGCAGTTTCAATTCAACCGGAAAATTCCCCGAAGAATTCCTTGCAAAATGGCGCAGTTGGTGGACAAGAAAACAAAGAAAAAAGTTTTCAAGGCCATTCAACGAGTACAAAGCCGGTTTCGTTGGATAAAAATTTCGCTACAAAAGTAATTCTCGGTCAAATTGACCCAAAATCGATGCAATCGAGTCTTTTTGAGCAGTTTCCAAGTTTAAATGCGTCGCAAGTGCAAGTTGATGACATCATGAAATTATCATGCCTCGTAGAGGAACATCAACAATTGAAAGGTGAGTCATCCACAAATTATCAACTTCTCGAGATAATTTTAATTTTTATTTGTAGAAAACTTGGAAAAGACAAATGTGTCGATGCGACGTCAATTCACGGTGTTGCAAGAATGGCAAGATACCGTCAAGCGACGTCTCCGTGAGAAAAATGACGAAATCGAGAAACTCAAGAAGGACTTAACAACCAGTCAAAACACAAACGATCGCTTAACGCAAGACTTGGCAGAGCTAAAACACAAATACGATGAAACTGTGGCGCAATTTTCCGCCTTTCAGGTTTCCGCAAAGAAGGAAATTGCCGATATGACAATGGCCGTATCGGAAAAAGACGCGATTATCAAGAATATTCATGCGGAAAATGAGCGTTTGCAGTTGGAAAAGGCAGATTTTGTCGTTTTGAAGAACAATAAGCCGGAACCCGCTGTTGATCCAGTGGATTTTGTGCGAAAAACTGAACATGAGGCGAAAATGCGGGAGATGCGACATCAATTGAACGAATTGGCAGCGAAAAATTTGGAATTTGAGGACATGAGGAAGACATATACGGATGAGTTGAGCTGCTTGAAAGTTAATTTGACGGCAGCGGAGGAACTACATCGCGATATGAGAGATACGATAACGACACTGAGACTCAGAGATGATGAAACGCGCAAGAGGATGGATGAAACGACGACTCAATTGCAACAAATGCAGGACGAGAATGCACTTTTGAAGGTTCAGGTGAGTCTGAAAATCGAAAATTCTTTAAAATTTCATTGAAATCTAACAAAATTTTGAATTTTTAGGTCGAAGTGTATCAAAAAGACTTTTTGATGGAACGTGAAGCACGTGAAAAATTAGTGACTGAAAAGGAAAACATCTTGTCAGAGCTTCAATTGCTAAAAATGAGGAACAAACAATTGATTGATCATGAGCAAGAAAGGTAACAATTTATTATTTTTACTAAAATTGCTCTGAATAAAACTCAAAAATTAAGTCTGAAGCTCAATTTTCAAATAAAAAAAATCTGAAGGGAAAAAAAATTCGAAAAAATTGAAATCATGATCAGAATTATCCGTTTTTGTGCTATTTAAATTTTTTTTACTAAATTTTTCAAAGTTTAAATTTTGATAATTTTTTTAAAATTATTTTATTAAAAATTTAATTTAATTTTTTAATTAAATAATTTGATTATTAAATTTAAACTCTTATTAAATTTTTTTTCATAAAGAATTTTTTTTAATTATTTTTTTCAATTTTTTTTTAATTTTCTTCTTTTTTATTTAATTTTTGCTAGTCTTATCGTAAAATTTAAAAAGAAAATTATTTTTTATGGGAAAACATTTTAAAATAATTTCTCTGTTAAAATTTTTTCACCAAATTTTCCACTTGAAATTTTTTTTCTCATTTTATTTTAAATAAATTTTGCTAAAAAATATTAAATTTCAGACCCAAAATCCATCAAAAAATAACGAAAATTATCTATTTTTAGACTTTCAAACGAAAATGGCGGCCCATCAACGCCTCAACAACCCCCAACTGACTCAACATCGACTGGAGCAACCCGAAAATCAAAGTCAAAAAGCCCTGAATCCGATTCTCTACCCATCCGATACATCTGTCCCGTGTGCAATCACGAACTGAAAACATTACGACTCCTCGAGCAACACATCGACATTTGCTTGAAGGACTAAATTTGGGCGAAACGATGACGAGAAGTGCCAAAATTTGGATCCAAACTGTTTTTTTAGAGTGTAGTTAGTGCCATTTTTAACGATTTGAATTCATAAATTCACCGGATAGTGTCTTTTTAGCCTTTTGCGACAATTACAGGACTTGGTGTGAGTTTTTTTTTCTTATTATCAAATTAATATATTATCCGTAAAATATATGTTACAACTATCAGTATCAAAAAAATTTGAAATTTTTCTATCGTTTTATCAAACTATTTTTAATTTCCGTGTCTTTGCCGTCGAACAAAATTGTCTCGTACATGAATTTGCGATTGGCGCGACATGTGGGTCCACTAAAAATATAAAAAATCCTCATTTTAGATGAAATTTTAACAAAAAAATCAATTCTTACCATTTATTACTCTTACAACTTTCGCATGGAAAATGACATCCCGGGCAAACCATGTCGAGACAATCGCAAATATCTAATCCTGTCTCTCGATGGATGCCGTTCTCGTCGTATAATGCCCCGGGTTTGCAATTTGACGTCGTCGGAGGGCCCGTTTTCCGTACCATCTTGCGGCGTTCTCGAATACTGTGTTCAGGATCGAAGTCAGCGAGGAACTTTGAGCCGGGATCGACGAGTTTTGTGAGGATTTTGTTCTGTTTGCGCCAATCTTCGCCCGAATCGGGGGTCGTAACTGACGGAGAAGCCGGTTTTACGGGAATTTCGGCATCTGTTTCAATGGGAACGCCAAGTTTGAGCTTCATCGATAAAGGTCCAGGACGATTTCGCGGAGGAATTTGTTTGCCATTACTCGTATTTTGAGCATTTTGTGGCTTTGGGGTTGTTTCGGCGGGCGTTGGAGCTGAATTTGTTGCTAAAGGGTTCTCTTCTTCGTCTGAATCGAGCAATTCGACGACTTCACAACTCATTTTAGCGAAGATTTTAAGTTTTTTTGAGGGAATTTTGTTTATGTCGACCGATTTTTGCGAATAACTTGCGAGAGATGGGTAGAAAATGTCAAAAAAGCGGGATTTTCAGCCAATCAGAACGAAGCAAATGCATAGGAAATGCCAGCTGGGTATAAATATTTTGACAGTTCCTTCTTTTTGATTGCGAACATCTTTCAAGGCAGACAAAATGGTAACGTGCCACATGAATTTAATCAAATTTTCGAGGTTTTTGTGAGTTTCCGGCATCAAATCGAGTGTCAATTGCCAGATTAAGGCCTGTTATAAGGAAATTTACGAAAATTTCGAGATAAAAAGTGCTCGTAACACAAAAAAAGTGAAATGTTTTGCGAGCACGTTTGAGGTTATGGCTCTGTACGATGAAATTTCTAACAAAGATGTCTTTTTCCGTTGATTTTTTCAGGTAAACGTACCAAAAACCCGTCGTACCTACTGCAAAAAATGCAAAGTGCACCGCGTTCACAAGGTGACACAATACAAAAAGTCAAAGGAACGTCACGCCGCCCAGGGTCGTCGTCGTTACGACAGAAAACAACAAGGTTTTGGTGGTCAAACTAAGCCCATCTTCAGAAAGAAGGTAAGAATTTCCGCAAAAACCATGAAAAAACGTGAATTAACGTCAATTTTTCTCGATTTAGGCCAAAACCACGAAGAAAATTGTATTGCGTATGGAATGCACTGAATGCAAATTCCGCAAACAATCACCGTTGAAGCGTTGCAAGCATTTCGAGTTGGGCGGAGACAAGAAACGCAAGGGACAAATGATTCAATTCTAGATGAGTTGACCTTAATTTTCCAGTTTTTACGTTCAAATCATCTCAAAAAATGAAATAAACAACAACTTGGATTTCATTTGCAAAAAAAAAAAATCTGTATTTTGTGAAAGACGCGAAATCAGTCGGAATCTGAGTCAGAATCTGTCTCGACAGCAACGGGTTCGATTACGCCATCAGGCAAAATTTGATCGGGATTGTCCAAGATGTCGGGATCCATGCCTTCAGCTTGCACTTTTTGCTTTACTGCAGCGGCGGGCACTCCAAAATGCATCATTTTAAAGTATTTTTTGTAGCGATAGTCGTCTTTGGCTTTCACGCCGTCACTTTTTGTCTCAGTTTCTGCAATTTTTTCTTCTGTTTTTTCTTCGGGCGATAAATTTTCCGTGATTTCATCACTTTTACTCTCATTTTGAGGCTCTTCGACTTTTGTTTGAACAATCGCAGGTGTTGGAATTGGTTGAGAATTTTGTTGTCCAGCAACGAGAGGAACTGATTCCAATTTGGCTTCAATGAGTTTTAATTGGGTGTCAACTTGTCGCAGTTTTACTTCGAAATTCATGAGTTTATCTTCGCATTGAGTGGCAAAGTCCTCGAGAAATGTCGCCGTTTTGATGATGAAACTGTTGACGAAGGCATTTACGATTCGTTTTTGATGGATTGGGGGAACCTGAAAGATGGAAAATTAAGTTAAAAGTTGAAATTGAGGCGGAAATCAGAAATTAGCTCACCTTTGATTTGTCAACATTTGTTCCAAAAAGTGGGAGATCAGACATTTTGAGTTTTATTCGTTTAAATTTTTAAATGTTAACTTTTTTTACAACATTTAATGAGTGATTTTTTAGATATTTTTAAAGGCTTGAGGTCATTTTGGTACTTTTAGAGCTTTTTCGAAGAGATTATCACAGATTTTCTGAAATGTTTACAAAAAGATTACTAATTTGGCTTAAAATTAGTTTGTTTGAAATAGATGTGAGCGCATTTTTTGGTATAAATTTTAAAAATATTAAGATTTTGCTATTTTGATAACCGAAATTCGTAAAAAAACATAAAATTTGAACCGAAAAAGGAAACTCTAAAAAATTTTGAATCTTCCATGTTCTTAAAAAAATTGTTATGTTATTTTTGAGTTTTTGTCATTACTTAAAAGGTAAAAATAAACCTATTTTACTTTCTAAAAAATTTTGAAAAAAAAAATTTTGAAAAAATTTTTCAGAATTTCTAACACAATTTTTTTTTTCAACTAGTTTAATATTCATTTTCAATTAAAATATTTATTTTAGGCCGCTTCAAATTTTTTTCGAACTTTTTGTCCCAAAAACTTTTTTTCGAAATGGGGGGGGCAACAAAAAACCAGATCAAGCTGTATCCGTACAGCGTACGTTCAACGGTACCGCATTTCAGGTGTATAAGTTTAATGTTGTTATTTAATTGGGATATTTTAAATTTAATTTTTACCCGGAATAAATCCCATTTTGAGTGCATTTTGAGTGCATTTTGAGTACATTCCGGCTGCATTCCGGGTATATTCCGACATTCCGATGACATTTCGGCTGCATTCCGACATTCAAATATTTGCATTCCGGCTAAATTTTTTTCCGATTGAATTCCGGTTGCAGTTTTGCATAAATTTTAAAATTTAAAATTTCCGACATTCCGGCTGCATTCCGGCTGCATTCCGACTGCATTCCGGCTGCATTCCGCATTCCGGCTGCATTCCGCATTCCGGCTGCATTCAGCATAATACCGCATTTTTTCTTCGAAATGCGGTTTTGAAATACTTTTTCATTTTTTGTTTCTTATTTTTGATTTTTCAACTTAAAAATTGAAAAAAAATAAAAATTCATAAAAAAAAATTTAAAAACATGAATTTAATAATTTTTGAAAAAAATATATTTTTCAATTTTAAAAAAAAAATTTGAAAATTTTAAAAAATTATAAAAAAAAACGGTTTTTAAAATTTTCAACTTTTTTTTTATTTTGCCCCATTGGATTTTCGGCTTTTGAAATGGGGCATGGGACAAAAAAAAGTTAAAAAAAATTTGGAGCGGCCTTATTTATGAAAAAAATTTGATTTTTGAAGAAACATTCAATATATACAAATGCGGAAGGACATAAAAACCATTTCAGAGCAAGTTTTAACACAAAAACGTCATTTGATACCCGATGCAAAAACTTTTAGACATTTGTTGGAAGAATCCCTTTCCATGTTTTGTTCAAAGAAAAGCGCATTTATCGAAAAAATTAAAAAAATGAATTTTTTTTATCAAATTTTTAGTTTTAAATTTAAACAATTAAAATTTCATTCAAAATCTTTGCCAATAAATATTAAAAAGCTATATAACACGAAAATAAATCTTCACTGAAAGGGATTGGAAACAAAAAATAACTTCCAATATAAAAATTTCCACGAAAGAAAATGAATGAATTTTCTTTCTCATGAATGAAAAATTTCAGAAAATGCATAATTTTTTTTTTATTTTTTGCAAGAACGTAAACATTGAAAAAAAAATTCTTGAAAATTCACCCTTTTATTACTCTGGATTAAATTTTCTTTTATTTTTCAAAAATTCCAAGAAATTTTTTTACTCCCGTAAAATTATCCTAAAACAATATTCAGGTCACTTTTAATCTTCGCCACAGGTAAAAATGCCCTACAACCCATTGTTTCAATAAATTAGACCGAAATCCCTTTCAACCAACTTTCAACAAACAAAAAAGGTGCGAAAACGGGAATTCCCGCCAGAAAAATGTTTGGTTTCAATTCCTTTCCTCTTTAATCGAACACATAAAATATTTGAAAATTTCTCTTGAGAATCGCCCTCGTTCCGCTTGTGGCTCAACCTTTATCAATATTCTCGAGCCATGCATTATTGATGATGTTGATCCACATAACATTACAACCAAAACTCGGAAAAAGTCATAAAAACGACATTTTATTAATCGGAACAACAAGACGCTAATCACCCCCTACACTTACAACAATAGACTCCCTACTTTTCAATACTATGTGACAAAAACAAAAGCAAACATTCGATGAACCGAATTACTAATTATGTAATTTTCCATAAATTTCACTCCAAATAATGATTCGTGAATGTGTGGGAAGGAATTTTTTAGCAAATTTAATAAGGATTGACACTTGAACCGGCTTTCATAGCAACAAGACTCTTCTGATCACACCTCTGACTCATGTTTTTAGCACTCCAGCGATGATGATTTTCTACAAACAACGATTATTAATAACTCAAGTGTGTGAAATTCTACAAAAGAGAAGCAGAAAATGGGAATTCCGAGAAATTTTGTATGAAAACTTCCGTTCTAGATGTTTTCTCTTCAGAAAATTTTCCACAAAATTTCCGATTTTTATCGCTGGAGATAATAAAAAAAAAGTCATATCATGAAAAAACATTCATCGAAATTGCAATTGATTACCTGTAGTAGTAGTAACAACACAAAAACGCCGAACAGGGCAACTTACAGCTCCGTACATCACTCCAAACAGCGTACGCGGCGCTACACATCCGCACACATTATACTCATGAAACCCACTTACCCAAGGCATCTTCTCTATTTCGGCGTCGCCTTACTTCAACCGACATTTGGCGTGCTTTTCAAATTTCGCATCCGAAACAAGTCCCTGCCTCGAATGTCGTTCGTGCGGAAAACGACCAAAATCGACGTTCGGCCCGCTTTCGTGCCTCGTCGTACCTCAGGATTTTCCGTAGAAGCTGTTTGAATTAGCACGCGGGCGATTCGAAGCTACGGAGAACGACAAATAGCTCGCATCGCATGAAAACAGTTGTCATTGATGTTGGGTGTTTGGAGAAAAGAAGCGAAAAAAAAACGTACATTTTATGTGTGTAAACATAAAAAAATATGTGTGCGTTCAAAAATTTTCATTGAGCTTCCTTCACCTTTCTTCTATGGCAATACAACTACTACTACTACCATCTTCTTCTTCTTATTCTTTTCAGTATCGTTGCTAGCGTAAAATAAAAATACGAGAAAAACTCCACTCCTTCCAACGATGATGCGGATATTAATTTATTAGGGGCGATATTCGATTTTGAGTTTTATTTAAAAATAAAATAAAATCTTGATCGAGATGCAGATCGAAAAAAAGGGTCGGAAAATTTTTTTTTTACCTATGATGATAAATAGAGTTGTAACCGTAATTCATTAGAATTCAAAAGTGGCTACACGATTATAGGCAAATAAAATAAGGATCTGAATGGTTGTCGTGTAGCATTGAAAAAGGTTCCTTGATCGCTTCGCTTGTAATCGAGTGACAGGATATCGCACGTATGATATATGCTTTCATATGTTATGAAACATTAAAAATAGAGAAGGAGAATTAAATAACAGTGAAAAATGATCAAAATTTTAATTACTTTGTGATGTTTTTCAAAAGGAGGAGGAGTTTTGATGAGTTTCATCATGAATTCCGAATGATTTCAAGGCTTGTATTTTTGAAAATTATTAAAACTTTTAGAATTTTGAACAAAAGTCGTTCGGAAATTCTTGAAATTTGATTTTTATAATTCAGAATAAGACTTTTTTGAGACCGCAGAGGAGCTTTTGTTTACATTTTTGATTAGGATGAAAGTATTCATGAATTCCAGGTGATTTCCAGACTTGATGTATCAGATATTAATTGAGAAAAACCGACGAAAAATATTTTAGTACTTCAAAATTACTTGAATTTCATTTTTGAAAGTTTTTTTTTTGAGACAGCGGTGATGATTTTTTTTATATTTAGGCAGTTCCCTATGAATTCCAGATGATTTCCAGTCTTGATGTTTCGGGTATTCATCAACAAAAACTGACAGAAAATATTTTAGTACTTCAAAATTACTTAAATTTCATTTTTGATATGATTCTTTGAAGACAGCGATGATGCTTTTGTTGATTTTGAAGCAGTTCCTTATGAATTCCAGATGATTTCCAGGCTTGTATTCACTAAAAATAAATTTTTCATTAATTTTTGAAAGAAAGTTTTAAAACTTACCTGAAAATACATCCAAATTTCTTTTAAAATTAAGATTTTTGGTTTATTTTGGTTTTTTTTCAAAATTTTAAACAATTTTAGCTCTTTTTGAAAATAAAATAATCACAAATTTAAATTTTTTTAAAAATTTCCTGAAATATGTATTCTAATTTTTGAACTTTTTCAAATAAATTCATAACAAATTCGCTCCTGACCTGTAAAAAATTAAAATCTGATAATTTATTCCGTTTTTTGAGATGATTCATATAAACAAAACAACTTCAACCTTGACTCATTTACGTTTCAAACTTCAAAATTTTTGACCTACCTCAAAGTTTCGCTCAAAAAATTTGCATAACCTCGAATTCACTTGAGCTGATTCCCGCACCAATCTCCCAAAATCGCTATTCGCTCGCTTTTAGGATTAAATTTTCACGACATTTGTTCGTCGTCCTATCAGCGTGGCTCTGTTGCGAGTTTTACGCCAGCTTGTGTCGCGTCAAATAAACAACATTTGGTTTTTGTCTCATTCCCACTTTGGTAGAGTTGTCCCTTTCGCCGTTCCGTATAACTGCCACTCGTGTACGGGGCACGACAAGGATGGAAGATGAAACAACTAGAGTCCGCCGTGTGCGCTCGGTACGATTCGCTCTCCAATTTTGCTGGCGTGTATGCATAGAAAACGCGTGCAATTGCGGTGCCCAAAATTGAGGGTTTCTTGAGTATATTTGAGCAAGCTTGGTTCGAACGGTAAGAGTGAAGCTTCATCTCTAACCGAAATTACATGTTCGTTCATTTGTGTTTTAAACTTTGACGAGTTCACATCGTGAGCAGCAAAAAAGCCAGCCGAAGTATATTATTATACAAATAACCTCTCTAAGTCAAGACCACAGTCTCTTGTTAATATTTAACAAAAAAGAAAAAATTATTTAAAAAATAATTTATAAAAATCTTCGGAAAAACTAAGATTACCTTAGAGTATTTATATTAATTAGTTTCTGACAAAAACAACAAAAAAAAAACAGTTACAAAATGAGTTCAACAGAAAACAATGCTGAAGTCGCTGTCGAGAAGCAGGTCGATGCCGTCGAAGCCGAGGAAAAGACAGAAAAAGCCGAAGTCAAGGGAGCTAAGCGGCCGGCTGAGGTAAGCATCATTTTTCCCCCCATAAGAAAAAAACTTTTTTTTTTCATTTCGCACGCGATTCTTCTCATTTCGTCGAGAGATGCGAAATTCAATCAGGATAAAACGCGGGCTCTCACACTTTGCGGCCCAAGCACACTCGTGCATCGTGTTCCAACAACACGCCGTAGCTGCGCTACACACCACACGCCAGCGACGACAACGACGACGATGAGCGTCTACGGCTTTGCGAATCGTGTGTTTGTGCTGTAACGCTTGCTGCATGCACTTGTTGGAGCCCAGTACATTGGCTTGGGTCGATGCCGATTTTATTATTGATTTTCCGTACGACGACGACTCCTCGAAAAAAAATCAAAAAATTCAATTTTCGGCGGGAAATTTCCAAAATTACCTCCACAAATCCCCAAATTTGCCAAAAATTCGACATTTAATACATAAATTTACACTTTTTCGACTCTTTTTTTCCGTCATCATGATGATTGTTTGTCGCGTACAGCATTTTTCGGCGTCGACGTTGCTTGTGTGTATGGGTGATTTAATGCCGGCCGGTGGTACACCAATACATACGCAAAATAAGGCGACGCCTTATTCTCTAAAAGTGTGAATTTCTGTATTTTTCACGTGAAATCTTAAAAATTTTGCGAAAAAAAATCATTTTTTTGGCGGAATTTGTTCCATTTCCGGTCAAAAAATTCCAAATGCTTACAAAGATGCATCTGTCATTGTCATGCATTTCCCTCCGAAAATCATTTTAAGGCGCACAAACAACTTCAAACAATAAAACGACGCTGCCAAGAGATAACAAAAAAATATTTTTGTTATTTTCTAAAAAAAAAAGCTGTTTATGGCAAACTTGAAATCCAGCAGATAACAAAACACACGTAAAATGTGATTTGAGTTGTTCTCAAAAAAATGAAAGGCAATGCCTTATTTATTATTAAAATAATCGTTTTGTCGAGTATCGTAGCGAGAGTAGTAGAAAAAAAAAGTGAGCTTGGCGTCATTTCTTTTCCATTTCAATAATAGAGATTTTTTTTCGTGTGTATCGTAGCTTCCAGTGTCGTCATAGTAGGAGACTTTACGGGATGCTACGAGGGTCTCGATTTTCTTGCAAGTCAGTCCGGCTCTTTGTCACGCCGCCAGAAACGCGAGGTGATTGACTACATGTACGACAAAAAAGATGCTCGCGAGACAAAATCTTGTTTATTGCACGCGAGCTGACTCATTTTCTCTCGCTCTCGGTCCGTGCAAAAAAATAAAATATTTCGGAATCATCAAATTTACGCGAAAAATTTTAATTTTAGTCGCATAGCGATGTTTTTTAATGAGCTTACCTTGACGATAAATGACGAGAGATGGAATTGTTGAGGGGTCATGGCCCAAATTTATGTCTTTTTGCTCCGTTTCCGATACGAAAAACGTTCTATTTGGATTAGTAGAGCAATCTCAGCCAATCGTACTCACGAAAATCCAAGCGTAGTAACAATCTTAAGAACATTCATCAATGGCAGTTGCTCGTTTTTGTGTTTTTTTCGTACAAATACACACAAACCACGTTTTTTGGCGCTTCTTTTTCATTCCCTTTCATTACGATTTTTCGTCTTTGAAGCTCTGGTGCGTTTGTTACCACGAATACCACACACACAGGCACGAGCATCGTCTTCTTCCCACGTAACGAAAGGTACAAGGGCCCGTTATGCAATGGGCTTTACGCATGTGTCGCTACGACGAAGAGTGGCAAAGGAGAAAGGAAGAAAAATTCCTAGAAAAGAAGAAATTTCTAACGGTCAATTTTTTTAAAAAGAATTTTTTTCTTTGAAAAAATTTTAAAAAAATGACCTGAAATGACCAAAAATTGAAAAAAAATATTTTTTTGAACAATTGACGTCATTTTACGTCATTATCTCTAAACACAAAAAAATTATAATGATAAAATTTTCCAGATTTTATCGCTTTTTTTGCTTCATTTTCCCCATTCACACACGTAAAGTACACGAGAGAGCAGAAAAAAAAGGAAAATGATAAACCAGAACTGCTACACACGTTTTTCTCATGCTCTTTTATCACATCACATGTAAAATTTTATCAGCTTCTGCGCATTTTCCTTCAGAGTGTAGTTGTTGTACTACGTGCAGATCCATTTTTATTGGATATTTAGGTCAAATCAAATGAAAATGTGTATCTTTTATTTATCCTTCCCGTCCTTTCTGTACGTTCCCATACAAATGTCGTAGTACGGAAAGTATGTTTTTACTTATTAATGATCGTGACCGTTATTTTTTTAATTTTTATGAAATGTCGGATCCTTCGAAAAAATATTCAATTTCATTTTTTAACGAATTTTTTAATAAAAAAATTTTTTCTATTTTTTTGCAGGATGTGAAAGAAGACACAAAGAAATCAAAGAAAGAAGAAAATGGTGACGGTGAAAATGACGAAGAAGTCGGAGACGAAGAGGACGTTGAGGAAGAAGAATACGACTTACCTTACGGCGAAGACGAAGATATCGAAGGAGAAGGTAATTTTTTCAAAAATTTTCAAAAAAAAAATCCGTTATATTAATAAAAATTTATTTTTTTAAAATTATTATTAGATGAAGAAGAGGAAGATGGCGATGATGACGACGGCGTGGAAGAAGAAGAAGAAGCGTAATTTGCATAACGTCCCCCTCCCCCCAAAATTAATTAATTAATAATGTAATTTTAATTTAACACAAAAAAAAAACAAAACAAAAAAGTATAAAAAAACCTAAAAAAAAAAATTAAAATCTTCAGTAAATAAATGATTAAAGTAATTGATAAAGTAATAAAATAAAGAAAATCCCACACAACAAAAAACTACAACTCTACTATTATTATTATTATATTATATATAATTAAAATAATTAAATGATGGCGTAAAAATGTGCAGTGACTGAATGAATACAAAAAAAAAATAATAATTACAAGATGAAAAAAAATTACAAAAAACAATAAAACCAAAATTTCAATATTGTAAAAAAAAAATTGGACTTTTTTTTTCTTAAAAATTGGCAATCAACTTTCCTAATTAACATAAAAAAAAATATTTTCTGTGTGTATCCTTAATTATTAGTAGGAATTTGTAAAAAGTTACGCAAGTTTTAAACATTAATAAGAGAACGCACTACCAAGAACGACTCAGTTAAAAAAAAATAATTAAAAAAAATGAAGATTTAAAAAAAAAACAATAAAAATATAAAGTTATAAAAACATTTTCATTCATTTTTTTTCATAAAAAAAATCATTTTTCATTAATTTCCTTTCATTTATCGTTCGTTCGTTAAAAAAATCCCATTCCATCCCATTTTCGTTCGAGGCTTTCAGGCTTTTGTATTTAGCAATTCATCATCAATTCAGTTTTTAACTCTTTTTCGCATGTAAATATAAAAAAAGCATGGAAAATCAATTTTTTATTTTTTTTTTGTAAGGAGCAACGACAACTCATAACTTATAAATATTTAAGTTATTTAATTTTTTGTATAAATAAAAAATATTTTTTTGTTTAATTTTCTTTGATATTTAAAAAAAAATAATAATTATTAAATATTTAAGTCCCCATGAAAAATAAAAAAAAAATAAATGAAGAAAACTTTTTTTTACTGAACGTATAAAGTATAAAAATATATTATATATATATATATTATAAATATATATGAGATATATTAAATAAATAAAATAAAAAGAAATAATTAATTGTAAAAAAAATTGAAATATTGCTGATTAATTGTGTAATGATAAAAAATAAAGATGGTTTCTTTTCTCTCAGAGGTGATTTTGGATCGACTCAACTTGGATTTTTGACAGATTTTTAACAGTTTTTGGGTTTATAGTCGATTTTAAGTTTTTACTTAATAATATTTTGAAGTTTTTTCAAAAATTTTTTAAATTTTACATTTAATTTGATTTTTTAATCAAGTAATTTTAATGGAATTTAATATTTTTATCGCATTTTTTTAATAAAATTGTTGAAAGTACATTTAAAATAACTTAGAAAATGAACATTTTAAATCTTTTTCATAAAAATTATTAATTATTTAAAGCTTAAACATTAAAATATTGCTTAAAAGTTCTCAAAAATTATTATTTATTGCTTTAAAATTTAATATTGACTCAAGTTTGATATTCAAAAGTATTTTTCTTGAAGAAAATTTAAATTTTTCACGTAATTTTTGATTAAAATTTTAATTATTATTTAAAAAATTACGTCAAAAAAATTAATTTTCTTCAAGAAAAATATTATTAAGTGTCAAAAATTGGCTCGAAATTCAAATCTTTATTACTCAAGATTTTATTACTCTTTTATTTACTCAAGAATATTGATTTTTGAGTACTTTTGAGAAATAATTTAATGTTTAAGCCTCAGAAAATTCAATAAATTTCATGACAAGTACACAAAATGGTTATTGCAGAAGTAATTTTAAACGTACTTTTAACAATTTTATTCAAAAAATGCGCTAAAAATTTTTTTTCTCATGAATTCTTTACTTTAACTTGAAATTCGGTTCCAATTTCATCATTTTATTCAACTTTTAATAATAAAATTTTAATAAAACATTCAAAAAAATCAAAATTTGAAAGAAATTTTTTAAATTTTAGAAAAAAATCATAAAATCTAAACATAAAAGTGACTTTTGATTCAATTTCCATCAAAAATTACAAAATTTTCTTCAAATCCAACATCAACAAACCGACTTCTAACAACTTTTTGCATACAATTTAGTCCAAACAACCAAACGAACGCCCTTCCATCAAACGACAAACGCATCATCACGCTTCACTCTCATGTTCGCACGCACCAAAAGGAACCAAAGCATAAAGTATTGAATAGAGAGGGACCCTTTTTTCGCAAAACTTCCATTTATTTTTATACTTTTACCGAAACAACAAAAACTAACGAGCATACAATGTGAACGAACGACGACGATGAAGAGAGAAAATAAAAAAATTAAAGCGGGTAAGCTTGGATTGCACTTGGAACTCGATGAATCGATGAACTAAACATGAACATGAAGGTAATAAAAGCAAGCGTTTGTCCTGTTTTAATATTTTACATCTGTCGAAGCAAGTTATCATTCATTGAACAACAGACACGACTTTTACTCACTTAGCAGACGGCCCGAATTAATTTCTTTTTTTGTTTATTTTGAGCACACAAAATTTTCTCTTTCGAAAAAAAATAATAATTTATCAATGCACGTGTCTCTGCCAATAGTTAGCTAAAGTCAGTCGATAGCGCAGCCTTGAAATAACTCGCAGATACGGTGACAATTGTCCTCATTTTATGTCTATAAAAATTAAAAATGCGAGAAATTATCAAAGAAACACTTTACAAAGTCTCACGTACTAAAAAAATATTTTTAAAAATTTTTTTTAGCGTCTTCCGTTCAAAAAAAATCAAGTTGCCAAGGACATTTTGAGGACATTCCCTGCGTAAAGGGAACAAAATGCGAGGAAAACTTCGGGAAAATCTAATTTGTATGAAATGCCGGTTCCTGTACGAGCGCGTAGACGTACGCAAGCACATACGCCTTCATTTTCTATACAAACACGAGCAAAGGAAGCATAACTCTCTAACGAAGCGTTCCAACATAAATCATCATCATCATCGTCATTACTCAACATTGAGAAATCCAATGACGAGGCAGATGTTACGAAGCGCACGTAGAAAACAGAAATCTAGATGCAAGTACTCTACTGACGATTTCACATGAATTTCATTAAAAAAAATTCTATTGTTTTAATTTTTTTTCGTAGTTCTTGCTTGCGAACAAAAAATAAAGCTGTGTGAATTTAAGGCGACGCCTTAAAAATAAATTTTGTTTGCCAGAAGGAACGAAAAAGCACATGGTTCAACTTTGGCTTGGCTTGTCGTGTGTATCGATGCGCTGTGACGCTATATGTGTGGCACTGTGAAGGTGTATGAGTCAAGCGAGGCAAAGTAAGCGTCATCATAGGAGGATGTCTCGTAGTACAATCGCATATCGTTTTGCTCGGTATTTAGGTTTTTTAGTTGAGGGTAAATACGATTACCGAACGTATGGATGATAATCAGCTCGGTGAATGCTTTGTTGAATTCTACGATGAGCGAAAAAAACAATGTAGAAGCAGGGACGGGAATAAGGGAGGGTTTGAATTGTATGCGGAGGGAAAAAAATAAAATTTTGATTGATTCGTGAAATTTTTTGTTTAGATTAAAAATTTTCAATTTTTTTTACGAATTTTTTGACCCATGGGAAAATAAACATTAAGCAAAATTAAAAAAAAAAGTTAAAAAATTCATTGGTTTTACCCACATTTAAAAAAAAATTTTTCAATTAAAAAAAAAATTAAATAAGGGGTTTTGTGCAAAAATTTTTTCAACTAAAATAAAAAATTTTTTTATAAATTTTTTTTTCGAAATTTTTTATTTTTTTTTCAAAAAATTTTTGTGATATCCTTTTTAAAATCTGTTTTGTAGAGTCCCTTTATTTATAAAATTATTATGTAACTTAAAATAAATTTTTTTTAATATTTTTTATTTTTTTATTGTATTGTATTTAAATTTCAAATCATTAAATCAAGGAATTAAATTTTAAAGAAAATCAATAAATATGGGGTTGTTAGTCAAAAATTTTTGATTTTTGATTCTTGTTTAATACTTTTTAGCTCGTTTTCATATCCTATTTTGTGGTTTTTAGATCTTGAATAATAGCTTTTAAAAATATTTCTAAAAAAGTTAAAGTTATGGCAAATTGAAAAATATTTAGCTCTTTTTGTGACATTTTTTTCAGTTTTCATATCTAATTTTATACCTTGTAATTAATTTTTAATCCTTATTACCCATTTTTGAGGTAAAAACAAAAATTTTTTTTAAATCGAACGAAATTTTTAGAAAAAAAATAAGATTTTTAGCAAAAATGCGAATAAACCATAAGAAGTTTAACTCTTTTTAGATCAATATCATTTTTTGTTTAGTACTTTTTAGGACGATAATATTTTAAAATTATTTAATTTTTTATATTTTTAGACTTTTACTTTTTGTGAAAAAAATATTTTTTTTAATAATCTGTCAAAATTTTAGAAAGAATTTTATTTAAGAAAAATAAATTTATTTGATTTCTTGTTTTATGCTTTTTAGGGTGTTTAAAAAAATTCGAGAAAAATTGCTTATATTAATATTTTATGAAATTTCAACTCATTCTTATCCCTTTTAATTTACTTTTCATCACAAAAAAATATTATTTTCGGCAAAATTCATCAAAACTTGAAATTTTCATCTCTTTTGATTAATTTTTGAATATTTTTATCTCATTTCTTACCCTTGTTAAATACTTTTTAGGTCGAAAAAAAATTAAATTTCAATAAATTTATGTAATTTTATAAAAATTTTTAGATTTCGAGTAAAAATTTGCAATTTAATTTTAAAATTAAAAGACTGTGAACCCAATTTTGTACAAAAAATTATCTCTTTAATTATTCTTTTGAAGCTCTTGGCTTTTTTAAATCTTACGAAAGGAACATTTCATATCAAAAAATCATCTTAAAAACTATTTGGTGTCTCAAACTCACACCAATTGCATTAATTTAATTAAGAAAAGACGAAAAACAATCACTTGTTGGAGTTCAAACGCATCTGAACCTCACGACGCTCATCACGATCAACTGCAATGACAAAAGTCTTGTCAACCGTTGCCTTTGGGAAGTACAATTTCGACAAATTTCTATAAGAAAAAAAATAACTTAACCTCAAAATTTTCGAAAAAATCTCAAAACTCACGTCACATAATCCTTTTGGAGTTGATTATCGCGACGATTGCGATCAATTGTGCGGCTCCGAAGATCAAAAAGTGGCTTGCGATCTTCCTGGTTGCTCATTTTCCAGTCCATGCGTTGCTGCGGACGTGATTGCTGGCGTTTGTTTTGATATCCGAGACGATTGTGAACTTGCGACTTACGAAGGCTGCTTTTGTAGACGTGCTTGTACCACTTCCGTTCGAGTTTTGGCTTCTCATCGACCTCCATTCCAGCGTCTTCTTTGTCATCGACGTCGGTATCCGTGTCGTTGGCGGCTTTTTTGCGGTATCCGGTGAAACTATCGTCAGACATCTTTTGTCGGATCTTGTCGTCTGTGGATGAAAATTGAAATTTCGATAAAAATTGGCAGAAATTCGCGATTTTATGAGGAAATTTGATAAAATTGTGACGAAATGTGGTCCAAAGATGAAAATTGAAGCAATTTTTTGTATTTTTCTTACCTTTTACACACGAAATCAGTCAAAAATTGAAGAAATTCTCCTGAAAAGCTGAGAACGCCGTTAGATTTTGACAAAAATAATGTCTTCTGGGATCAACTGATAACGAAATTTAACACAAAGAAGATTTTTTTCGAAGAAATTGGGAGCTCTTTTACCAAATTTTATGATTTTCCTTGTAAAAAAGTGAAAAAAATCGAAAAATCTTGCTTTACAGTCTTATCGATATATATTTTTAATTAAATTCTGTTAAATATAAGAAAGTTTTCTTAAGATTTTGACACGTAATAAGTTCACTTTTTAAATTATAAGCTAAAAAAAGGTAAAATTTAGTGGTAAATATACAAAAATAATATTAATCACAACAACAAAGCCCCAATTTCGAGACTTTCTTCGAAAATTATTGCTATTTAATAGAAATTAGGTCGTTTTTTGTCATTTTTCCCTAATGATGATGTCCCATTGTCAGCAGTAACGGCATCAGAGCGCCACAAATCAAGATCAGCAGTTCGCTATTTTGCAGTGTTGTGAATCCGGGCGAGGATGTTTTGACCATTGGCAGTTCTTGCGAGCTCAGGGACGAACTGCTTCCATGAAGTCCGCCATGCGAATGCCCACTTTGCGTCAATTCGGGCAAAACGTGCACTGTGGCGACATACAAAAAGGTTCCCGCGGAGAAAAGCATGGCAATTCCGGTGGCATTGAAGTCATTAAGGGTCTGTTTCTGCTCTTGTCCGATGCAAAAGTACGTAATTAGCGTCAAAAGTGGCGCTGAAACGGAAAAAATTCCGAGATGTTTGCGGATTCGTTGCCGATCGATGCCTTCGTGGAGCAAAAATGAGACGAGACCGAAGGCAGCGGGTGCTTTGTGCAACATAATTGCGAAAAAAACGATCATTTCGACGTCATGATGGCTTGTTGTCGCAGCAGCACCAAGAGCAACGCCATCAGCTAAAAGAAATTTTTGATGAAAAATTTAATTTTGAGCAAAAATGATAAAAATCGTACCTGCTGCATGCACAACGAGCCCAATTGTCGCCGTCGCACTCTTTTTTCCGTGCATTTCGTGACTCGTGCGACTCGAAATCTGATCCACGACCATCATAAAGACGAATCCCAGCACTAAAGATAATCCAATGGTCGACGAATACTCTTCTGAATGTACATGATGTTGTTCGGTGGTTGCATCTGCCTCTCCGAGAGCGGGCGTTTCTGGAGCATGCCTCTTATGTGGTTGACTATAAAGCGAATTTACGCCTTCGGGAATGATTACTGTCAATGCGGTGCCAACTAGCAGTCCAGCGCCGAATATCGTGATGACTTTCAACTTTCTCTACAAGAAAAAAAATTCAAGGAAATGAAAAATTTTCAATCAAGCTCTGAAATTTTCAACCTCTGATAAATTAAGAGAAAAGAACTGTCTTTAGTAGAACATCGAAGATATTTAGCATTAAGAGATAAATTTAATAAATAATTGAAACTTGCTTTTCTATATTGGTCCTAAAAAAATGCGAAATTCAGTGATGAAAAATGCGAAATTCAGTGATGAAAAATGCGAAATTCAGTGATGAAAAATGCGAAATTCAGTGATGAAAAATGCGAAATTCAGTGATGAAAAATGCGAAATTCAGTGATGAAAAATGCGAAATTCAGTGATGAAAAATGCGAAATTCAGTGATGAAAAATGCGAAATTCAGTGATGAAAAATGCGAAATTCAGTGATGAAAAATGCGAAATAAAATTAAAAAAAAAGAAAATAAATAAAAAATACAAATAAATACAAATACCTCTGATAAATTAACAACTAAAGGAATGTTTCCGGCAACATAAGAGCCAATGAGCATCACAAGTGACAGCAGAATCAACATAAAAGTCTCGTCCATCGTGAAGCACGTTCACGACTAAAAGCCTTGTTTGTGCCGAAAGAGAGTAGGAGAAAGCAAACAATTTTTTGATGAGGTGGCTGTTGATGTTTTGCGATTGTTTCGAACCACCTGTCGCTAAGCAAGCAAAACGAATTCAAGGTCTGCCGCGACAAAAGCTTACAATTTCAACGGAGTTTGTGTGAGTTGTGCGACCTTAAATTCATATTTCTGTGAAAAAAAGTTTTTTTTTCAAGTTTATTTATGTTTACGACGAGACCTTTTTATTTGTGTAAACGTCACTTTTGCTGTGAAAAATTCGTGTTTCGCAATGCGAGATTTTTTGCGATAATTTTTGAAAAATGTAAAAATTGATAAAATTCGTGTTTTTTTAAATTCTTTTAGAACTAACAAATGATATTTTATTCAAAAAAAAAATAAAAATTGTAAAAAGTAATTTTAAATTTAAGGAAAATTTTTTTTTGACATAGTTTTATTTTGAAAACTAAATCAAGAGCAAAACTGTGTCAAAGCTGTTTTTGTCAAATCTTGCTCCAAATGGATTGAAATTTATCAAAGGGCTCTAATTTATCATTTTTAATCATTTTATAACTCAAAACTGCCAAAAAATTGAAACTGAAAAAAAATTTTTTCTTTGACATAGTTTTGTTTTGAAAACTAAATCAAGAGCAAAAAAACTGTGTCAAAAACTGTGTCAAAGCTATTTTGTCAAATTTTGCTCCAAATGGATTAAAATTTGTCAGAGGGCTCTAATTTATCATTTTTAATCATTTTATAACTCAAAACTGCCAAAAAATTGAAACTGAAAAAAAAATTTTTCTTTGACATAGTTTTGTTTAAAAAACTAAATCAAGAGCAAAAAAACTGTGTCAAAAACTGTGTCAAAGCTATTTTGTCAAATCTTGCTCCAAATGGATTAAAATTTGTCAGAGGGCTCTAATTTATCATTTTTAATCATTTTATAACTCAAAACTGCCAAAAAATTGAAACTGAAAAAAAATTTTTTCTTTGACATAGTTTTGTTTTGAAAACTAAATCAAGAGCAAAAAAACTGTGTCAAAAACTGTGTCAAAGCTATTTTGTCAAATCTTGCTCCAAATGGATAAAAATTTGTCAGAGGGCTCTAATTTATCATTTTTAATCATTTTATAACTCAAAACTGCCAAAAAATTGAAACTGAAAAAAAATTTTTTCTTTGACACTTTTGTTTGAAAACTAAATCAAGAGCAAAACTGTGTCAAAAACTATGTCAAAAACTGTGTCAAAGCTTTTTTGTCAAATCTTGCTCCAAATGGATAAAAATTTGTCAGAGGGCTCTAATTTATCATTTTTAATCATTTTATAACTCAAAACTGCCAAAAAATTGAAACTGAAAAAAAATTTTTTCTTTGACACAGTTTTGTTTTGAAAACTAAATCAAGAGGAAAAAAACTGTGTCAAAAACTGTGTCAAAGCTATTTTGTCAAATTTTGCTCCAAATGGATTAAAATTTGTCAGAGGGCTCTAATTTATCATTTTTAATCATTTTATAACTCAAAACTGCCAAAAAATTGAAACTGAAAAAAAATTTTTTCTTTGACATAGTTTTGTTTAAAAAACTAAATCAAGAGCAAAAAAACTGTGTCAAAAACTGTGTCAAAGCTTTTTGTCAAATCTTGCTCCAAATGGATAAAAATTTGTCAGAGGGCTCTAATTTATCATTTTTAATCATTTTATAACTCAAAACTGCCAAAAAATTGAAACTGAAAAAAAATTTTTCTTTGACATAGTTTTGTCTTAAAAACTAAATCAAGAGCAAAAAAACTGTGTCAAAGCTATCTTTGTCAAATCTTGCTCCAAATGGATAAAAATTTGTCAGAGGGCTCTAATTTATCATTTTTAATCATTTTATAACTCAAAACTGCCAAAAAATTGAAACTGAAAAAAAATTTTTTCTTTGACATAGTTTTGTTTTGAAAACTAAATCAAGAGCAAAAAAACTGTGTCAAAAACTGTGTCAAAGCCATTTTTGTCAAATCTTGCGCCAAATGGATAAAAATTTGTCAGAGGGCTCTAATTTATCATTTTTAATCATTTTATAACTCAAAACTGCCAAAAAATTGAAACTGAAAAAAAATTTTTCTTTGACATAGTTTTGTTTTGAAAACTAAATCAAGAGCAAAAAAACTGTGTCAAAAACTGTGTCAAAGCTGTTTTTGTCAAATCTTTTTAAAATTTGTCTCAAAACATTTTTAATCATTTTATAACTCAAAACTGCCAAAAAATTGAAACTGAAAAAAAATTTTTTCTTTGACATAGTTTTGTTTTGAAAACTAAATCAAGAGCAAAAAAACTGTGTCAAAAACTGTGTCAAAGCTATTTTTGTCAAATCTTGCTCCAAATGGATAAAAATTTGTCAGAGGGCTCTAATTTATCATTTTTAATCATTTTATAACTCAAAACTGCCAAAAAATTGAAACTGAAAAAAAATTTTTTCTTTGACATAGTTTTGTTTAAAAAACTAAATCAAGAGCAAAAAAAACTGTGTCAAAAACTGTGTCAAAGCTATTTTTGTCAAATCTTGCTCCAAATGGATTAAAATTTGTCAGAGGGCTCTAATTTATCATTTTTAATCATTTTATAACTCAAAACTGCCAAAAAATTGAAACTGAAAAAAAATTTTTCTTTGACATAGTTTTGTTTAAAAAACTAAATCAAGAGCAAAAAAACTGTGTCAAAAACTGTGTCAAAGCTATTTTGTCAAATTTTGCTCCAAATGGATTAAAATTTGTCAGAGGGCTCTAATTTATCATTTTTAATCATTTTATAACTCAAAATTTCCAAAAAATTGAAACTGAAACTTACCTGCGAACCATATATTTTTCACAATACCTTTTAATTTCATCGCAAAATGGGCATGGGGACAAATTCAAAGCACAAATCGTTTATTTGATGATTTGAAATTAATTTCTTTATTATACGTCTGAATATAAAACTAAAAAAGATACTTTTAACCGTTCCGAATGCCAAGCGCTTGCTCCAATTCCGCTCTCTTCTGATTGACTTTCGTGAAAAAGTATCGCGACACCGCCTCGTTTGTCCACGGCTGATAATAAAACTCTGCGCGCCTCTCTTCTTCCGGATTTCCGACGACATCTGACATCGTCTTCAAGTCCCGCGACTGCGACACGATCCACTTGTGAATGAAAGTTTGCGGATCTTTCGCGAAACTCAAGAAAAACTCGCGATTCGTCTTCAGTTGATTAATCGTGTCGACCGTTTCGTGAATTTTCGAATCCAATCCCTGGATTTCCTGCTGACTTGCCGTGCTGAGGAGGAAATTGTTCATTTGATTCTTCAGGGTGTCGTCAACTTCGACATCGATGTCGTAACAAGCGGTTTGTTTCGTCTCCGTGCCTCCTTCGACAGTGATGACGTGATTAATGACAATCGGATCTGGCGGATGCAGCAAGGGGTTCAACCGCTGTGGAATTTCGGCGAATTTCATCTTGGGACAACCGAATATCTGCTCGAGATACTTGTCGCAAGCGATAAATTCGCGTTCATGGGGGTCCTGGAGCTTGTGCGTTTTGATGTATTGCCACAAGGCGGAGATAATTACGGGTCGCGTTTGGGTATGAACGCCCAAAAGACGTGCGAGACGCGGATCTAGCTTGAATTGCAACGGTTGGTAGTCAAGTAAGAGCAAAATAGTGCAACGAACGTTTCGATCTCCGGGTCTTTTTACTTGAAAACCGTCAGTTTCTTGCGTTGTGTGGGTGCGATGCCATTCTACCAAGTGATTATCGGGTCCGTAAAGCTCTTTATCGAGTTCAATGACCAAAGATTTGAAAAAACTCGAGAATTTTCGTTTAATTTTGTTCGGATCGCTTTTGTTGTCTTCCAGCAAACGACCTTCGACACGCAACTCCCATGACGCAACTGAACCTTCTGCTGTGCCATCATCGCCTGTTGTCTCCTTGCTCGGATAGAATGTGTTTGAAATGAAAATTCGCAGCTTTCGTTTTTGTTTCATGGGACGTTTGAGAGCTTCTTGGATATCCAAACGCTTTCGCATGATGGTTGCGTCAAGTTTTCGCTCAAAAGCCAAGAGATCCATGTACGCCTGAGATTCGGGGACCAAATCTCGAACTTTTTGCGGCAAAATTTTATCAGCTAATTTCTTCTTTTTCTTCGGAGGCTTTTGTTGAGGCGGTCCTTGCATCGGAGGACCTCTTCCATCAGGGGGACGACGATCGCCTACACTTGGTCCCATAGGGCGCATTCCGGGTTGCATGCCCGGCGGAGGTCCTCCTGGCGGGCGTTGATGCATTGAACCACCCGAAGTTGCTGAACCAGGACCTGGCGGAGGCGTAAATCCACGTTGCTACAAAAAAACGAACAAAAATCGTTAGAAAAAAATCGTAAAAAAGACGAAAAATTTTTCATTCATTGACGCGTTTTGGTAGATAATCAAACCTTCCACCAAAAATGATAATGGAAGTGCTGAAATTGATACCACTGTTGTATCTGATACAAACTCACCGGGTAGTTGGGATTCGGGCCAGGCGGATATGGACCCGGGCGTGAGGGGAAATTTGATCCGGGAGGCCTAAAAATCGAAAAAATATTGAAAAATTTATATTTTTCATAAACAAAAATGGCTGACGACGACGCCGCTTTGTCACAGAAGCACTTTTCTCACCTTGGAGGAACATTCACGCCAGCCGGCGAAGGCGAAAATCGTTGAGACATGTCAAGCTTCGGCTGTTCTTCACTTTTTCCACGAGCTACGGTGAGAATTTCTCCCTTTTCACTCCAATTTTTGTCTTTTTTTGTTCACTTTTGTCCTTTACAGCCGAGAAATGCAAAATTAAGTAGCTGTCAAACACGCGAAATGTCGATTGGGATAAAAAATTAGTGACGTCATAACATTTTGTGTTGTTTTGAAAATCAGCAGGTTTCTAGAACTGCGACGAATTTCATCATAAACGTGAAAAAAGCTGAAAATACCAAAAGAAATTGACAAAAATCGAGAAAAACTGTAAAAATGTCGGTCAATACTGCTCATGCCAATAACGGAGTGTTAATTCACGCAGGAGAATCGTAAGAAATTGAATTTTTTCGTCTTTCAATGACTCATCGAATAATTATTTTTTGATGTTTTTTTCAGAATTCTCCTCTACAGCGACAATGTCTCGATGGAATTTAGTGGTCAAGGCGATTCCGTGTTCAGAGGCACAAAAAATGGAAGGGTGAGTTGATTTTTTTTTCCAATTTTTTTTTTCGTGATAAGATAAGAAATTTTTTTTCTAGATTTATCTGACGACACATCGAATTATTTTCAACGCGAAAGATTTTCGCAATGATTTCAAGTCGTTCAGTGCCCCGTTCGTGTCGATGAATGAAGTGAAGTTGGAACAACCGACTTTCGGCGCGAATTACATCAAAGGCATCATTTGTGCACAGCAAAATGGAGGATTTACGGGCGAAGTAAAGTTTAAACTTTCATTCAAGTCGGGCGGCGCGATCGATTTTGGTCAAGCGATGTTACGTGCAGCGTCGTTGGCGAAAAATAACGCTGGCGGATACGCTCCGCCGCCATATGAGCCTCCAACGGGCAATTGGTATCAAGCTCCGCCACCGGCATACACGCCAACAGCAGCTTATGGATGGCTCCCGAACAATCCCGCGTTCACAAATGGTCCGGATCCCAATACGGTGTTTATGCACGATCAGCCGCCTCCATATCCAGGAGTCAATCCGAATCCGCAACAACAACCAGCGTTCAATCCGCACTTTAACCCGAACATGCCTGATCAGTTTGGACAACAAAACGGCGGATATCCTCCGTATGGGGGACAACAACCAAATGGAATGTACCCAAATTTGCCGACAGCGCAACCAGGATATCCGCCACAGACAGGATATCCTCAGCCAGGCTATCCGGGACAAGCGCCGTACCCGAATGCGTATCCCGGAGCGATGGGAGGATGGGCACAACCGCCAGCTTACAACAGTTTGGACAAGAAACAAGCTTAAAGAGACAGTCCCGAAAGTTAAGACATTCCTTCACTTTGTTAATATTTTTATCCTTCATTGTTATTCACACCTTTACACACAGCAAAAATCACAAAATCAGCTTAAATCCTTATTGTTGAATGTATTTTATGGAAAATTCTAGTCGGTGACTTGATTTTATTACGACTCGAAAAAAAATTTTAAAAAATGTGAAAAAATTTAGAGAAATGTGTCTTAAGCAGGTTCTTGCTTCAAATCAAAAAAAAAAAAAAAAAGAAAAGAGTATTTAAAAAAAGCTACAATAAAAATAAATAAATAAATAATTAAATGTAAAATATGCAAAAATATAAATGTTTATTGAATTATAATAATTAAAAAATCATTTATTTAATATTTTATATCAATGTAGAAAATTATATTGAAATAATCATGAATTTAATGCAATATCAAAAAAATTGTTTGTTTTATTTATAACAATTTTATTCCCTGTATAATCAATATTTGGCCTAAAAAAATATTTATTTCCAAAGACCAATTTTTGTGAAAGGTAAAGGATTTTTTTTTGCAAATAAAAAAATTGTTTCCGAATTTTTAAAAGAGGATTTTCAGAAGTTTTTGAAAAAAATTCGATTAAAATGTATTAAAAATTGTTTAATTTATTAATTTATTTATAGTCTATTTTAAAAATTTCTTTAAAAATAATAATTTTCACTACATCCTTTGTGAAAAAAAAAATAATTCTTTAAATTTAAAATTAATCTTTTAACTAATTAAATTTATTATTATTATTTTTTTTGTTAAAAATATTCAACGTTTCTCGACTAAAAAAATAAATATTTTTGAATTTTTTGATTTTTGTAAAAAAATTTTTTCAACGTTTTAACGTTAAAAATTGATAAAACAAATTTTTTAATTTTTTTTATAATTTTAAAATTTTAATGAAGCAAAATAAATCAAAAAATTCCAAAATAAAAATTTTTGATTAAAAAAAAATTTTTATTTTTTCAAAAAATAATTTTTTTCAAATTTCAATCCGAATGTGGATTAAGCAAATTTCTTTATTTTTTGTATAATTTTACCATAAACAGTTTTTTCATGATTTTTTAATATTTCAAAAATAATTTTTTATGTAATAAAATTTTTTTCCACCTTAAAAAATTTATTCGAAAATTATAATTTATTAATTATTTTTTTTTATTATTAAAAATATTTGAAAAATATTTTTTTTCGTTTCTCGACTAAAAATATTTGAAAAATTGACAAATTTTCTTTAATTTTGATGATTTTTGTTCAAAATGAGTATTTTAACGAATTTAAATTAAAAATGTGGATATTTATAAATTTTATTTTGATTATTTTGAAAAATTTTAAAAATAAATTTTTTGATAAAAATTATAATAACCAATTTTTTTTTTTATTTTTGATTAAAAATCTTATTTGACGCAAAAAATAATTTTGATTTAAAATTTAATTATATTGAGTTGATTTAATTAAATTTTAATTTATTTTTTAAAAATTAAATTTTTAATAAATTTAAATAAAAAAATTTAAAGCCATGCTTAAAATAGGGATTTTTATTTGTTCAGAAAATTATTAGTTGAAGCTCTATAAATAACTTATTAAAAAAATTAATCAAACTTACCAAAAATTCAAGCTTTTTTTTAAATGTTAGAAAAAAAATTAAAACATTTTTTAAATAATTTTCCATTATTTTTTATTTACATTAAATTATCATTAATTTTAAATGTTTTGTTTGTGAGATTTATGTAATTTTTACATCAATTTTAAACGTAAAAGATACATGTTTTTTTTCTATAATTTATTATTTTTTTTGTTAATTAGGAATTTGTTATTTATTTTATTTTTAATTACTGCTGTGGCTTTGCATGTTGAATTTTTTTCCATTTTGGTAGTTCATTGTTTTGTAATTAAATCTATGTTTTTTAATTAATTAATTAATTAGTTCATTAATATGAGTAAATATTATTTTTTTTTTATCTAAAAGACTGTTTCTTCATTTATGTGTTTTTATTTCATGTTTTTATGTTTTTTTTTGGAAAAGGAAGCTTTAGCTGCTCAAAAATAAAATTTGTTTCGGGAAAATCAACTCGAATTGACAATTAATGTTAAAAGGCAACGTTTGTCGTCAAAAGAGAAATTTAATCAAAAATAAATGATTACCTATATTTTCGTGGGTTTTTAACATGCCTTTTAATGTGTAGGATGGGAATTTAATAATTTTTTTTTATCATTGGGTAAGAGGTGTGTATGTGTGTGTGTGTGTGTCAATGTATGTTAAGTAAGTGCACATCTAGAATAAAATTTTCTCTTCCTTTTTCCTATCGACAATTTTTCCTTTTGAAAAACTGTGTGTTTGTGTGTATGTGCTGTCTCCTACCAAGCTAATTTAATTGCGTCCGGATGGAATATTTTTAGATTAGAGCAAAATTTTATTTATATTTTTCAACGTACGAGTGACGCGGCATGGCGCCTATGAAAGGTACACACGTTCAAGGTGGATTTTTTATCACTTTACCTCGTCGTCGTATGTAGTGATAAATTTTTCTCATTTTTCGGTTACGTTAAAGAGTGATGATGATGCTGATGAAGATGAATGAATAAGATGAGTAGTTTTGAAGGTCTCCGAGCGACAGATCTGCGAAAAAGGCCATTGATAAGGTCGTGCCAAAAAGAAAAATCGAGAAAAAAAAATTTACCTTAACCGCTCTTGAACAACAAAATCGCGACTTGTCCCAAGTAGAAGTAGATAAAGTGGCGGGTCTCGTGAGTCACGTAGCTTCCAAAGTTACGTCCGACGATGCAATGCCATGTTGGGTTGTATTTTTTGTCGAATTCCTTCTTGATAAATGCAGCAATGTCCTTTTCGATGTTGTACTTCTCGAGAGCCTGCGAAGCACAATCGACGGCATCTTGTTGCATTTCTTCGCCCATGTCGGCATTTTTGATAACTGCTTTGCGATCACTCATTGTCTGGCTGGCTTTTGGTTATTTAATCGAGGAAAAAATTGGTTTTTTTTCTATTAAATTAATTTTTTTTCGCAGCAGTAAACTTTTGCTTCTAGAGCTGTCTGTTAACACACGAGTTGCTATGATTTTTGAATGCTTTTAGACTGCTTCCAATAATGAAAAAGTTTTTTGCAGTGGGTCTCGTATGCGGTATGTGTTCTATGCTGTTTTCACACGATGTGTGATGGTGAATTTTTTTGCCTTGGTCAAAAATTGGATGAAAAGCTTGAATGAAGGACTTGAAATGGGGTTCGAAAATTCTTTAGAAAACTGAATGCTTTTGCTTAAGTTGGCTTTTGACTCAAAAGTAAAAGCAATATAAGCTAATTTTCTTTTTCTTAAAAGTCTTAAGTCAATTAAGTTAAAATTAAAAACTTAAAAATTCTAAAAAATTATTTTTTTTTATAAAAAAGCTTTTTTTAATTCGCCAAAAATTAGTCTTGAAGACAAGAATAAAAGTTTATTTACGAGTTTTTATGAAAAAAATTATATTTTTGAAAAAATTAAAAAAATAATTATGACTTAATTGACTTAAGCTTTTGACTTAAGAAAAATTAATTTAGCTTATTCAGCTTTTAATTTGAAATTTTTAAGCCAAAATTCAACTTAATTATTCTCAAGCAAAAGCAAAAAGAGTTTTTTGATTCAAAGTATTTTCGACCCTACTCGAAATTTTGATTGGTTTTTTAAAAATTATTTTAAATTTATTAATTAATTAATTTAATTATTTTAATTTCTTAAAAATAATTTTTTAAGCTGAATTTTTTATAAAAAAAAAATATTCTAAAAACGACTCACGATTTGAAATAAAAATTGTAGAAAAATTTAGTTTTCCTTCGAAAAAAATTTTTTTTTCAAAATCCCTTTTTTTTCGAATTCTTTCAACTCCATAAAACGTAAATTTTGACACTTTTATGGATGTCGCGTTAATAAATTATACATAAAAATAATTTTGATTGGATGACGCTGATTATTCCCGCAAAGTTTCTTCTTGCAAAAAAAAAAAAAAAACTGAAGCCAATTTTTTGATGTGAAACACTGATAAAATTTTTATGGTAACGTGTGTCTATAAATTTAATTTCTTACTGTTTATCTTGTGAGATTTTTTCGTGGAGATTCTGAGTTTTTTTTTTCGAACGTTGTTTAACCGGTTGATTTGTCATACAAAAAAAAAACGACAGCAAAATATATTTGCATACCTCGCCATATAAATACTTAATAATTTGTCAAATGGTGTGAAATTTTTACAATGTGCAATTTTGATGCCGTTTTTGATGATGATGATGATCGGTATCACACACACACGATTCTCGAATTTTACGACTTTTGAGAGGGAATTCTTTGCTATTTGATGAGTTAGATTAGAAAATGATCGTTGACCTGTTTATTGATATTTGTTGATTGATCAGTTTAAATAATTTTCGAAGCTTATCGAACGAACCCAACAGTAATTGATATATAAGTTCGATAAGCTTCTTTAAAATCCTTTAAAGTAATTTTTGAGGTTATCGAACGAACCTAATGATAATTCTTAGTCTTGGGTTCGTTCGATAACCACAAAAATTTTGAACATGTCGTTTTCAGGTTTTAGAAAGAGCTTATTGAACGAACTACTTAACTTTGGCTTTTCAGTTTATCGAACGAAGCATTTTTCGATAATCGTAAAAAAAGTTTCGTTCGATAAACTGAAAAGCCGATAAACTGAAAAGCCGATCAATAAAAAAATAAATTCGTTCGATAAGCCTTAATTAAGAAGTTTTTGTGTTTATCGAACGAACCTAAATTGATCGATCACTAAAGCTTGATAACTGATCGATCAAATTTAGGTTCGTTCGATAACCACAAAATAATTTTTCGCTATTGAAGTAACTCATCGAACGAAGCTCCTTTTTGTTGATCGATCAGGTTTAAGTTTGTCTTTCAACACAAGTATTCAAAGACAAACTTAAACCTGATCGATTCGAGATCCATCACAACAAAAATAGCTTCGTTCGATGAGCTACTTCGAAAAACCTGCGTTGTGGTTGGATCAATCATCCATGTCGTCAAAATAAAAATCATGAAATCGAGTAACATTAGAATTGTGAGACAATCATTTCTATGATTGATTCTACGAATTAATTTCAAGGCAGGCCAAGTTATTGTGGTAAAAGTGATCAACCACAGCCAGCCAACGTTATGCATTCCTACAAACCCATCCATCTATTCATTTTTTTTTGTATCTAGGAAATGCACGGGCTTCTTTCTTTCTCTCGTTTGTTTTTTTTTTCTTATTTTTGTTTCTTTCACGCTACGCCAGTAAATAACTGACAAGAAAAACCACACAAACGCTCGTCTCATACAATTTATGAAGTTTAAATAGTAAAAAAAGTACAATTAAAATTTATTGAAGGAAACTTCCTTAGAATATTAAATTACTCGCAACAAGCTACTTCTTCTTCATCATCAACAACATCCATCGACCGACGTAAAGAAAGAAAGAGAGACATATGCGATGCGATCCAATAAAATTTTTGATGTTTATTCAATAAAATTCACGTCTTCCTTGTAAGTTCTTGTTAAATTTTTGTGTGAGAAGTTTATTGAACCAAAACTTTTTTTTGATACAATTCCGAGCGATGATAAAAAAAATAGACCGCAGTGACCTTGTTGAAAAGTTCCATTTCAAGTAAGGGAGACAAATCGCACCTGGCGATGATAAATTCGTCAAAAATTTAAAAAATCTCGACAAAACAAGGAAGTCACAATTTTTTTTATATTAAGAAAAAATATATAAAAAAAGTTTAAATCGTTAATGACTGGCGTTTGTTTAATTTTAATTTTATTACGAGATGCTTGTTAAAATGACGCGCGTGTCCCATGGGACTCGTAATTCATCAAAAAAACGATACGATGGGAAAAATGAAGACAAAATCAAACAACTACTGAGGGAAAAAATGTTAATTAATTGCTCTAATGATGTCTGAATCATTTATCTTGAAGGCACAAGAGCACAAGTGAGACTAACTAACTGCTTAGAAGCAAGTTTAGAAAGAAGGTGTTAATTTGATAAGTGAGTGTCCACGTCTTCGTCTCTCCACTGATGAGGAACGTAGATACCTAAACCTACTTTAGATTAATGATCGGGTAATTTAATCCACATTCACATCAATTTGATCACTTTTTCTATCCATCTTTCGTTGCTAAAGACTTGAGTCACAGAAACAAATTAGAATGCAATGAAGATGCAAATCAAAAAAAATTTTTTTTTTTGAAAAATGATTGAAATTTTTTCTCGTATTTTAGGTGAGAAGAAGACACAAAAAGTTCCCACACTCCACGCAACACCACAAATATTTAATTTATTTATTACCAATCAAAAGTCATAAGAAACGTTAATGATATTTATGTGATGTTTCGTTATTATTTGGCATTTTCAGTGAACACACACTGGTTGTCCCGTTCTCGAGGCAGAAAAAAAAGTTAAACGCTTACAAATTGATGACAATAAAATAAAAACATAAATTCATTTATCATTTGGACTGGAGTCGTATTTTTTTTCGTTCTGTGAGTTTTGTTCTCTCTCTTCGTTTCGCGCAAAAAATTTTGTTTTTTGCAATGTAGAATAGTTTTTTTTAACGCGAAGAAGAAAAATTATCAGAAAGTCTTTTGAAATTTTTAATTAGCTTCGTTCGATGAGAATCGAGAAATGATCGAACGATCTGAAAAGCGATCAGTAAATTTAGTTTCGTTCGAAAAAAAAATAAGAAACTTGTGAGGCAATTGAACGAAACTAAATTGGATCATTCGATCTTTTCTCGTGTCTCATCGAACGAACCTAATATAAAATTTCAAAAGAGCCTCTGATATTTTTTCTTCTTTTTGTTAAAAAAAACTATATTACATTAAAACTTCATTGAACGAAACTCTCTTTGAATTTCTTTGAATAGGTAATGTTCATATCTATCGAACAAACCTATTGAAAGAGATTTTGAGATAAAAAGATTCGTTCGATGAGATCTGAGAAAATCGAACAAATCTAAAACTGATCAGATCCGTCATAGATCCGAATAAGCTTCGTTCGATTAGAGCTGAGAACATCGAACAAAGCTAAAACTGATCAGATCAGTCAATTTAGCTTCGTTCGATGAGCTACAATATGGTACCTTGGTAAAAAAAATTATAGCTCTCGAACGAAGCTAAATTGACTGATCTGATCAGTTTTAGCTTTGTTCGATGTTCTCAGTTCTATTCGAACGAAGCTTATTTCGAAAATGCTCGATCAATTTACTTCGATTTTCGAATATTTATCGCAAAAAAGGTATCTTCCATTAAATTTATAGCATATAGAATTTTATGAAATTCTTCAAAGCTCGAGTTTCAGAAATGTTTAGCTTCGTTCGATAAACAGTCATTAGATGAAGATTTTTAAAAAATAGGTTCGTTCGTTTGTTTCAGTAAGTTTTTCCCTCACTGTGACTTATCTCGCCTCTCTCACATGATTTCATAACCCTCCTCTTTTTTCTTCGCGCTACGCATATCAATTGCTGCTTTGGCGACAATAATACTAATTTACCTTATAGAAAATGTGTAAAACACAACAAAAAACAACTCACATTCGAAAAAAAGCAAAAAAACAAAAAAATCGATGTCTTCTTAAATTAAACATCAGGTAAATTTAAATCGGAATCAAATTCAATATATATTTGGATCGATTATCAGACATGTATAAAAGTGTTTTTAGATCGTTATTTTTAATGGCATGTCGTATTTTTTCGTTTGTGTTTCTTCGTTTTTATCTTGTTCCTTATTATATCATAGCCACTATTTTCATGTTATTTTTTTTTATCTTGGTCTTTCTCTCGCTGGTTATCTTTACGCGTGTGCTTATTATTATTATTATTGTTCTTGTAGATGACTTGTGTACCTACAAGTTCAGGTGACAAATATTTGATCATTTTACTCGCGTTAAACAGCGAAATTTGTTGCGTTCGACATTAGGGTGGTCACGTGACCACAAAGAAAATTGACATAAAATTCTTCGGAGATTAAGATCGGTTCCATCCTACTTTTGTTGCCCGTACATATTTCACGCGCGACACATCGCGTTAAATGCACAATTTTCTTTCTTTTTTCTCACCATTGTACTGTTTCGCTGCTTCGTGGTGGCATTTTATACAAGATCAAGATAAAGACAAATATGTACATTTTGTCTTATAATACGGCTGGTTATGCTGGCGAGTGTATTTCTTCGTCTTCTTCTTGTTTTTTTTTGTTCAATTTTAAATTTATTTTGAAAAAAATGTGTTTTATGACATCGTATTGTCCGTCTGTCCGTAACGCCATGTACATTGAATTAGCAGGTTGGCGAATTCTTCTTAAATGACAAATTTACATGAGGAGAGTTTAATTTTTCAAAAAATTTAGACGTTGAAAAATTTTAAGTAATGTCAAAAATGCAGATCCATAAAAAAATTTTAGAAAAAACGGAAAATTAATGGAAAACTTCCGGAAAATCGAAAAATTTGTAGAAAATAAAAAAGGAAAAATTATCAAAAAAATTTGCGAAAATTTGTAAAAAAACAAATTTAAATTCATGGAAAATCGGAAAAAAAATTAAAAAATTTTTAAAAAATTTAAAAAAAAATTTTAAAATTCTTAAATTTTTTTGAATAACGTAAAAAATTAAAATTCGTGAAAATGCGATTAAGCTTTTCTTTCAAATGAATACTTTTAAATCTCATTTTATTAAATATTTTTAAAGTTTACTATAAATTACTGTAGTAACTCACACATAATGTCACAACATAAATCCGAATGAGGTACGACGATCTCCGTGTTTTTTTTTGTTGTTGTCTGAGAATTTCAGTAGACCTTTTGTCTCCTAAATCTCATTAGAATAAATAAAATCTGCGAAACCCCAAAAGAAAACGTATGTTGGTCACGTGTTCACCCCGATAACGTTCTTATCATCAATTTTTTTGACATAATTACTTCTGACGTGCATAAGCTCATCAAATTATCTCAAGCAATTTCCGTTACATGGCAACCCCCTTATGTACGTTGAACGGAAAAATACCGGGAAACATAATTTAATTAAATTTAACAAATAATAGCGGAAGATCGACTTTTACCGACTTTTACTAATGAACCAACAAAAAGAAAAAAGGAACGGGTTAAAAATTTTTTCTGTGAGAATTTTCGTTAAAATCGGTTAAAATTGATATTTTTTCCAAAATTGAGTAAAAAATATTCAAAACTCATGAGAAATTTTTTCGTTTCTTTGTTTAATTAAGATTTTTTTAAACCCTTTCGGTAAAAAAAAATTAAAAGAAATCAACTGAAAAAAGGGTTAAGCCACACAAGACGTTAAAAAATGACCTTTTTCTCATAATTTCACAGCAAATTCACACAATTATGAGGGAAAAATTGATTAGAGGTCGTACGTGAGATGATGTCAAAGGTGCAAAAGATCAATAAATATTTGCAGAATTTTTTAACACGTAAAAAATTGGCAAAAAAAATGTATTAATTTACGGAAACCCTTTTTTTTACGTAAAGCAGGTAAGAAACCTCAAAAAAATATTTATTTGAACTCTAACCCGGCTGCGTGCATTTGGATAAAATTTATAAAAAAAAAATTATTAAAAAAAAAGGGGAAAATGCATTTCGAGCATTGACCTCTTTTTTTAAGATGAATTCCGGGCGACGGCGTTTTTCCAAGAATTTTTAAGATTTCTTTGAAATACTGACCTTTAACATAAATTTATCTCTTTTTATTTTTTTTTTATTTTTAGATGAAAAAGATGCATCTTCATGAAAGAAGAAACAATTGATAATAATTTAACGTGACATTAATTCAATCAGGTGTAAATTAATTGCCAGACCTGCTGCTGTTGCTGAACCTGCAGACAGAGACACAAAAGTGAAAGACGTCGTCTGTGCCATTTTTTATGCGTTTTTCTAACTAACGAGGTCGATGGACGATTCATCGCAAAAAATGTGATTTATTTTTGGTAAGATTTTTATCGCACAATTTGTCATTTTCAGCAGATTTTTGATAACGCAGGAATTTTTTCCACGATTTTTTGTGTGAAAAAAATTCTAAATTCAAAAATAATTTTTTTTTTTTGAGTAAATCCAAATTAAGCTACCAAGTTACACTTGGCGTACATTCTTAATCGCATTTCATCATGTTGTGTACAAATCATTGCACTAAATACTTTGAACATCATGCACGGTCCAAACTTCATCAGTTATCGTCGGTAACTCTCGTCGAGTTAATGGGATCAAAATTTTCCGCCTGACTGACGATGCACTCGTTGTTATGCTGAAGGAAGATGATCATTGTTGTTTTATTTCATTTTATTGAGGTTTCTCGTTAAAAATGAGAAAAAAGTGCATCAAAACAACAAAAGATGCAGTCAAAAAATTCTGTGGAAGAAATTTGTGGTCGATCAAGTGAATAAAGTTCCTTTTTCCTTTTCATTGTTCGCTTTTGATATTTTTTTAAAAAAAATTTCTTCATGAGAGATTCTCACAAAAAGCTAATGAATTGCCTTCGTGGGCAATAAAAAAGAACACCCACATAATTAAACGGGAGAGAAACCATAATTTAATCATATCATTGCCTATTTTTCCTCTAATAAGGTACATTATTCACTTTATCTCTCGTCACCATCGTCGTTGTTGTAAGCACAAGCCACTTGAATTCAATTTAACATGACATCAATATGTTTCGGAAAAACGGGGAGAAACGGCTCTCTTGGGACCAAATTAGCACATTTTTTGTTTTTATAAGTGCCGCAGGAGGAAAGTGAGTGTAATAAACAACAATTTTACATACAAACACTTTTTATTATTGAATGATGATGAGGAATAATTTAATGTGTTTTTTTTTTGGTTAGGAAATCTAACACCTCGCCAGCAGTATGTCAAGTTTTATGAATTTGGTAAGGGTGAACAAAAAGTTTGAAGTTGAATTTTGACTCAATTATTATTTTTATTGGAAAAAATAATAAATAAATAAATAAAATTTAATTAATTTAATTAAAAATTTATTAAAAATTAAATTATTTAATCAAAATTATAAATTAATTTTTAAAAAATCAATAAAAATTACGCTTAAGTTTTGAAGAATAAAAATCTTTTTAAACATTTATTTTATATTTTTTAAAATTATATTTCGTTTTAAAATTTAGTTTGAAAATTTATTGTTCAGTCGAATTTTAGTACAAAAAAAAAAAATAAATAAATAAAAAAACAATTTTTAATTAAACTAAAGTTTCAAATTTAATTAATTAATTTAATTAATTTTTTTATTGAACAGCAAAAAATTTTCAAAATAAAAAAAAAATTTAATATAAAAAAAATTAAATAAAAAATTCAGAAAATTTGAGCTAATCGGAGATTAATTAGAGCTAATAAAAATATAAAATATGAATTTTTGAAATGAATTTTCGTTCTAAAATTTGAATAAAAAAATTTTGATAAATTATTAAAATTAAAAACTTAATTTATTTAAAATTAATTTAATTTTATTAATTTATTTTAAATTTAATTTATTAAAAATTTCACTTTATTTTTCATTTAAAAATTTATTTAATTTATATGTTTAATTAATTTATTAATTTTAATTAATTTAATTAATTATTTTAATATTATTTGATTTAGGCCGCTCCAAATGAAAATCAAAAATAAAGTCCAAAATTTTTTTAAAATAAAATGGGGGGGGGGCAAAATTTAAATATATTTTTCATATAATGAAAAATTTTATAAATTTTAATTAAATAATTTTTTGATTTTTTAACTATTTACTTTGAATTTGCTTATTTAAAATTTTTTGGAAATTTTTAAAAACTATTACATCATTTTTGGTTAAATTTTTAATTGGGTTTTTGACTTTTAAAATTAATTTTATTTTTGATTTTCATTTGCCTTAAATTATTTTTTGAAAATTTAATTAGGTAATAGGCATTTTTTACTTAATTATTTTATTTAAAATTTAAGATTTTTAAAAATAGAAAATTCATTTTAAACTTATTTTTATTTTAAAAAATTTTTCAAAGTTGAAATTTTTCATATTTTTATCATTTTTTGTTCATCCTAGTCACCCAAAAATTCTGTCAAATCTGATTTTCGATGTTAGATGTGATAAATTCCGCAATAAATTTCCCTCAACTCACCCACAAACAAAGAAAAAAAACTCAACATATTGAAACACTTGTGATCCAAAAAACGAGCAAAAAGCACTTTATCACACAAGCCCTCTCCGTTCGTTTTCTGCCATTCTCTTGGGAAAAAGGATAATAATAATATAACAATAACATTTTGTTCGCACTTATTCCATCCTGTCTGCGCTCCGAGAGAGCATCAACAAACAACAAAAACACCTCAAATTACAATTGTGCATGCTTTGATCCTCGTCGTCGTTGTCGTCGTCAGGCAACCTGCTCTAAATAAATTAATTCGAGTCGAGTGCGTACTCGAACGACTTTTAAATGATAATGTGGAAAATTGAAAAGTCACATGAGACGGTGTCAGATTATTTGTCGTCATTAAAGGATTTTTGCTTGAAAAACGAGGGAAAATCGTTGTTGGACAACTACGGAATGTTTTTCATTAAAATTTCGTTTGTCTTCGAAACAAAGCAAAAATTTGCTTTTGAGAAACGGAGCGAGCGAGAAACACAAAGAGGGAGGTAACTATGGCAATGCGAAAATATTTATCTACCAGCACAAAATTGCTTCTGTTTTGATGTGAAATAACTAAATTGAAGACATTTGATATCTTTCACAAATGAATTTTCTGCTGAAATGAAAGAAGAAGGAAAAAAAGTAGACGACGAAGAAAATAACAATGCATTAAAATCATCATAATTCTATTTTTTCTCCTATTATTTATTTCGTTTTATCTCATCTTCGAGACTGACAATCGTCAAACGAGCACAAAACAACAATAGCAGCCGATGAATGGAGTTTTGCTAAGATTACGTAAAAAATGAGATAAAATGGAAGATTTGCAGAAGAAAGGAACAAAAAGTTTGTTATTTCTTCGGTGATTCGGACTTTTTTCTAACGAAATAATTTTGAAGACAAATTAAGAGATAATTAGGAATTGTTATTCGAATTTCAATGAAAGTTTGAAGCATCGTAGAAAATCTTATAGTTCTTCGAAAAAATTTTAAGAAAAATCTTTTAATTAAATATTTTAATAATAATTATAAATTATTTATAATTTAAAATTATTAAAAAATTTAATAAAAAAAAATATTAAGATTTTTAAAAAATATTTAAATTTTTTAATAGATTAAAAAATTAAAGAAATAAGAAAATTTTTCAAGAAAAGATAAAAATTATTATTTTATCATCAATTTAATATTTTTATTTAAATTAAATTAACTACACAAAAAAATCTTTATTTTTTATATTCTTAAAATTTTTAGGAAAAAAACACAAAAAGTTTTATTTTTATTTCGCTACTAGTTTCGAACGTTCCTTACTTTGCCCTTCAATGAAAAACGTTCAAAATTAGTAAATAACGAAACAAAAAAAAAGATTTTATTCGTAAAAAAATTTTAGAAATTTAAAAATTAAAAAAAAAATTGTGCAAATTAAATTAATTTTTTTTAAATTATTTTTATTTTTATTAATATTATAAAAAATTTAGAAATATTAAATTAAATAAAAACATTTCAAATAAATTAAAAAATAAAAAATATTTTTTTTAATTTTTATTAAAAAATATTTTTAATATTTTAATATCTTAAAATATTTTTTTAAAATAAAAATAAAAATAATTTTTATTTTTAAATTTATTTAAAATATTTTTATTTAATTAAAATTTAAATTTATAATTAAATAAAAGTCAAATTAAATTCTAATAAAAATTTATTAAGAATTTAAAAATCATAAAAATACATACCTTATGGGACAAATTGTAATTGTCTTCAAAAAATTTTCTAAAATGTCCTCTAAATTGGTTTAAATACTTAAAAATTACAGAAAAAATTATAATTTCATTTTTTTGTATAAAAATTATTTTTAAAAATATTTTGTTTCTTAAATTAAAGAAATTTTTAGATTCTAAAATATACCATTCGTCAATTTTTAATGGAAAAAAATTTAAAGAAAAATTTTTTGAATGGCTTAAATTTAGTTTTAAATTAAACCTTTAAGCTAGAAAAAATCCAGACCAAAAAATTTCGGTATCATCTCCCAAAAAATTCCGCAATTTTATCACAAAACATCCGTAATCCAATTAAAACTCGATATCAATTTCCCTCCACATTAATATTTTTTTTCATGTTTTATTGCCCAAAAACACACATTGAGGTCATTGATTGCTTCCACATATTTTTTTTCCTAAACAACGAATTGGAATCAGAAATTGAAAATATCCATTACTCAAATTTACGACTCGGTATTGGATTTCGCTCTTTCTCTATTTTTAGGTCCATCACCGAAAATAACTCGGGGGCCTTTTACATCAATGTCGATCTGCTCATTCCAGAGGGTGTTTCGAGTGCCATTCGTGATACATTTAATTAAAAAACAAACAAACCAATAACGTATTATTTTACAACGACGACGGGCGACACGCAGCGAAGGATGTGCAGTAATGGCAACCGCAACCACGGTGATTTATCTCTGCATTGTGAAATACTTCCCTTTTGGTAAATAATAATGAGTTTAATGATGAGGTAATGTGTTTGTTTTTGTCTTTTTCAGACGATTCAGGAACAAAAAAGTTGAAAGGAAAGCGAAAGGAAGTCGCTGGAGCCGATGGATTATCGTGAAAAGTCCTCTTGAGACGTCGGCATGCGCCACCCAAAAAGAAGATCAAACGATTTTTGTGAAAGAGGCCATGAAAAAATATGAAAAGAAGACAGTAAACAACAACGAGCTTCATTTGTTGTCTGTTGACTGACATGCCAAGTGACAGCCACGCATTGAACGAAACAAATTGAGAAATGTTACAGACCACGATTTGATAATTATTAATTTTTTTGGATGAAAAAATCAGAGGAACATGTGTTCAGTGACAGACGAACGAGGAAAAAATGGGTAAAAAATTCTTTCTTAAACAAAAAATTCGATTTTTTAATAAAAAATTCAAAAATTTTCAAAAAATTATGAAGAAAAATCAAATTTTAGCGAAAAAAAAAATGAGCCAGGATGTCATTTGTCACATTTTCATGCCCTTAGAAAGTAATTGACTCATCATTTCGTAAGAAAAACAAAGGCATGAAAAGAGTAGAAACAATCCAAGCACTTATTTAAAATTATTTGATTGACATTTCTGTATTTTTGAAACATTTTAAAATGTTAATGCATCTCATCTGTTCCGAGCAAAAGTTGTTTTTTCAACTGCAACTCATTTTTTTTTGTCTTAAAACTCAAGAAAAATCTTCGAAAAAAATTTTTAAAACATTTTTTGTTAAAAATCGAACAAAAGAAGCTCCAAATGTGGGAAATTCAGATATTTTACGACTCAAACAGTCGCATAACTTGCCGCGACATGACACAACACGACATCAACACACACTTCAAACTGCCATAAATGACCGCTTCTATAAATTTTGCGCTCAATTGTTGACACATGATCTCCCTTTTGTGATCATATTTTGATCACTCTTGATTTCAACGCGGATCAATTTACGAGAGAGACACACAAAAAAATCAGTTTTAATTCAGAAAACAATTTATTTATTATTTTTCCGTTGGTCTGTGTGGTTTGTGCTCTGTAATTGATCCGTCTGCCAAATAATAATTGGAACATGTGTGGCTAACTCTTTTTTTTTTCATTCGTAAAAATAAATTTTGATTCGTAATAAAGTTGTAACGTAAAATAAAAAAAAAATTGATTGCCGAAATTTGAGTTTTGAGCAATTAATTGTATCGAATACGTGGCATGCGCCTTCAAATATTTACTCGAAGTCACTTAGATGCGTGTAAACACACGAAAAATCGATCGATCAGCCATTAACGAAAATAGCAAAGAGAACAAACAAAAATTGTTTTTGTCGAAATGACTCGACTCGACTGAATGATTGAAAATTGTTGAAAAAAATATTGGAAAGGTATTGAATTACGAGTTTTTCATTTATTTTTACTTTTACGATGAATTTATATTATTTTTTGGGGAAAGAGTAAAAAACGAGGTGGCTCGCCCGTTAAAGTGCCGTTCATTGACATTTATTCGGGTTTAAATTTAGACAAATGTGTTTCTAATGAAGCGTTGATGCGTTTGTGGGAAACAAATCAATTGTGCAGTTCTGAGAAGATGAAGAAACGAATTAAGAACCACAGAAAATGGTCATTCAATGGAGTTTTGATAATCGATTATTGTTTATGTGACTGGGGTAAGTTTGTGAATTGGAAGAAAGCAAACCTTTTATAATAAATTTTTTACAATTTTTTAAAAATTATTTTAACTTTCGCAGAAATTGTTTTATTGATTATTTTCATTCTTTGCTAAAATTATATTACTTTACTTAAATTAGATTTTCTAAAAGTTTGAAGTCAATTCGTTATTCAATATTTCTTGAATTAATTTTATTAACAAATATATCTATAGATTTTTCAGCGACCCAAAACTATTTCAAAGATTTCAACACGAAACTTCTCAAAAGATTCAATAATGATCCTAGCATCTGGTAAGTTAATTTATAATTTTAATGAAAGAATATTCAGTAACCTTTGGATCAAGAAGACTTAAAAGCTTTTGCACATCAAACTTTTCAAAATCGCGCTATGAGAATTATTTTGGGATGTGACAGATACGTTAGTGTACAAACAATGTTGGAAGAAACGCGACTGCTGTCTGTCAAGCAACGAATCAACTTTAACGTTCTGCTGATGATCTACAAGGTACAGCATGGTCTATTGCCAAAGTATTTGTCAAGATTTTTTGCTAACGTTGGCGAACGACAACACTATATGTTGAAAAACTCCCATAAATTAAGACCTCAAGCGTGCACTTCATCAATCGTCCATAACTCCGTTATTTACAAAGGTGTTTTGTTATACAATGTAATGTCTGACGAAATTGATCACCAAAATGTTAATAACTTCAAGAACGCACTAAAAGACTATGTGAAATCTATGAGTTGACAAAAAGAAGAAAAAAAAGAAAACCCAGTGAAAAATGAACCAAAAAAATGAAAGTAAAATAATTAGAAGAATGACAATCAAAAATAGTGAAAAAAGAAACGAAATCAGGTGTGAAACCGCCCTACATGAAATATCATCGAAAGATGGAGTTCCAAACAACAACAACATATTAGTAATGCATTTGAATTAAAACTAACGACCTATAAGAACTATACAAAATTATTCATTGCTTCGATTTAATTCAATCTGTGATATGAGTGATATTGATTTATCAAAGATTAGCTTTAAGAGGACATTTAAGCTATTTTTTGCACATTACAGTTGTGTGAGAATAGGCGAGTTGAAAAACTGAGTTTTGAAATTCTACGGGCATTACTCCATTTAGAATAAAAGTTAGACCCATTCTCGGCGTTTACTGAAGAAGCTCAAAATTTAACAGTATGAAATGCAAAAAGATTCTTCAAGAGACCTTTTCAATTCATTAAAAACCCTACCCTTCATTATTTGAGTTCACCTTATTCACAAAAAACCTTCAACCACAATTTTCCAACTATTTAACTGCCAAGTTCAAGTCTAGACGTCTCTCCTTTACTCATAGAACGGTAAAAATGTCGTTCATTTCTTTCTTTTCATAAAACAGAAACAACATTAATGCGATATGTAATGCTTTAAGTCAATAAATTCCTCGATAACTTGTTTATGGCTTCTTGTCCGGATGTACAGCATTTAACGTGAAATGCTCAACCACAACGAGGTACCTTCATAAAGTACAAACTTTCATAGGACTTCGACTGCTCATTCTTTGTAATTTTCTTCAAAAAACATGAATTTATCAAAGACATCAAGTACATGCATCACAAAAATGAGCAAGCTACTTGATTTTTTTGTTCTTTTATTTCAATTTCATAAGAAGCTGATCATGTAAAGAATTTCGAATTATTTCGATAATCCCTAATTTAGTCCCTTTTTTTATTATTTATTAACTTGACATTCACATACTTCATTGAATCAAGAAGAAGATCCCTTAAATAAATACTACATGAGAGGGAATTAAACTTTTATATCGTTTAATTTTTTTCCTCTTCATTGCAAGTAACAAAGTAAGTGCACCTTTTTTTATAAAAAAAAAAAAAAGTAGAACTAGATTATAACACAAGATTAATGAAATTAGGAGGAAAAAACATGAGTTTTGAGTGTGTACCTGTCCTTCCTTGCTACTTACTTACTGAGAAAAGGAAAAAAAAATTAATTCAAATCGAATGATTTTTATCCTACGGGACATCAGAAATTGTAAGAAAAAAAAGTTTTGTAAGTATTGATGATGATTTAATGATAATGATCGAATTTTGTTCTTTTTTTATACCTTCGAGTTCCTGAAATTAGTTAGAAAATTGTGTTAAAAAGGACTTGGCTTGTCAGTTGGTTGTCATGTCACAGCTACTGGAAATATTTGTTGGATGTGTCATCGGATTTGAAGGTGTTTTTGGTTTCATTTTTATTATATTTGGTAAGTTTTTAAGATATTTTGTTAATAAAATGAAATTTATAGACTTTATTAGGAAAAAAAAATATTTAAAAATCAAGAAGAAGTTTAAACAATTTGTTTTCAATATTTTAAAATTTAAAAAAATTTTTTTTTTTTAAATTTTAAAAATTTAAATATTTTTTTAATACAAAAAATATTTTTGATATTTATTTTAAAATTTTAATAGAATTTTTTATTTTTTTAAAAACTTTTTTTGGCCCGGGAAATATTTTTTATTAATATTCAAAAAAAATTTTAAAATATTTTAAACAATTTGTTTTTAATATTTTAAAATTTAAATAATTTTTTTTTTTAATTTAAAAATTTAAATATTTTCTTTTAATATTTTAAATTAATTATTTTCATTAATTTTTTAATTATTAATTTATTTATTTTTAATTAACTTAGACTTAAGGAATTATTTTTTTTTGGAAGTTAAAAAACGAGGCTAATATTTTTAATACATTCAAAATTTAAATAATTTTTTTATATTTTAAAACAGATTAAAACTTTTTTAATAAATATATACTTTTTTTTAACCTAAATGGGAATTTTATTAATATTTTTTTAAAAACAGCAATTACTAATTTTTTTGAGGAACTAGACCAGAGGAGCTCTTGAAAGATACAAAACGAGGCTAAAAATGATACTTTTACATTACCATCATATGAACCCAGATTAAAACTTCTTAATATGGATACACTTGAGAAAATAGTCATCAACTCCAGGTTCGCTTTTGACCTAATCAAGAAAAAAATCAACTGTCAACAACTGGCTTGTAAGATCACGAAAAATCACGAAATATCGTACAATTTAAGACAACTTCAATTTTTACATGTCCCATTCCATAACCGCCAGTTTACTTCCAATGAGTCTATCAACAGAATATCAAGAACATTTAATTATTTCATAAAATGAAAAAAAAACTTCAAAAATCATCAAAGACAAAACTTTGCCCTCAAGTTCGCCACACGTTCAAATTTTGCTCATTTAGTTGATTCCTGAAAAGTTTTCAAAACAAATCCAAGAGATTACTAAAAATAACAAAAAAAAATGCATCTTTAGATGTCTGCACAAGTTAACTTTGTTGCGCTACTGTTTTGTTCCAGCTTAACATGTTTTTGTATGGTTGCACTTCCTTTCGATTGCAATTTTTTTTTTTTCAATTTTGTTTTAAAAAAAAGGAGAAATGAATTTTTAAGCTGCTTAACTTTGTTATTTTTACAGCCGTAGCAGTTTTTGCGTTACTTTAGCCAATAATGTTTAAACAACAAAAATAAATTAAAAGTGCATGTGTGTAATCAAGCGAAATAAGAACGATAGCATGACAGACACGCACTTTTTTTTTGCAACATTGTCCGAAATGTCGATGATTTATCAGTTAATGACATCCATTTGTCGAGACTCGCACATTTTCTCTCGTCCTGAATTGAACTAAGTAATGCACAGGCGCAATCCGCCGTTCAACTGACGAAGACGATCCGCCTATTTATCCAAATAACGCACAAAAAAAAGTAAAATGTACGAAGCATCCGCCTTTATTATCTCTCTATCTCTGCACGGTATTTTGGGAAAGATCTGCTCATCATCTTTTTTCTTCGATATTGAACGTTTTTCAGGCATCGACACAGCTACGAAGTGTGTTTGTTTGGCTGGGCGGAGCTATAAATGACAGTCATGATAATTTATTATCTCTCTGTACGAAACCGGCTTCACAGCTGCGCGTTTGAATGAATGAACAACACAGAATTTTTCCATGGTGTGGTTGTGTTTGTGTTGTTTGAAGAGTTGGAGATGGTAACACAACTGAAGTTGTTATCTGTTAACAAAAAGTGTCGATAGTGAAATGAAAGCGTGGAAGGGTAATGAAACATCACAAGGTTGTTCAAAATTGATTAAAATGCTTCATGTGACATTCAATTATTGGAACATTGACTCCCTTTACAGCAGTTTTAGAGATATTTTTATTGAATATTGCTTTGAGTGGGTTTTGATCACTTTTAGGGATCGGTTGTCCTTTAATGGAAAAAAATTTGATTTTTAATATTTAAAAAGTCGAAAATGTGAAAAAAAAATAATTTTAATTAAGTTAAGTTTGCAAAAATTTTTTAAAAATAATTTTGAGCTTTAATAGAGTTTTTGATGATTTTTTTCATTATTACATATTTAAATTTTTTTGGCTTTTATTATTTTTTTAGAATTTTATTAGTCATAAAACTTTAATTTTTTTTATTTTGAATTTCGACTTTTATAGAATTATTTAAAAATTTTGAAAATGGAATTCGAAAAATTAATAAAAATAACATTTATGAAAAATCCTTTTTCGATCATTTTTAAGAAAGATTATTTTTTTTAATTCCGCCAAATAAAAAATTGTTATTACACTTTTGTATTTGACTTAAATTTTTTGCCTAAAATTAAATAAATAAAATTTAAAATTAATTAACTTTCAACTCAAACGCATTTTTGGCCTGAAATACTTGAAATTTTTTATATCCCTCTTTTTTGCTTAATTAATTCAATTAAATTTGTTTATTTAATAATTACAATTTTTTTTTACAATTACAATTCAATTTATTTGTCTTAACATTAATTTCTTAACATATTACATAACATATATTTGACCTTTTTTTCGTCTAAAATTTTATTTAAATAATTAATTTTCACATAAATCATGACTGACAATTAATATGTAAGGGAAAAAGAAAACAAAGTGAAAATACGATTCATTTCTCCATTGATTTTGGTGTTGCTGTGATGATGATGGCTGGAACCTCGGGGACATTAGGCATTTCATTTAGTGTTGGTTACACAGATATGGAATGAAAAAAAAACGACATATGAAAAAAAAACGACATACGTTTATTTAATATTTTAATTTAAAAATAAATAAAAAAAAACAGCTTTAATACTTAAGATTTTTTTAATATCAACTTTTGAATAAATTTGATATTTTATTTAATTTTTAAAAGATTTTTTTTTAATAAAATTTCATAAAAATTAAATTTCTCCCACATTTTTCTTAAAAAAAAATTTCTCTTCCAACATCGAAAAAAATCTCACCATGAATGACATTCCATCAGACGTCAACATTCCCGACTTGCCACTATCATTGCACTCCGTCACTACATCAAGTGTAAACTGGCATCAAATTATATTGTTATTGCATTCTTTGCTCTGGTTCACATAAAAAAATCAATTAAGATATCTCCTTTCCACGACGACGACGCTTTCATCGTGCCCGTCATGTGATATCTTTTTTCAAAACTTCCACATGCTTCTGGCGTAAATAAACCTGAAATTATCAATTACACTTTTTTTTAGGTGAGATTTTTTTTTCTTTGCAATTTTGTCCTTGAACCGTAATTTGACCCTCTTCTCCTGTGAATTTTTTTGAATCCTTCGTGAAATTAAATCTTGAAACATTAACATAACAATAAATTTTATATAAACTTCACTTGTTGCAATTTTTTATTGGCAAGAACTTTTTATGACTTTGCGGATTCCTTTTTTTATTGTTTTTTTCTATAAAATATTTTTTTTATTTATTTTATTTTTATTAGTAGAACAAAAAAGTTGCCAATCAAGTAGTTTTGTTGCAAATTTTTTCGTCATTTTTATTTATTAATTCCTTTGTTTTTTCCCAGAATCGCCTTTAAACAATGCTGAAGCAACGATTTTTGCTTAAAATTTAAGGTAAAAACATTTACACGAGTTGTGTGCAAAAAGGGGGCGTTTATATGGTATTCAAAACATCGTATGGAGTCACATCGATAACAAGAATGAAATATTATCTGCTTACAACAAAAATTTATTCAACAAACTTTTTTTTTGCAGTAGTAGACGATAAAAAAAAGTTTAGATCGAAAAATTACCAGAAATATATTTTTTCTGACTGGCAGACGTTTTTTTCGATGATAAATGATCGTTGATGACTGCAATAATAATAATTAACAAACATCGGATGTGACGGAGACCATCATCATTCATTATCTCAAAGTTGAAAAGTGAATCGAGTTGACGATTATTGAAGTTAGTTTATAAACATCGCAAGTCGTTTCAGTGGAATTGTCGTCTATTTATTTTTGTTTGTCATGCAGTGTTTTTGTTAAGGTTTTTGTTTTGAAGTGAAAACAAACAATTGCCGACGATTGCGATGGAGACTTATTAATCGCTCTATTTTGACTCGGAAAGAAATTCAAAGAAATGCGCCGAATGAATTTGATTGTTATCATTGAAGCCATTTTAGGGAATTTTGAGTCACAAGCCATTTTTAAGATAAATAAAGAAATCATTAAAAAAAACGCACCGCAATCGTTAAGTACAGTAGTAGTAAATTTAAAATTAAAAATAATATTTATGTTATACACTTGCGTCTCTCAAAATCTTTTATTACTGTAAACAAATCATTGGCACATACGATTTTTTTTGTGAAACGTGAGCTAATATTAAAGAAAAATAAATAAAATTCGAAATTTAATTTTTTTATGAGTTATCTGTAAGTCTTATCGGTATTTTTGAAAGATTTGATTTTTTTTTATGTGCTTTTAAATTCCTATTTTGTTTAGAAAAATTCTTTCAATTTTATTTTTAATTCTTTTTTCCTTGCCTTTATTAATATTAACTTTCAATATTAATATTAAAATTTTATTATTATTTCATTATTTTAATTTAATATATTTTTTTTAATTAAATTTTATTTTTTTTATTTCATGTAGTAAATGTTTTAAACTATTTATTATTTTAAATATTTATTATTAAATATTCAATCATTTTAAAATTATTTAAATTAAAAATAAAAAAAAAAAAATTTTTTGATTTTTTATAAAAACTCCTAAAAGTTCCAATAATTAAGACAAAAATTTATTTCTTAAATTAAAATATGAAATAATTCAATAATTTATTTAATTTTAAATAATTTTTAGGTTTTTAGTTAATATTTTATTTTTTTGACAAAATTTGATAATATAAAAATATTTTTTTGAATTTCTTTTTAAACTTTTTGACATTAAAATTTAATTAAAATTATATGAAAATAATTATTCATGAACTTATTCAAAGTTATATATTTAAATAAATAAATTAAAACTAAAATAAATAATTTAACTTTAAATAATTTTTAAAATAAAATTTAACTGGGTATTTCAGTTTATATTTATTAATTTTTTGAAATTTTTTAATATGAAAATAATTAATTTATTTTTTTTTTAAATTCCTTTAAATTTGTTATCCTTTTTATTGAAAAATTTGTGTTAAATTATGAAAATAATTATATTTTTTTTTTATTTAATAATTTAATTTTTTTTCTCATAGAATTGGCAAATTTTAACCAAATATCTATTTATGAAATTATTAAAACTCACTTTCAAGATTAAAGATTTCATTAATTTTTTTATTTTTTAGATTTTTATTTTATTTAGATTTTTTATATTTTTTTTACTTTAGTTATCAAAAAATATTTTATTTAAATTTAATAGTTTATTAAATATTTTACTAATTAATTTATTTAAATCGATTTTCAAAAATTTTTTTAATGAAAAGTTTTTTTTTATTTAAAAAAAAAACATTCAATCAATTTATCCAGAATTATTTTTTTAATAAATAAAATTTAAAAAAAATTCGAAAAAATTAATTTTTAATGAAAAATATTAAAAGAAAAAAAAATTAAAAATTAATATTTTTATTAAAAAAATCCATCAAACAGCTAATTTTTCAATAAATCCATATTAATAAATTTATCAGTGTTACCATTACTTCATACCCAACATTGTATCGCAACTCCGAAATAAATCTCGTTGCACAAAATGAACAAGCGAACAACATTGTTCTCTACATTGAATTGCCCAACATGGAATAAAAATAAAATAATAAATAAAATAAAAAGAGCAAACAAAACAATTTTCCTTTGTAATGCTCTTTTTTTTATTTCCACATCCATTTTATTCATCGCACACACGAAAAAAAAAACTCGAATGAATCAAAAGTATAGCCGTCCTTTTCCCTTCAAAATATTCTGTCTGAATTATTTTCTTCTTTCAACATTTTATTCTTTTTTTCTTCCCTACGTGCCGCTTTGTACGACCATTCATTCATTCGCCGCACAACAACACAAACACACAGACACAAACGCAGACACGAAAAATAAAAGAAGGCAAATATAAATTCTATATCTACGATTTGTTGAATTTAACCAAACAAGCAAGAGCTTGAGCTCGGTCGTACGTCGTGCGAGGCTGGCAGTTTGTGTTGCGCTGTTAATCGGTGAAGAAGTCGTCTTCGCTGCGTTACATTAATTTTTGTTTTCAATTCAAATTTTTGCGTCAAAAAAAAAATTATTGATAAAAAAAAATTGTGATTTAATACTTTTGACTCGGATCGCAACACGGATCACAGACATTCAATCTCCATCGCATCTCAATTTACACAAAACAAATAAACAACCAGACTTTAAAGTGAAAGACACCAACAACAACAACGAAAAATTGAATCATCTGATATTTGAGATTTGAACGACTTGAAGCTGAAATTACACACGACAAGTTGCAGCTAGAATTTCCATGGACTAGCTCGAGCGTGATCATGAAGTGACAAAGACCGTCGTCGTCATCTACAGAAAAAAAATTGAAATGATCAAAAATACGAAGAAAAATATTTAAAAAAAAAATTATCAGATTTAAATCAACTCAAGAAAAAATTATAAAAGAGATCAAGCAAAAAAAAAGTGTCAACACACAAAAAAGTGAAAGAATAAAAAAATAAAAGGAATGCATAAAAATACATAAAAAGTGTGATGAATAAATAATAATCCTCAAAAATATTGAAGAAGAAGAAGAAAGGAAGAAAAATGTTTCAGTTTTGATTTTTAAATATTTTTTTTTGAAGTATTTACACACCACAACAACGAAACAACAACAAAATTTGCGAAAAAAGTTATCACAACATTTATTGAAATATTTCTTTATTGAAAAAAAAACTAACAAAAAGGTACACATTGATTGATCTGCAAGAGTTCGCTCTACCTACCTACTTTTCTCTCTTTATTTGTTGCTTTTTAATGTTTTTTTGTTTGAAATCGGGCGAATGTTTATTTTGGCAAAATATTTGTAATAAGGAACCAACGCAAAATTTATTGTGACTTGACTTTTCAATGAGTTAGAATCAAAAATTTTTAATGGTTTGAATGAAAAATGAAGTAAAAATGGCTGATGTTAGAATTGCGATAAAAATTGTTGAAGCACGATTTTTAAATTAAAATTTGCGATTTATTGTACAGTACTACAATAAATAAAATTTTAAAAATTCTACATAAAATTTTTATTAAATTCAAAAGAAAAAAAATATTATTAAATTTTTAAATAATTTTTGTATGAAAAAAATTAGCGACGGCATTTTTTAATAAAATTTAATTCAAATTTAAAATTTGAGTTGACTTTTGAGCTGCTAAAATTATTGTGAGTCTCAAATTTAATATAAAAATAATTATTCAAAATCTATTTTTTAATGCAAAAATCGTAAAAAAATGTTTCATTTAATTTTTAAAAAATTATTTCTTTGTAATTTTGAATATTTTTCAATGAACAATTGAATAAAAATGATAATTTAGAAAATTTTTCGTAATTTTGATAATTTTAAAATATTTTTTATAAAAATTAAAATTTAACTTTTTATAAAGAATAAAAAAATAAGGAAATTTTGATAAAAAATATTTTTTTCGTATAGTTGACAATTGAAATAAATAAATTTTAAAAATAAATTAAATAAAATATAAAATTATGATCATTAATTATTTTAAAATTTATTTTAATTTTTTTTTTAAATTTATTTTAATTTTTTTAATTTATTTTAATAATTTTTTAATTAAATATTCATATAGTATTTTTATTTAAAAGTCAAAAGACAAATTTAAATTTTAAATAAAAAAAAATAAATATTTTTTTTAAATTAAGTAATTAAAACAAAAAAAAAATAATTTTCAGAATTCTTTCATTTTTCAACTTAATTATTTTACTAAATTCGATAAAAAAAAATTTAAAAAATTAATTCTTTTTAATTTTGAAAATAATGTTATTTTCCTCATTTTTTTACAATTTTTATTTAAAATAAAGTTTTAAAATAAAAAAAATAAGGAAAATTCAATTTGAAATTAAAAAACGACTCCTTTATGTTTAAAAAAATTACTTGACTCTTTTTTGATTCAATATTAAAAAAAAATATTTCATCAAAAAATTTATATTGCCAACCACCGTTACATCAAATCTTCACAAAACAAGCAAAAATTCATGTTTTACATCTTTTTGAACAAAAAAAAAAAAAAAAATCTAACAACCACACACAATGGAAAAAAAGTAATCGAACAACGAACTAAACACGCACATTAATTGTTTTCTAATAAATTTCCCGTTTAACAAACAAAACATCAACCAAGCTATCTTCCAAATCAAATCTAAATTACGATGACAGCTAATCATGAATTAAACATCGAACCTACATCGATCTGATATCTCGTGTGTTGTTGAAAGAAATGATGACAATCCCTAAAAAAATGTTTTTTTTTATTCTCTCACCTTATTTTCTCTTCTTTTTTTTAATTTTACAAAAATTCACATAAAATTTTTTTTTTCTGTGAGGTGTCATATTCGTCAATCAATTTTTTTCTGTCCCAAATTGTCTGGCAAATTCCTGGATTTTGTCCCCCGAGCTATCAACAGTTTCAATCAAACAAATAATAAAATAAAATATGAATGAATCACTCGTCATCAGCAGCTCGAAAGGCAGAGAAAGAAAGAAAAATGTGAGGAATTTGATCGTAATCGTAAATAAAAATAATAGATGTTCCTTCCTCGGATCTTTTTTTTTCTTTTCTTGTCATCACCGTTCGTTCTTTGAGTGCAACTTGACGAGAAATCGTCATAAAGTCTAGTAGAATTTTTCAAAGGTGTTCAAACAAAGTCGATAAAATGTTGCTACAGGATGAGTTAAAAAAATAATTTATTTCCCATAAAAATTAACTCAAATTATCTTTAATAACGACACACTTGAGTCGAGAGTTGTAACTTTTTTTTACGAGCAAAAGTACGAAAAGAACGTTAAAATGCATGAAAATGCGTAAGAAGAGAAATGAAACGATTAAAATATTTTTTGTTTTTATTTTAGCATAAATAACGATTAATTTTTACTGCAATTTCAGTCTCTCACGAGATTTTTTTTTTTTTTTTAAAAAAATCAAGTCTGTCTGTTTCTCTTTGAAAATTCGTAAAAATTTTCGTAAAATTGCGCTTAAATCCAGAAAAAAATTCCATTGACGTGAAATTAATCGTCAGCACGACTTCT